>NC_071326.1:26380468-26694062 GCF_943734725.1 Anopheles marshallii | reverse complement strand
GTACGCGATCGGGAGTGGCTGCGGTTTTGGAAGCGCCCTTACATTACTATCCCCACGGGGTAAACAAGCCCTCATCGGATTGATCGATTCGCGATCGATTCCGGTTGGCGATGAACCGGGGGTGAGGGGGGGGGGGGGAGCACGTGATGCAATAATCGGCCCGAATGGACTAGAAGGTGTGTGTATGCTATGCTTCCTTAAGGGTGTGTCACTGGTTTATTTTTTTCCAATTTCCGTACACTTTCTATACGATAAACAATGATCTTTTATTAATGATTTACTTACCACTTCTGAATGCCTTCGTCCTGCTAAGATCGTCAGCAGATATCTGATCATTCAAAGTTTGTTCTGTAGAAATGAATGGTGCTAGATTGTACTTCAACAATTGTAAAGGCGTTACGGGCATAGAATATGCCATCGTTACATGGAGAAATGTTCTGGAAGAACACGTTCAACATAACATCTTCACATAGCTAATAATTACAAAGCCACTTACGACCGCTCGGAAGCAAATCTGCGGTGCAATGCGCTTCTTTAAGCTCCTGTCCACAACTTTTCTGACAAGTTATAATAGCAATCTTTGGAGACGGTGTGGGGACAGCCACTGCAGTTTCGCAAAGCTGGGCAAACATAGTTGGACACGAAACACAGCTGTTCGCGGAACTCAAAGACAATTCTACGTCAAACCACCATCTACGGTTTCGTCACATCCTGTTAACAGATGAACCGTCCTTTACGCAATAGACAGCCAACATCGAATACCAGCAATGTGTTCTTTACAAGCCACCAAGGATCTATGCGACTTGGTAACCCTTTTTTTCAATGTTTTCCATGCACTTTAACTTTGTGATTCCTTAGAAAAAAAGCTCTAACCGTGCACTAGAATATCAATAGAATCAACACTTATCCCGGCAAATTAAGACCCTTACTTAACCTGGGCAAGGAAATACACAGGCGCAGATAAAAGAAAACCCACCTTCCCTCTCAAGCCTAACCATCATCCAAACCATTGCATTAAACTCTGCTTTGCCCACTGAAACTGTAACTGACCACAGTCACCATTAATTGAATGAATGAATGCCGAGTGACGGTGACGAACAACGGAACGGCTAATGACGATGATCGAGTTTCAATTGATCGAGTAACTAATGGTCAACCACAAAAAGAAGCAGTTTTCCACCGCTGAGGCCGCCACCGTTTCCTTCCGAGCAACGTAAGTGACACGTGCCTGGGTTGCTACCGTTTTGTGCTGCAGCATAATTGAAACCATTGCAACCGGAAGGCCAACCCTTTTGAAAAGCCTTCCGTGATGCTGCTCCCATCCTGCCCGCTAGCACGGTATGATGTGTTATTATCAAGATGTTGATTACAAAGCGAAATGTATCGAATGTAAGAGATTTTGCTTGTACAATTGAAAAGCAATTGAAGAAATGATTTCTAAGCGTTTTTCGTTTTCTCTTATTTAGAAAGCAAATTATTCTAAACACACTGATTATGATGGCGGCACCTACGCTGTATTACAACTGAATTTTTATGAGTCAACATTACGCAATACGCTGCTGTTGTATTGCATTCAAATTTGTCAAAGGCACTTGTCCGCATGGTTGAACATCACCCACACAACCGGGTCACTGGTTTCTTGGTAGGAAAGGATGGCATTTTGTATGGTTCCAGTTTTGTTTTGTGTTCCTCATCTGGTACACTCCGTTGTGCTTCCATTGAATAGCTCCAAAAATATGTCATCTGTTAATCTCGGAACAAGATCAATCTCGCGCACACATCGTTTGCGTGGTGCATGATCCGGCTTATGTGATTATCCTATGTTTTATGACCGGGTTGCTAAAACGCGTTCTACTTATGCTTGCAACGTGCTCGCTTAAAATCATTGCATAATGCTAATTCATATTTTCGCAAGCGAAAGCCGAAACGCTTACCGCATGTTTTTAGCGTGAAAGAAAGTGAAATCGTCCAAAGTAAGATGTTGCTGTATTCTACACAACAATCGATCGAGTGAAAGAAAGGCAAACCGGGTTAAGTGATTGCGAACATATTCAATAATATTGATAATTCAATAGCTACATTCAATAGTGTAGGTTTACAACAAACTCCTCAATGCTGCATTCCGCTACCGCCGCCGGATTGCTGCGGTCCACGCACATGACTCGCCCCATTTTCCATCATCTCGCGTAGATCTTCCAGGTTTTTACCCTGCTTCCATTCGACGACAAAGCGTACGGCAGCATCTTTAAGGTCCTGCAGCTGCAATCGGTTAGCTGCCGCCATCAGCACACAAAGTTGTGGGAAACTGCCGAACATTTCCTTATCGAACCCGTCACTCTCCAGAGTGTTGCCTGCGGACGGAACGAGATTTTGCTCCTGGTTGTTGGGTATCATCAACTCCACACTGCCATTTTCGATCCCCTCGGACGTACCGGCTGGACGTTCCATCCACTGGATTATCTTACGCAGACATTCACCGTCGGCTTCCGGAACATCCAGCGTGTTTCCATTGTCAGCAGCAGCGTTCAGTTCCTCCAGCTTTCTTTGCAAAACAACCGAACGGCTCAGTATGCTACGGTTCACAGAAATTAGTTTACCGTCCCGCGACTTCAGCTGGATTATTTCCATCTTTTAGCAGTTAGAATGCGTTCAACAGTGTCGGAAGAAGGACAATACGATACTTTTGATCAATATTTCACGTTGACCAAAGATTTACTTTCCTTACTTTGCTGAACCGTTTGAAACAATTGTCAAAATTTTGCGAAACGAAAATTCGCGAAATGTATCGAATTTGGCACAAGATATATATAATTTTCGGAGCAAAATCACCAACCGACAACGTTCTTCGAAATACCGGTTTTTAAATTTTCGAACAAACTTCTCGCGGATCGAACTCACACCTTTGATTTCGTACTACCAGCAACCTTGGCCAACCCGTTTGACAGCTATTGTTTCAAGGTACACAACGGAAGGTACGTTTTTATTTACAAATACAGTACGAGCATCAGAAGAAGCGCAGCAAGTGAAAGTCGTAACTTTTGCTGCTAAATCTGCTCGGTCAAATAATTTAAAGCAAGGTACCGTGTGTAAAAGGTGAAAAATGAAGTGCTGAAATACTGCTGCAAGTAAAAATCGCGATGGTTCGTGGAGTTTTAACCGAGTTCTAATGGTGCATTTTGAGTGAAGCATTTTCATTGTGTATCCCCAACACACTGGAAGAACAGCAACTAGTGATGAGAACGGCAGCATGGATGAAAAGTTTGTTTACAGAATGATAAAGCTCTTAAATTGCTTTTAGCTAAAGAACGAACAACCATCTCACGAAGCTAGGTGCACCGGTAAAGTTCTTCAAAAATGTTTGCATTTCTTTCATAAGCAAATGCCAACATTCAATTAACTAGCGTAAAATTAAGTTAAAATAATTTAAGACGAGAGCCTAGATGCAAAACGTGTATGAACAGTGCGTTACAATGATATAAAAAATAATTACAACATATCACAACATTCTTTCTGTTTGGTTATCTGTATGCAGGATTATTTATTTTCCTGTTTATTTACAACATAGCTTACGAGAAGCACAGTGATGTTGGGAATTGAATCCTGGAAAATGCATCCTGTCGTCATCTAATAATGTTTCCTGGAATATTAACATACTGAAACATTGGTGTAGTAGAATACATATAAAATTGGAGTTAATTATATCTCGGAGTTAGGAAGGAGGAAGGGGCCGTCCGGGTTCCTGGCTCTCATTACTATTATACCTCGTGGTATACCGCATTTAAATAACATTGTTCTGATAATCATGCTTATAAGTATTCAACACTGATTCTTTTGTTATTTACATAGTTAATTCTCTTGTATGAAAACTTATTGCTAAAACAAGAAAACCAACAAAATCTCATGAAGACGCAAAAAGATTCTTTTTTTAAAGAATTTTTTGAAAACCTGTTGCTTATGGAACTTACGAAATGGAAGACACGAAAATGTTTGTATATTGGCAGTACGTATTGACACCTATTTAATATAAACTAAACCAATATGCATTACAGAACGGTATGTTATCTGTTAAACATTTCATGTCCATTTTACCACACAGTTTATATGAAAAGATTAAATTTAGATCTACCAAATTGTGCATTTTGTTAGCCATAACTTAAAACAAGCACGATCTGTATGAAAATGTGTATTGCATTGTCCTTACGACAAACCTAAAACAACTTAATTCTAAAGAATACTAGTTCTTAAAAAAAGTAGTGCCCGATTTTAGTAAACTTGCCTTAACCTATTGCCCAATTTCGCTGCAATACTTGTATCACCTCGTCGAGAAAAGCTTGCCTAGCCCTGGTTTTACAACGACGGGGCCCAGAAAGCAATTGCCGAAGTTGGCACGAAGCGAAAGATTGGCCATTTTTGGGCCGAATAGCCGGCCGAATAGCAAGATTGTTCGGCCCATCGAGAGGGTGTGAATCATAGCATTTATCATAGATACCGCATACACGCACACACACATACTCTTCACTGCACTTTGTTACTGCTCAGCTAGGTGGTTGTTTGGGCTAGAATTTCGTCCTAGTAGTAGCAACATTTTGCACCTCCTTGCAACTCCATTTCATGCACGCAGCACAGCCAGCTCCGTTGCCATCAAAGAGCGAGTTTCCTATGAACTTTTGATACAACAATATAAATAATCGTTGCTCGATCGATTATATTTGGTTTACTTACCATTTTATCCTTTATTTCAATGACCACCTACACGGGTATGTTTTGCACTTTTGACTTTAAATAACATTTGCAAGCATAGTGGTGTGGAACTGGAGGAATGCCTAGAAAAACATGTTTTTAATTATTCAATTGAAATGGTAAGTAAATTGAAAAATTGAATAAAGGTTAAATGAATATAGTAGATTTATCTAACAAATAATCCTCAAGCGCACTTCTCTTCGACTTTCGGCTTTGACAACTGCGCTTGTGTTCAAAACAACCCAAGTCTCAGAAGAGCAGGAAAAGGCGGTGCAATGTACGAAAGGGATGGAATGATACCTTTTCGAGAGCCGCTCAGCTTGTGGAGTCTGCCGGTGTGAAACTAGGCAGGCGCGGGGTAAAAATTGCTCCCTGGGTGCAGGAACATCAGCTCGAGAAGTCGAACTGGACGGTCGTCGAGAAACAACCGCGAGTCTTCGTTGCGCGCACATCGCGGATGCTCTCTCGCGAAAAATCGTGATGATGGTCGACGGTTTCGTGCAGCAGCAGTCAGCAAAGTGTATCTAGGGTGGCCATGATTTTGCGCGTTCCCTGGCCAAGTTAAACGGTACCGTGCGTTTTTTTTTTCTGTGTTTTACTTTTCCGTGCTCCATCCGTGCGTGCACTTAAGTGGTCCGTGTCGCCATCGAAAAAGGAGTCGACGGGAAACCTACCACACGCACGCACACACACACGCACACATTCTTCTAGTGTCCTCGAGGAATTACGGCTGTGGAGTGTCAACCGCGAAGTGAAGAGGGTGATGAGCGATGCTTTGCACCCCTTTTTCTGTGGGGGAGCTGGGTTAGTGCATACCAGCCCCCGCCACATTCTGACCACTGGTTAATCGAAGTGTGCTGTGAAAGACAACTGTTCCATTTGCTCTCCAGCCCAAGGGAAAGAAAACCATCGCCCTAGGGGGAGCCGTGCTGGGGTTTATGGTGTGCCGTGCGGGAGTGAAAATTTCTATTCCATCTTTTTTTTTTAACCGCCCCCCAATTCCTTACAGTTTTCGGGGGCAGGTGGGAAGGAACACAGAGGGGAGGGAGGAAGTGGGGGTGGGGATTGGTGGCGCTAATTTTTCTCGGGAAAATTTCGTGCAGGCTTTTCATCAAACCAGTATTGCAGTGGTGTGCGTGCGTGTGTCGCAGAAACGGGCAGCTGCGTACGTTCGTACGCATGTGTTTGCCGTCGTAAGGTGGAAACACACAAGTGTGTTTGTGTGTGTGTGTGTATTTACGGGCACGTAAGCGGGTAGTTACAAGGTGACAGAAAACATCGTGCCACACACGGTGAGCGTTGCGAGAGAATTCGTTCTGCAGGATTAGGCATGGCAAGGAGACACATCTCGGGACAAGAAAAGAGTCAAATTGTCCCGCACCGTTCTGCTGGATAGGATTGCTTCTAGCTTGCCATCAAAACACCCTCGGCGATGGCGGACCGTGTGCGTGTTTGTGATGCTGTGCGAAACGGCAGTTGTGTGGTACGAGGAAGGTAATTTTCCTCGCGTGGAAAAGTGGTTCAGCACACGGTTGCACGGACGAAACAAATATGCCCCCTTACGGCCAAAGGGAAAATGGTGTGCGCGCGCGTGTGTGTGCGTGAAGGCACACAAAAGAAGCACAAAATCCGTAGTGTGTTCGAGTCCTAGACATATAGAATAGAGTCCTTTTACGAATGGGGCAGACCCCGGACAGACAGGAATGCACGGTGTGAAGTACGGAGTTTTGGAATTTTCCCCCTGAATGAGAGCTCCGTAGGAATGGGGGAGGGGTGGTTGGCGGGGCTGCATCGGATGGGTAATGAGGGGTGGGACACCAACAACAGTCCGTGTGTGCGTGTGTGCTGCGCGCGCGCTTATACGAGAGAAACCCCGCACGGGTGTATGCGTGTGTCTACTAATGAGCGCAAGGCAACAGTGTACCCACCAATATCAGCCTCCACCATCACCACTACTACTTAGGCACGAGCAATAGGCCCTCGTTTGAAGGGTGGTTTTTCCGCTCCTGGACATTGGCGTTTTCTTTCTCCAGCGCTTCGGAGCTTTACCTTCATCCAGGGGAGAGATTTTGTTGTTGTTGTTGTTGCTGCTGTTGTACTCAACGCTTCGTGTTATCAGCAGTTCAGGAATGTCAGCTGGCTACATCAGCACAGAACCGGACAGGTTTCCATTACACCGTGGGTTCTTTTTTTTTTTTTTGTTCGCTAACGAGCTTCTTGGACGTTGTGTACGCAGTTTGACACAGCCGAAATTGCTCTATTACACCACCGTAACGAGGCATGTGATAAGTTACACCACAGTTTTATCTATTAAAGAGGATGTTTGTGTACTCGGTTGTGGCGTGAACGCAGCACCACAATCGGCGCTATTGTTTGTTAATCATGGGGCTGTTCCCGCTGGATGGATGGTCGTTTATATTACCCAGCTCAAGGCGAGCGAGCGTGTTTTGTTTGCACCTAATCGCACTATTCGCTTTGCAAACCGCAGCAGGTTCCGATCGTAGCAGCATGGCATCGTAAGGCATACAGCTCCAATGGCTACTCTTCAGAGATGCTTTTTTGTTATTGTTGCTGCTTTTCGTGGCGAAGTGCAAATTCTTCTCGTCTAGATGAGATGGGTGGTCCTGTTTCCGATCTTAAGCGGTCCCTTTCCGCCTTTCCGGCCCCCGCTTCACTATCTTCACCAACACGCACGGACACGTACTCGGTACACGGGTAATTTGACACTTGTCACAAGTGCAACTACCACTACCACCAACACCACACAGCAATCTCCATTGCTACTAATTAGACACTGACGCTGAACGTGTATTGTGCCATGCCGTACTGTACAGGGCTACTTTGGTGTGGTAGAGTGGTGGCGTTGTTGGCACAGTAACAACACAACAGATCAGCGGAAACATCCCCAGCCCACTGTGTGTGTGTTGTCTAGTGATTTTCTTCTCGCACAACTAGCGTGTAACCCAAGCGCACAGCAGCATCGGCAGCACTTGTGCTTTGGTAGCGTTTCTGTGCTCATTAGGGATGCAACTTTGCGAAAAAGGATCGTTTGTGGAAGGTGTGTGAAAGATGCAAGTTTGAAGGATAAATCAGCCAGTGTAATTCGGTGCGCTGTAAAGTTCCGTTTCGAATCAATTATTTTACTGTATATTTGTGTATCACAGCCACAACACAGTGTGATCATTATGGTGTGAATGCGTCCGTGTGGTTAGTGCGCCAGTGTGCGGTATTTTAACAGTGTAAAGTTCTTTCTCTTTCAACAGGATGCAGTGATTTATTTTTTTATTTAATACACCACATACCGTAATGCTAGTGTGACTAATTACTTCCAGCCCTCATTATTCGGCGTATCATCACAAGTAGTGGCGTGAGTGCGGGTGAACTGTGTGTGTGCCTGTTGTGTGCTGGTAATAGCAACTCCACTCCGCCAACCGACGCGCTTTGCCGAACGCGCAAAGTCGTCGCCTCCGATGCCGTAGCATAAACAAAAACGCGGTGTTTAGCATAAGCTCGAATATCCACTTGTTTCCTGTGCACGGTGCAGCGCGACAAACGTACCTCGCACAGTGTAATATCGACCGGTTCCAACAAAAAAAAAAAAGAAGCGGTCATTATCCTGCCAAGCCACCAACACAAGGGGCATATAGCACGTCCTGTCACCATTCATTACACCGCTTGGTGCCGCAAACGCTGGAAAAGGTTCTAGAAGCACGTGCTTTTTTTTTACTTTGGGAGTTTGAAGGTGGTTTTTTCGTGCGCAAAGGATCGTGAAGTGTGGTCGGTGAGGTACGCGCGCAGTCCCCGGAAACCGGAAGCACGGGCTGCAAAAATAAGGGTGGCTCTGTGTGCGTGTGTGTGTCGGTTTGTGAGTGAGATACGGAAGTAGAGGGGGAAGAACGCAGCCAACATCATGTTTACGGGTACGCTGCGATTGAAAGTATGCGAGGCGATCGGGCTGCGGCCGACGGACTTCCAGACACGGCACACGATGACATTTGGCCGGCTCGGTGATCAGCTCATCGATCCGTACGTGTCGATAGACGTCGACGAGAAGTTCATAGGTAGGTGCCACCGACTGAAAAAAATGGGCAAAACGGGCTGAAGATATTGGAAAAAATATTTCGTTTTACACTAAATTGCGTAACGACTAGTATTTCAGTGTCTTGATGGATCATTGTTAATGTTTCTTTTAATAAATCTTTTAAAAAGAGTCATTCGAATCATGAGTCATCTCTCAAAACAGTTATCGAGTCTAGAACAAAGACCTCCGCAGGTCTAGCCCATAGGTAATTGAGTTTTAGAATATAGGCCTCTGTAGGTACGTACACCAATTTTCTGGGAGATTGAAGAATTTGCAGTGATAAAATATAATTGTAGATTTTTTAATCTTCATACTTCATAAAAAAGATTCAAAGACTGTATAAAAAATCATTCAGCGTCATTAGAGTTGAGTCACAAGAACTCAATCTGTAAAGTTCTGTCTGTTTTCTCAAATGAACGAGCGATCTTCGAGCGATCAAATTATGCTACTGCAGTTCGCAAAGAGTCCCCAGGTCTATATCTGGCTGCTGGCTGCCAACCGGCCTTTCGACAGTCTGAGGAAACTTCTCTACTCAATACACCTATCGTGACGAACGAAGCTGAGTCTATATAGAACTTATATAGTTCCAGTGTGCACATACGCCTCTGAGACATGGACCTTGTCCATAGCTGATGAAACGCTCTTATCTTCGAGAGGAAGATGCTCGGAAGAAGTATTGACCTCGTATGTGAAGAAGGACAACCACGTCATGAGAATGACACCGGAAGATCCACCCCGTAAAGTCCTTTTAGGTCGTCCACATGTTTAGTGATGAAGTTGATACGTCCGCCAGAATGGTCGGGATAAATAATTGACTGACGAGAGTGCTCGACCATGAGCGACTTAGAGGACTGCTGCAGCAGGCCAAGTCCGCGAAGCGGTTGTAGCTTAAGTAAGCAAGTGAAGCAGGTAGACCGGCATATAACGCAGGTCGAACGGAAAAGAACGTAGGTGAAGCGACCTGTAACGACAGGCCGTGCGAACTACCCGTCGAATGTAGGAACATTTGGTGAGCGACCTGGAACGGTAGATTGAGTGAACTATTCGAACAAGATGTAATGGGAAAAGAACGCAAGATCTTTAACCGTTCGTTCAGTTTCTTCACAAAGAACGAACCAGTTCGCTCAAGTTCATATATAAAGCTTATGGTTCCCCGTATTCCCTTAAGACCAAGCTTAATATACCTCTACATATACCAACCTTAAGAACCATGATTCTAAGGGTACCAGAGACCAGCATCAATTGTTCACAAACACTTCGAGTTCGAATGAGATTCGAACCACCAACCTTTTTGTCTGTTTGCCTGCACGTTTTACCGAGCACTGTACATCTCATCCCCGGCATGAAGGACAAATGACATGGTACTATCTAATAAATCGCTCTGTTCATTACAGAACCTTGTAACCCCGGCTAGAAGATCGAATTTGGAATCGTACAAAATCGTCCGCCAACCTTATTCGGTGGCAGTTCTACTATGAGGAGATCATTTTCATTGTGTAGCGCACAATAGAACGATAGTATTTTTATATTTCCACCTCACGATCGTGATCCAAGTGTCAAAGAAAAGCAAGAAGAAATTACAACCTTAATCCTCTTTGAGGGTGAGAAGAAGAAGCAGTAACAAAAATCCCCCAACACGCAACAACCCTGTGTATTGTGTGTGTGTGTGTGTGTGAGTGTTGTTCTGTAGGCAGTAAAGTGGGACTGATACAGAAAGGAGAAGGGAATTTAATGCGGGGCAGTCAGTTTGACATTTGAAGAGTATCCGCCACCGCGCGCGCGGTATTGGAATTGAAAATGGCTGTCCGGTCTCATTGTGGAGCCCCAAGCAAATGGTGGGGATGGGAGGGGGTGGGAAGAGAGCACACAAAAATTCACGCACTCACACACAAACACACACGCGCGCATATAGCTTCGAAAAATTTGTGGGGTAAAGCAACCACTTTTCCTTCGGTGTTGTGTGCCGCTCATAATCGGCAATCTCGTGTGTGAGTTATATTTTTTTTCCTGTATGGGCCTGTGTGAAGAGATACAGAGAGATATCCTTTGGCCGCGATGCGCGAGAGCGTACTGTTCTTGCTCTGTTCCGACAGGTCAGGGTTGTTTTCCGACGGCGAGGAAAATCTAGCACAACGGACGGGTACGGTGGACAGACACGATTGAGTACATGTGCCGTTTCGTCGCTTCGCACCGGTGTCGGTGTGTGCGGGTAGGCGGGCTCCTGCGGTCAAGCGCGTCTGTTGTCACGCTAAAGAGCGGAGGAATTTCGTGACGAAACAACGCTTGTGTTTCGTGCCTGAGCATTACACCCGTTTGCCGATCAAATTATCTTCAAATTCAGCTCGGAAAATTCAGCTCATTCAACAAATAAATAAATGGCGGATGGGTATATCAGTAGTGGCACACTGTTTTGAATCAGGTCCACCTTAGCTCTCCCTCTCTCACATGATAATTTGAATAATATGTTGAATTGTAAACAAAATAATGCATTTTAAAGGATCATGACATAATGTTTATCCTACCTCTCGAGACGACTCTCCATTCCGTTCTGGATTTTCCACGTTCAAATGTGATGGGGGAAAAAAACCTTTGCCCCTTTGCACGACGAGAGACCGAGAGCACGAATCGGTTGCGTTAAATTAGAGAGTCGCCATGTGTATGAGAAGTGGATGTGGACACAAAAAAAACGAAGGAAAATACTTTGCGCTAGATGGTAGTTAAATTATTCAACTTGCTAGGATTTTTAATGTAATTTGGGAATTTTTTTTTTAAAGAAAAGTGATAAAACATCGTTTTGGATTTGATTTGTCATATCATAAACATCGCATTTTTCGATTCAGTCGATGTTGATCGCGCACCGCGCTTTTCTTTGCCCATCCTCTACCCTGTTGGTTTTCCCGCTGCTCTGTTTTCTCTCTCTCTCTCACACACACTCTCTCTCGATCGCTTTTCTCCAAACTGCTCACGGTAAAGCATTGGCCAACTCCACCCCCCACCCCCTTCCCCATCGTCTTAAAGAAGTAAGCAATTTCATCCATCCCATTGCCTTCGGCATTCCTTCGCACGGTTTTCCCTGCTGAATGCCCACTTGGTGTGTGAGTGTGCGTGTGGTTTTTTTCTTCCTTCGAGTTGACTTGTCTCTTTCCATCACATAAACACAACGCGCCTACCGCTCGGGGGTTGTTGTTTCGACTGTCTTCGCGTACCGAAATGGTGTTTTTTTCGCCCCCCCCGATTTCCCAACCAAGGTGGTTATGGTGGTTGTGTTGTTCTGTGTCTGCCCTTGTTTTCTTCCGCCTGCACCAAATGTTTCGCGTCCCTTCTCAGTTCTTTATCCCCCCCCCCCACCCCTCCTCCTTCGTTGGCAGCTTAAAGCGCTAAACGTTGTCTGCCGTGCGCGGGTAGTGTCTCGTGCAGCAGAACAACCACGGGCAGATCACGGTTCAGTTTTCATACGGCGGAAATGCATATGCCTGGGGGGGGGGTTTAAGTTTTCCCTCCTCCACCCCACTGTGGGTGGGCCGTGCGCGGGTGTGAGCCAATCGTCTCGGGGGAAATAGATTTTAGAGTTTCGCAAGACTCACTCACCAACCGCACACACTGGGTCCGCTTTTCCCCAAGGTCACTATCAAAGTGGGAAGGTTGATGAAAATAGTTTTCTTTTCCCGATCGGGTTAGCATGGGCATGGCGCGCGGCAAGATAGATGTTCCAGCACGCACGGCAAATGGTCTACAGCACCGTGCGATGAAGAGTATTACATGCCGACATGCATTTATTGTACGATAACTTTGAGCATAATTGTGTAAAGCAAGTTTGACCGTCGTGCAACATCGTTTGATGTTGCTAGTATTGAACAGGAATTTTATTGAGAAGATGTCTAACTTCAAGTTAAGAAAAGACGATACTTTCAATCATTTTTTGCTCAAACATTGGTGAACAAAACCCTCTAGTCTTATCGCGTACCTCAGTAGGCGTGTTTACCTTTGTACGGAAAATATGCTCAAACACTGCATCAATTTAAAAAAAACAGTTTCACCCCATGAAACATCCACACCGCAGCTAAACAAAGATTGACCTTCCGAACGGACGGAGCCCCACCGGCAGTTCGTTTTGTATGCACTGCATAATCATTTATCGGCGCAGTGCAATCGTGTGAATGTACAACAACGCGCACGTTACAACCGGCGCTAATGGATTTGCCAATGATCGATTGCAACCGACCGGCAGGTACGCGATCGTTGTGAATGAGCGGCCAACAAGTGCTAGGGACGCTGGTTGTTAAATTATGGATACCGTTACAAGTAAGCCGTAGCATCTGGAAATTCATTACACCATGGAATGCTGGTCCAGAGGGAAACATCGATTTCAATGCTACCGGAATGTTGTAAGGGTTGAGTATGGTGGAATTATGATCCGTTTTTGTAGACTACATCTTTAAACAAAGAGTTCCTTGCATTTCTTTTCCTTTTTTCCGTCTTCTGAAAAACCCTGTATATTGAAAAGATTATTTTTATTCTTTTCAATATACAGGGTTTTTTATTTTATTTTATTTTTTTTATTTATTTTTATATATAAGGACGGCCAGGCCGTATTGCTTACAGTTAAAGAGGTAGCTTAATCTAAGATGCAATTCACATTCGTTTGAAGACATTTCCTTCTCCAAACAGTGAAAGGTCACTTTATCCCAGGTGTACTCGGCCGAGAAAAAAATATTATGAACCATTAAAATATCGTTTTTGATTATAGACAACTCAACCAGATGATCTCATAAAAGTATCGCGTTTAAGATATTGTTACCATGCATAACAAAGCGTAATAGAGGTCCAACTATATGGCAAAAAGAACAAAGGAACCAAAAATATTTATACATTTCACAATGAAATGTCGCTGTGAATGCTCGAAGCTTGTGATTTTGTTATACCATGTGCCATGTGATTGTGATATAATCTGCTTCATTTTTCCTTCTTGACCATAACAAGTAATTTTCTGAATTGGTGTAGATTTATTCAAGCATCAAATACAATCAAAAGAGAAAGAATTATTTATCGTGATTTGTAGTGTGGAGCTTAATGAATCTTTAAAAAAAAATAAAAATAAAAGTCATATAAAAAATTCATATGAATCTTTAGTGTGGAGTCATTGAAATCAGGAGTCGAGCATCAAAAGATTCGTAAACCCTCAGAGAGCCGTGGCAGATGTAGCCCCTTGTAGGGAGGGGGATCTGATAAACAAGATCGTTGAAGGTTATAAAACTTGGATGAGTCATGTTTTAGGATTCATGATTCTTTTAAATAGAGATTCAGAGTTATTCATTCGTTTCAAAGATTCTGGTATAGAAAATAATGACTCTTTTCAATTGAACCAGAGTAGAAGGATGGCTATTAGGATTCCAATCTTTTCGCATTATCTAATCACCTCAATAGACTGATTGAAATAAAAATAGATTATCGTAACACTATTTGGATTCTTATGAAGCGATTAGAAGCTCAAATGAGTCAGATGCTAATCGGAGCCGGAAGTGAATGATTTGAAGCGCAAAAGAGTGCAACAGTAGTTGTAGCAAAGAGTGAGTGAGTTAAAACTTTAAAAAGTGGTCACAGCATTTATAAACACTCTTCGTGGTGAGTTAAAATCCACACAATAACTTGTACGTTTTAACTCACTCATTCACTCTTGCTCTGTGCGTATCACTCTCTGTATCTAATTCCGTAGTACTCTCATTTCTTTCGTACAGTTTTACAGTTTTTCACCTCCGAATCGTCGTAAACTGACATTCTCTTGGATACACGGAACCGTCTGGATTAGGTTCTTTAGTTTTCAATGATCATTATTCCAATCTTTGTGCTTCTTTGAACAGAAACGCTGCTTGTTTTCTCATTTCAACACCCATTTACATTGAAAGTTACATTTACCTACTTATTTGTGGCATAAAATAAAGGTTAAAATTATACCCAAAAACAAAATCTTGCTCGCATTTTTCGCCACAATCCTTCCATGCTCCATTCCTAGAACGATCTTCATTCTCCTCAAAACGTTTGCTGTGGCTATCAACCACACGCGCTATCGTGCAAGTTCAACAGATCGTATCTCATTATCTTATCAACGATAGCTCAGACGATTATGATGCTGTTACAGCAATCGTCATAAAAAGTACTACTTCTAGCGTTCGGGTAACAAAAGAAAAAATGAACGAAAGGTGTATCTCTTGGACAAACACAACCTCTGATCTGACGTATGGTAAAATGGCGCTAGTATTATTTGTCCACTCTAAGAAAAATCCCAAAAACAAGTGGTTGCTCTCTTTTTCAAAGCACGAAATTGGCAAAAGTACTCATTTATTGAAATGTTTTGCACAGTTTAGCAGAAACGCCAGCGTAGAATTGTGACCATTCCAAACATTTTGTCACACAAATGCATTTTTAGAAACACCGACCGCACTGCTGCACGGCACGGGGATGAGTTCAATTAAAGCCGATTTATTGTAAAGTAGGTCAATGGAATGGGGAAGGAGAAAATGGCGCAATCCGTGCGGCGAAAGAAAGGGAAGGAAGTTTCCGTTTCGTGCCGTAGCGTGTCACTCACGGGATCGCGCAAATGTTGGGTGTGTAGCCGGGAGGCAGCCGCAAGGTGCATCGGTTCGGGGCAGAAATATTGCTTACCACCCGTGTACTGAGAATCTTGTCGACGCTGGTCCCCACCATGCTCCGCAATAATGAATCATATTTATTTCATGATCGTCTTTTTTTTTCGGTGACACACTCCAATTTAGGTTCAATTCCGTGAAAGAGCTAAATGGATTGCATTGCATGCAAATTGATTGGTACCAAGCGCTTCTGAAAAGTAGCAGAATCTCCGATCCAGGAATTTGGGGAATTAATTAAAGATATTTGTTCCAAAAGAACATACGTTGGGTTCTTTATAATAATGAAACAATATTTTTAAATAGCATCCAGGCAATGGAGATACGTGGTCATAACTTAAGGCTCTTTTCTTACCCTATAAGTCATGGAATGCAAAATAACTTTGTTTTAACGGTTACGGCCTACACCTTTTTTTCCCCCATAAATGCTAATTGCATCTGACGCCTGGAATACATAACGATCGTCCGCCTACGGCAAACTGCACCAAAAGTAGCTCTCTGTATGTACTGCTGAAGTGAATCATCTTGCCGGAGCGCGCATAATGAGACGAAACCATCCACAACGAAAGTCTGACTCACGGCCGCAATATGGCCGCAAAAAAAAGTGGATTTTGCCCCACGCACTCCCCCCACCCAACTTCACCAATCAAGGCCAAACAAGCCGGATCGGATCGACGTGCAGGGAAAGATCGCATCGTGGAAAATTGCACACCGTGTGCTGCACTTTGATGTTCGGTCCTGTGACGGCCCCGTTACATGTGGATCACGTTCTGCATCACCCCGGTGCTCTGCGTGAATGTCACGTGATTTGGCGTGAGCAGTGCCGTTTGCGCTGGATTTTGCCGGCAGGCGACAAAGTGGGTGTGCAATTCGTTAGCGGTGATCTATTTCGGGTGTAATTAGATTGTGCCGACACTTGCGAGCAACGATTGGATGGTGAAATATGTCCCTCGTTGCGTTGATTTATATAGTCGGGTTCACAATTATTCATACTTGTTAACGGCGGGAGTTACGATCGCGTTGGTTAGAGAAAATACTAATCGTTGTGCTTTACGCACCTCTTCTTGCCTTGCTGTTTCAGATCGGTCCACCACAAAGCCACGTACCTTCGATCCGGTGTGGAACGAGAGCTTCATACACGAGGTGGAGAACGCGAACGTGCTCGGGATGACAATCTTCCACGAGGGGCCGATCACGGACGTGTTTGTGGCCAACACGACAATACCGTTCGAGGATCTGGTCACCCGCAACGAGTCGGAACAGCAGGACTTCTGGGTAAGGAAAGACGCTCAGTATACACAGTACAACTCAATCGCGCTTACTCATATGCTCTATTTTTTTTACCCCTGATGTGTCGAACAGGTCGATCTCGAACCGCAGGGCCGGCTGCACGTGAAGATCGATCTCCGATGGACGCAGGACGCCAACAATGTAGCCTCGCAGAACTCGTGCCGCCGGGCCGTTGTCAAGGATCAGCCATTTTTAAATCGCCGCCGCGGTGCAATGAGAAGGCGTGTTCATCAGGTCAGTGGAGCTGAGCCGTACCGGCAACAACAACACTCTCGCGTCCCATACCTCTGTGTGTGTGTGTCCCAACACGCGCATTCACCATCCCGTTCCCCGTTGGGCAATGCCCTTTGGGCTGTAAACGAATGACGTCGGTGGTTCGCGTTATCGTTGAATCAACCTTTTTCTTTGTGTTATTTGCTGTTGTGCAGCAACTGGCCATCAACATAAACAGCGGCAGCAGCAAAAAAAAATTGTAATCAAACTCATTCTCTACAGCGTCGTCTCGCGCGCGCGTGTGTGTGTTGTGCACGCTTCTCGTTCGCTGACCGAAGGGTATATATATTTCTTCGCCAAATTGAAAACGAGAACTGCACGCCACCACCGCGCGATTGCAATAATGGAAGCGATGATGATGTGTACTTGTTGAACGACCCCCCCTCATCCCTTCTGTAACGGGTGGGTGTTGCTCTGCGAATTGGATTGATTAATGCGCTGCGATGCTGACGGTGGAAGGATGAAACGATTGTAGGACTATTGTTTTTAGTTGCACTCGGAATAGTGAGGTCTGCGCATTGGTTTGTACGCTCGTTGCGCGTTGTGCATTGATGCAGGTGTAAGTCATTTTGGAATCGATTGCAGCAGGCAATCGCTAGCCAAAGGTGTACAGAGGAAAAGTAGAACAGAATCGAGGTAAGCTGTTTATTGTGTGTGTAAATCGAGTTAAGGTATACGATTTTACGTACAACTTGTTTTGAAAGGAGAATTAATTTTTCCATTAATACTGTCGTACGAAAAGCTCGGAAGATTATCCAAGGATAAGGCGTCTCCATCGTCGTTTTGTTTGAAACACCATGCGTCTCCATCGTCGTTTTGTTTGAAACACCATGCGTCTCCATTACACAAGGAAAGCGAAATTTTATATAATAATCCCATTTTTTTTTTATTACAAAATTTGCCTATTTAAAGTGCGAGAGTAACATTTAGAAGCTTACGATATTTCTGGAATTGTGCCGCCTATGGGCCGCCTACATCCCCGACAGTGACACAGGATTGATACTATTTTTAAAAAGACGCACCAAGATATGTAACGGAAAGCAGAAGGCAAGGTTTCCGATATGCTGCAGAGAATGGTTTATTCGAAAACCAACGTACCTTGCACCTTGGTTTGTAAACTGTAGGTCCATGCTGATGATGATGATGATGATGCTGATGATGGAGACAACATATGAAACCTGACCACCTGCCCGAACGTCCTACCTGTTTGCTGGGCTCGTTTATGATTGAGCGAACGCGTTGTTCGTGTGTTTGTTATGTGTAATCGAACAGGAATTTTCATTTACTGCGCCGCTGTGTACGGACGTTTGGTCTCTTTTGTTTCCCTCTGCTAGTCATTGTGCAAGCCAATTCAGGTCAGCTAAAATAAGCATGCAACCCGTCTGGATTGTTACGATGCGACGTTTTACAACGTTCTGACGAATGTATACGGTTCGCTTTAGCGCAATGGAGGCAAATAGTACTGGAAGTTCGGTACTATTTGCCTCCATTACACTAAAGTGAAGCGTTCACATTCGTCAGAACGTTGTAAAACGTCGCATAGGAGGAGAGTTCCCGAGGAGAATAGGAAAAAATATATGCTGGCAACCAGTTTACCTACTGCAAACAAAGACGCTCCTCCTCCAGAACACCGCAATTTTGCGATCGCGATGATCGAGATGTTGTTTCCTGTTTTTTTTTTCCTCCCCCCAAATCACACAACGCCACACTTCCATCACCCAATCGATCGGCGACTGATCGTTGCGTTTTCCTTTGCTTTGCATCTATTTCTAGGTTAACGGTCACAAGTTTATGGCCACATTCCTGCGTCAACCAACATTCTGTTCCCACTGTCGCGAATTCATATGGTAACGTATCGAAATGGTGTTTGCGAAATGGTGCATTGGGTCGGTTTCATGTTTTTTTTTTCGGGTGTAAAATGTCGCGCAGTAACATTTTTTTTTGTTTGGTTCCTCTAATCATGATCATGGCTAATATGTTGGGTACACAAGACTATGTGCCAGTGTGTAAAGAGTATGTTTAGCGTTCGTTTTGCTTTATCTATAATACCAAGACCAATTTTGTGCGTTGCAGTTCTTGGTACTAGTTTATAATATTCGTACAGAAATATTATTTCAAAACGTTCAAAATACACTAACCATGTGTTTAACCCTCTTGTTTCAAAACCATCCTTACGAACAACACTATCCGCCATGTGGTTGAGAGGCATATAATTTAACACAAACTTAACTTCACCCTCACTAACACTGCCCGTATTGGTTTACATCGGCATCGGCTCGTACCAATTGTGAGGGGCCGGCGTGCGTTGTGAACGCACAATAAGTGACAATGTCCCATTGCTGGTCAAAGTTGTAACGTCCGTGTCGCACATTTTCTTCTCTCTCTTTCTCCCTTTTTTTCTCGAAACCTTTTACAGGGGATTAGGCAAACAGGGCTATCAGTGTCAAGGTAAGAAGATGCATCTACTCACCGGCCGAGTGCTCAGTCTTCGGGTGAACACGTTCCCTTTTCCGCCATGGACCATCGCGTCCACAGTGGCTAAACGCTAAACGGAAAGCGGAAAGAAACAGACAAGAAAGAGAGATGGTTGTGGATGTGTGTGTTTTTGGTTTTCTTTTATGGTTGTAACTATGTTTCTCTTTACATTCGCAATATGCAAACTCTTTATGCGCTCTGTCGTTTATGATTATGCTGATGTGTTTGGCTGTCTAGCAGCAACTTTTCTGGTCGCTTTTTTTTGCCTTCATCTTTACCACTGACATTTTCACTTTATTAAACACTTTTTTAATTCTACTGCACACCATACCTTTGCTAACACAAATTATACTCTGGGAGCAGGTTTTGCTGCAATATTTTGACGTTTAATGGTTTTTTGTTTCATAACACGTTTCCTTGGGCGGTCGAATGGTTTGTTTTCACCTTTTTGCTGTGATTTATTTTTGACCTCTAACCTGTTTAACACATCCGTTCCTTTGACTATTGTCGCTGTTTCCGTTCATTAACCTGCACGCGGGGTGAATATCTCGTTCGTCCCGATCGTTTAAGGGCTGTTACTCTGCTTACCTTAGTAGTAACTCACTATTCGCCACTATCGTTTGCCTCAACCTGTCACTGAGCTGTCGCTTGTTTTTGTTATGGTTTTCACGTCTCTTAAGTACTTTGTTTTTTTTTTTCGTTCGCACTTCGTTCCGTTTTGTTTCCGTCCAACGGTCTCTCTTTCTCTGCTGCTAATAATGGCGATCATTCGCCGATGTGTTACCGCCGTGTCGTGTCGAAGGATTGCACTTTATACTTTCACCTGTACAAACATTCAAACTGATCGGGTGCGCCCATGCGCCCCCACCCGTGGCCATCTTGTTGGCCATCTCGTCCTGCTTTCATTACAGTGTGCACGTGTGTCGTCCACAAGCGGTGCCATAGTTCGGTCGTAACGAAATGTCCAAAGAAAAAGGATGAGGTAAGCAAATGCCCGCCGCTGAGCTTATGACTTTTTTTGTTGTTGTAATACGTTCCACCTTCCCGTTGCCGTTCCAGCAAACCAAACCGACACCAACGGAAGCAGCCCAACGGTTCAATGTAAATATGCCACATAGGTTTTCAGTGCACTCGTTCAAACGGCTGACGTTCTGTGATCACTGCGGGTCGCTGCTGTACGGTATTATCAGACAGGGGCTAAAGTGTGAGGTGTGCAGCATGAATATCCACCGGCGCTGCGAGGGCAACGTGGCGAACAACTGCGGCATCAACACCAAGCAGCTGGCGGAGCTACTGAACGAGATGGGCATCACCATGGATAAAACACCACCCCGTAGATCTAAGGTGGGAAGAATAGCTACGAGGTGTTATATGGGCAGTGACAATAACCTTACTACCCACGCTTGTTTCGCACGCAGTACTCTAACCAAACGACTAGTGATAACCTGTCGATGTCGGAACGCTCGGACGACAACAGCTCGCTGGACACGCTCTCGACGAAGAGCGGTGCGGAAAGTGAGGTGGCAGCCGGGGCCCATGCCATGCACGGGGGGCGTGGCGGTGCCGGTCACACCTCGAAGTCTGGCGGGCCGGCGATGGGTATGCTGGTGAATCTCGGCACCGACGACGATGGCAATGCGCGACCGATGCCCGGCAAGGTGTGCCTGAACGACTTCAACTTCATCAAGGTGCTGGGCAAGGGTTCGTTCGGCAAGGTGATGCTGGCGGAGAAGAAGGGCACGGACGAGGTGTACGCGATCAAGGTGCTGAAGAAGGACGTGATCCTGCAGGACGACGACGTCGATTGCACGATGACGGAGAAACGCATACTGGCGCTGGCCGCCAAGCATCCGTTCCTGACCGCGCTCCACTCGTGCTTCCAGACGCCCGACCGGCTGTTCTTCGTGATGGAGTACGTGAACGGTGGTGATCTGATGTTCCAGATACAGCGCGCGCGAAAGTTCGACGAACCGCGGGCAGCCTTCTACGCCGCGGAGGTGACGCTTGCGTTGCAGTTTCTCCACCGCAACGGTGTCATCTACCGTGATCTGAAGCTGGACAATATACTGCTCGACGCGGAAGGTCACTGCAAGCTGGCCGACTTTGGCATGTGCAAGGTAGGGCAGGCACCACCGTGGGTGACCATTGTTTTTGTGTTGTTCACCTAGCTTTAACTGTGCACACCCTTTTTCCCCGTTCGTTACAGGAGGGCATCACCGGAGATAACCTCACGTCGACGTTTTGCGGCACGCCAGATTACATAGCGCCCGAGATACTGCAGGAGCTCGATTACGGACCGTCGGTCGACTGGTGGGCGCTGGGTGTGCTGATGTACGAGATGATGGCCGGCCAGCCACCGTTCGAGGCGGACAATGAGGACGATCTGTTCGAGGCGATCCTGCGCGACGACGTGCTGTATCCGGTGTGGCTATCCCGGGAAGCAGTCTCGATTCTGAAAGGTAGCTAACATCAACCACCCTCGCACCAGCGGCAATTTATTTATGCACTCTGTTCGATTTGCAGGATTTATGACCAAAAATGCGGCCAAACGGTTAGGCTGCACCGATGGCGAAAATCAAATCCGAAGTCATCCATTCTTCAAAGATATGGACTGGGAGGCGCTGGAGCAGCGCAAAGTTCGACCACCATTCCGGCCACGAGTGGTACCGATCGCTGCACGGATTTGGCTGCCCCGAACGCTCTTTCTCATTGTTTCTTGTTCTCCCGTTTCATGTCTTACTTGCAGCGAAGTGCTCGCGACGCACTAAACTTCGACACCGAGTTCACGAAAGAGGATCCCGTGCTGACGCCGGTGCCGAACGATATCATACGGTGCATCAATCAGGACGAGTTTGCCGGCTTTTCGTTCACGAATCCGGAGTTTGGTCCGGAAAGGAAGCTTGTTTGTTAAGCTGGTGTGCCGCGAACGTCCGTGGCAGCCACAGGTGCAAAGAGTACGCAGTGGAGTGGAATATTCGTTATTCGCCCAAAATGAACGCACACCGTAACCGGCTATTGCAACGTTGCGCCGCTAGCACACATTACTACACACGACGATGTTACATGGCAGGTGGCAGAGTCGATACCACACAAATGCAGTCTCTGTTTAGCAGGTTGTTATCGTATTGAATGGATGAACATAATTGGTTGAATTAGATTCTAATTACCATATATGTATATGTCGTGTACATTAGCATCTTCCTTATAAAGTTAAGAGATTTTAATTTCCTTTACCACTTTCCAGTTCTATTATCGATTATGTTTTTTTTTTAAGAAACAGATTAAGCACAGGGAAATTCGTCCAAAAACAAACAAATTAGTACGCGGAACTAGAGAGCGAACTGAGAGGCAAATCAGGAGAGGCAAAGTGCGATTTACTTCTTTAAAAATGAACAAATTTGCGGTGGTCCCATCCGTCGTGTGTGGAGCATAAATGTAACGTTAAGATTTGTTAGTGCGGGGTTACAAGCGATAGAACGGTCAGTCGCGTCTAGTTGGATAGGATATGATAAACATTCTATAAGTGTTTTAAATTAGTATTATTAACATCTCCCCGTATGGTTAGGTTGATGTGTTAGTGAGTTTATGGTCACCATCAACATTGGAAACGCATCGTGCTGAGATGCGCGCAGCGGGTTCGTTCTGAACGAACCACCGGCACAATTTAGCGGCAATGCGTATTCGCCCCATGCCGAGGAAACATGGGTCCGAAAAGTGTCGCGCACAGTGGTGTTACTTTCCCTTTGCCAACATTAATGAAATTGTTTTTGGCAAACAAATGTTAATTTTGTTGTTAATAAGTCGCATACTATCTCCGTTTGAGTTATCGTTAGCGAATGCGTGCTTACACCGGTGCCACTACGTAATCTCATTGAAAACTCATGTTAATCATTATTATTAACGCGCGTTTAAACAAACAAAAAACAAAAACAACAAAACGGCCATTATTAGGTGTATTATTGAAAATAATCTAGCAAAATTTATTCGTTTTCCAGCTTGTTTTGAGTACTTTTTCGTATTCGGTATTCGTGCTAAGGTGTAGGTCGAGAATATTCAGCCTCGCCGAAATGGAATCTACAGCACGAGTTATGTCAACGTAAATATTCTAATGTTTTTTATCGTTAGCTAATGTTTGGAGTTATGTTTGATAAGATCTCTAACCCGCGATTTATAAATTAAGAAACAAAGCAGGTTGAACAAATTACGTATTGCGTTGATAAGTAATCGTTTATTTAGCATGGCGCTATAACTAGTTAGAATTTCGTTACAAACCGTACTAGTGTGTTATTGGGTTGACAATTTCGTTGGTAACAATTTTGCATTTAGTGTTGTAGTTCAGAATGGAGACGATCGATGGTCGTATTATGAGATGATGGTTGGTTGTTGTTAGCCGTACTACGCAGTGCTATTTGAACGCTAGTCATTAGGCAGATTTACACAGAGGGGATGAGAGGAGAAAATCCCTCCCCCGCAGGATTATTATAACATCCTTAGTTTATTGTTTAATATGTAATACATTGCTGTTGAAATTAGTTGATTCGTTGCGCAATCAATCAATGCATGTAAGTTCACCATGTTCTACCATTATCATTATCGTTTTGCTAGCGAATAATATTTCTACCAAAGAATCAAAACAAAACCAGCAACGGTGTCAGCAACAACAAGCTACTCGTGGGTAATTTTGTCTCGTGCATGAAATGTATCAAACCGGCCGGTAATGCCTGGCCGCAATGTGCAACAACATTGTGGGGATGAAATCTCAACTGAACCGTGTCTTTCGGACCGAAAACGGTTGTAAAACAGACAGAAAACTGATTGGGTACAGGCAATGGAAACCATAACAAAAGCTTTAGTTCAAGGAAGCAAATAAATTCACTCACAACCATCCTGTTTGGATCACAACACAGCGAGATCATTGAAAATACGATCAGTTTCCTTTTGATTATCCGTTCCGTTCGAGCGTGTGTCTTCTGGAGTGGTGTTAGGGATTGTGCTAGTTGCTGGAAAGAGACCCTTGCCATAGGTTAGCTAATTGTTAGTAACTAGAGAGAAAGAGCGAGAGAGAGGAGAGAGAAAGAGAGGATATATGTGTTATCACTGTGCAATCAGGTTTGCAATGTTTGCTGTAAAACGCGCAGTATTCGGTTTACTTCTTTTAACTAGCACAACTTATTTATAGTAATTGTAACAGTGTGTGTGTGTGTGGGTGTGCGTGTGTATGGATGGATGTTGACTAGTGAAGAATGTTTAAATTAGGAAACAAAAATCAAGAGGCAATTTATGAGATGATCAAAAAACCAAAGGTGCACAAGATGGTCGAGCGCGTAGAGCATGAACTGGCTGTTTTATAAACGAGAAAAGCTTTGCGGGAACAGTTGCGAAAACAGGGCTTGGTGTAAAGGAGAACAGTTTAATTTATTTAACCCCGTGAGATACGTTTTCCTACCGAACGTGGCATATCTATTTGCTGTTGTTTTTTTTATTTTAAACCGATGAAAACAAATTATGTAACATATGTAATAGCATAATCTCAAGCACGTGTTCCGGCGTGGTTCCACAGCGGGTTGGGGCTGAGGAACATTGCCCATAGTGGAATGATAGTATACTTGTGTTTTTTGTTTTATGTTTTAAACGGACGGTAGGCATTTCTACCCGCTTGATCTCCTGCTCCGCCATCCGATGCGCTGCCAAAACGCTGTGCATGTGCGTTGGGTCGTCGGAAAAGGGGAAACCCGGTCGCCACGTCGAAGGAGCATTGGTATTTCCTTCCACTCCAAATCCCGCACGCGCAAGCACAGAGGGAACCCTACCGTCCGTAGAAAACTTAACTGTTGTTAAAAAAAAAAGAAAAGAAACCCAAGTGTGATCGCTTCACCGGCACAATAGTACAGGCAATGTTGTAATTTTGTATTTAGTTGTTACTATCGGTTAACGTGTTTCGTCGTTCGTGTAACTTTCATTGTGATTGTCGCTTACAGTAGTGTATGTGTGGATTAAGTCGGGTCCCCGAAAAGTTAGAAAGCGCGAAGGAAACGAACAAAAAAAAAAACAACCAAACAATACTACAATGTAATCGTATTAGCTCTCACTGCAGTTGCAACAACAGTACAGAGGCTTCGAGCTTTCATATACGGGTGCGCGTGCCGATGTGCGTTTGATCGGTCGTCAAGTCAGGCAATGGATGGAAAACCGATGGCAATGGGGCTTCGTTTTTTTTTCTCTCTTCACAACTTACCTTCCGTTCAAGCGCGATTCTTTGCCGGTACTCCGGTGTGAGTAGCGAAAGGGGTGGTGGGAATATTGGGTGCAAAGAGTGATTAGACCTTAGCACCTTGGATAACCGAATAGCTGCGACAGAACAGTGAAGAGTTATGTCGCGTTCAATGCCACCGTCGCAAGGATCAATAGAGAACGTCACAGGGCGGCCACGGTATGTTGGGAATGAGATGCGTATATAGTTGTACACGATAAGAAGAAACAAAATGAATGATCGTATAAAAAAGAAAAAAATCCGTCTGATAATGTTAAAAACCGAAAACAAAAACCACACACACACACATACACACAGAAGCAAAGCATCTAAGATAGAAGATTTATAACACAAAACCCCATATAAGCATGTTACGGCACGGAAACGCATTAAGATCTTTACGCAAATGAAAGGCCTTGACAGATTTAATAAACCCCCAGAAGTAAGCAAGGTGTCACGGCATACATGCCCACATTGTCTCGCTGTATGAAATTTGCCGGCTAATAATGGTTGATTTAGAACGTTCAAGGGAAATGTAGTAGCATTTTGTTTGATGCCGAGGTGGGCGATGAATTTCAATGGATTAACGTATGATTCGCGGACCAGTTAGTTTTGGAGCATGGGCGACGTCTTGCCGGTTTAGATCTTCGGAATAATTGCGAAAGCACAAATCAGTTTCAGTTTGATCAGTAATCAGTATTATTACCTAGATGTTATACATTACCGTAAATCGATTACATTTAACCCGATTATAAAAGTGTATTTTGAGTGGATTTGTAGCGTTTCTCTACTACCATTTCAAGTGTTTCCTTCCCACCAATCGGCATGCGGTTCTCGAATCGATCCATGTCGTCTCCGTCGCAAAGGTTTTATCGTACTGGTGCCGGAGATGAGTTGGTGTCATGTTCATGACGCACATTAGCCTGTCTAGAACATTGCATTGAACGAACTTGTACTTTGAGTGTAGCAACTGAGCAGAGCTACCTTATTGCCCTTCAAACGATCTTGGGTATTCCGCATCAAACTATTAGCTCTGGTGAAATTCCAATGGCATAATTTTTACATCCGTTCCCATTTCGGGCCGACAAACAAAGCGTGAAGGCGATACGGTGCAAGACGGGGGGGGCACACAGTACACCCCCGCCCTTGGAAATCAACATATTGAACACAATTGGCGCGATGGAATAGAAATTCGTGTACATTAGCTGCATGTTAGGTAGATTAAAACACTCCAATATTAACCCAGTAACCCAATGCATCGCGTACGCGTACCGGTGGTGTGTTGACCGATGGAGAAGGCGGCACACAAAACTAAAGCAACCTTCTGCCCAAAAATGCCGTGTGTAGCCGGGAAGCGAAACAAACAAACAAAACGCACATGCAACGCAAAATCTAGAAACAAAAGTAAAACATACAACACCTCGAAAACAAGGCGAACTTTGTGTACTTGAACATATACCAAAAATAAGAAGGAAAGAAACAAAACGACACAAGCAAACAGCCATAAAACGAAAAAAAAAAACAAAACGCGAAAGTCAATAATGAAAGAATGTAATATCGAGCTACACACAAACGCGCGCGCGCGCGCATACATACACAGCTTGTAAGAGAAAGGAACAGCAGTATATATAGTACGCCGGGTGGGCTGGGTTTAATACAAAACAAATAACAAGAACAAAAAAAAACCCAAAACCACCAAACGGGATAGCAGAGGAACACAACGGAGGATGAAAACACAGGCTCGCGCGCGCACGCAAATAAAAAGATAGCATAACGCAGTTTGTGTATACATGCGTTAAGCAGAACAGAAGGGGAAACCATATATATATATATATATTGCAGAACACACATATATATATATATAGATATATATACATATAGATATATACAAATACATATAAGAACAAAGTAAAAGTGAGAAATAAATTAAGAAATTTATAAACATGAATCAAGCGTAGGGAAAGAGCGAAACAGAGCCGATTACAGCTCGAAACATACAAAGAATGCCCACAGCAGAAGCGAAAATTGGAGATTATTACACGCGCGATCGATGATGCAATTGGTTTTAAAAGCAAAGCGAAGAAATGTAAGCGACACAACACATTAAGCAAAAGAATGCAAAAAAAACGCATACCACTACAGAAAGCAGGAGCAGTCCACGCTCGTGTGTGTGTGTATGTGTGAGCGCTAGTAATTTATACTTTGAGCAACAAAATGGTGGATATCTTACGGGTTGCTGAGATTACCCACTGTTGAGATTATGTCGCCCGTACTAGTCCCGAAACTAGCGAAAGCGTACGTGCGCGCGTGTGTGTGTGTGTGTACACACACTGCCTGTCAAAATTTCATTGTGTGCGTGTGCGTGAACTGTGTAAAATCATGTGTTGTTTCGGGCGCCATTTTAAGAAGCACGCAATACATCGTTTTACCCTCCCCCGAAACAGCGGTCCATTGTCTCCGGGTGAAGCATATCGTATATATCGAATCCGCTTAATGAAGAACGAATTAAGCAACAAAAAAAACGCAAAATGTCCCACCGTGTGTACCTAAAGCAGAGAATGAAAAAAAAAACAACAACCACCACCACCCCCTTCGCATCCTTCCCGCTGCGACCCACATTCGCAGTGAGCTTTCGTTAGTTAGGTTTGGTTTGTGTTCTGTTCCTTTTTTAGTTACATCACTGAACCGGCTCACATGTGTGTGCGTGCGTGTGTGTATGTGTGTATGGAAGATTAGTTTGTTGCAGGATGTGAGTATTTATTTGTAAGCAATTTACTAGAAGAGGTTCAGCGAACTGCGTGTGTGTGTGTGTGTAGGTGTACGATCGGGTTGATTTGAGGTGAATGTGAATTAATTATAGTTATTAGTTGTCAAATTTCTTCGATGGCGAACGATATGCTTACCGTGGCAGTGGACCTTTCGAGGATGAGTATGATAGTTATTAACATTTTCTCACTGTTTCATTTTTCTCGGTCTTTAAGAAGCTTTTTTTTTGTTGTTGAAATGATCGCTTTTAACTCTACGATCGAATGTTTGCTTCTCCACGCCCACTAACATGTTGAGCCTTGTGTGATGCAACAAGATGCAACAAAAGCAAGCACCACATGGAAGGCATGAGTGGGAGTGGAGTGTGTTAAGCAACATGTCGTGAGAAGTCGCATAAAAACTGAATTTAATACGGACTGCAAAACACACACACACACACACACGCAGCGTAGAGACAATGTTAGAAAATCAAAACCCATTTCCCGCCCGTTGTTGCAAGTGAAATTGGAAACTAAAATGGAAAGAAGAAAATCAGAGACGAAAATCTAACAACAACACGCGCAAACTGGCAGTGTTTTGCATTGTTTGTGGCAAGGAGAGACGAATAATGTGGAAACAATAGTTTATCATTGCACACACGTACAGCGAACCACCCCCTCCTCCCCCCCCCCCCCCTCCCTCTCCCAACTCCCAGCAAAAATAACATCAACAGTTGTGTGCGCGCCACGATCGAATGCGTCCGTCAATGTGTGTGTGTGTGTGTGGGTGGGTGTGCAATGTCACTGTTATTTTGTCGTAAAACAAAAGCAAACATAGCGAAACAAAGCAAAACACAAAAGTCCTGTTTGTGGCAGGATATATGGTACACACTCTAATTGTTTTGGTAGGAAAACGGCGTATGTTGGGGTCCGCACCTTGATCGAGAGCCGCAACATGATCCCCGGGGCGTAATAAAAGTAGTTTGTCGTGTGTACCACTGTATTGTTTTGGGTGTTCCCCCCGTCGCTGGAGAAAGCAAACAAGAGGCAACAGGGATTGGGGGCGACACCCCGGCGATGATGATGAAGAAGAAGTACATATAGATGAAGTTAGACAACAACAAAATTAAAAAAAGAAACCAAGCAAAATGATACAAACAAACTGGGAAAAGCCTGACAAAAGATAACCCCACTTTTATTGGAGACAACAAAATGGCATATTAGGAACGCGAATGGTAGAAAAACGGAAGAAAAAACAACAACCAAAAAAAAACGATTCTATCATACCACACGATACGCACACCACCATCATCAGATGATGAATAAGATAAGGGTGTATGTGTGTATGTGCGTGTAAGCAAACAAAAGAAGTTAAAAAGTAGACCCAAAACCGCGACTACTCACTACTGCTGCTGAACAAAATGGCAGGCAAAAGGTAAAGAAAAATTTAACCTGCCCACATACATACACGCGTGTGCACGCATACACTGTACGCAGCAAGCAACAAACAAAACAAAAGTGCGGTAGTTTGTCGTTGTCGAATGGAAGCAAAAACAAACAAATTCATTCATTCTCGCAACAAACAAGGAGCAAACAAAAGCAAGAGAAAGAGAGAATGAGTATATATGAATATAAATACCAAAAAATATTATATAACAAGAAATAAATATATATATACATATATTAAAATATGTGATTATACCACGAAATGCTTTCAACCGGTTTGTTTGTCTTCCACGCCCACATTGTACTTATTGCGATACGTTTACGTATGTGTTTGTTTATTTTATAATACTCTGGCTGCTTCCAGATGTGCTAAATTTGGTTAGGAAAAAAGCCACACAAACCGCAAAAAACTGCGACGAGGATGGGATTCGAACCCACGCGTGCAGAGCACATTGGATTAGCAGTCCAACGCCTTAACCTCTCGGCCACCTCGTCCTGTGGGGGCCCCGGTTACCCCGTTCAAACTACAAACATGTTGCTTTTTTTTTCAATTGTTTTTGTTAATTTTGACCAACAATGGTATTGGAAAATGTAAAATATTTCGTTTTTTCGTGATATACGAAAAAATAATTAATTCTTCCTTTTGGCCATTTGGTAAACCCTTCCAAACACAATGCCACGTTTATACCACAAAACAAATACTGTTGAATTATTAAAATTTATTTACAATTGTGTTGAGAACAAACAACAGTCAATAATCAATCAATTGTAGAACAAACGGATAGAGTACACCGGACTCTGCTCTGGGGTAACGTAAGAAAAAAGCGAATTTTCCCCGACGAGGATGGGATTCGAACCCACGCGTGCAGAGCACATTGGATTAGCAGTCCAACGCCTTAACCTCTCGGCCACCTCGTCATGTGCCTGAAGGTCACGCTAAGTGCCAATATCAACACAACTCGTTGATTCTCACTGCTACGCGTGCAAACCCTACCTATACGCTGATGATTTCTCAATTTTCTCCTGTTTTCGTTTCCTGTTCTTTTTCTGCTCCCAACAGTAAAACGTAAATAAACTTTTAATCGCCTTCTCGCTAGGTTTTCGTCAAAAAAAGAGTAAATAACGTGTGTGAGAAAACGGGCGATTTAGGGGGTTGAAAATAAATATATAACCCACACAGATGCCCTTTTACCAAACTGCCCTACATCCGCCCATATGTTGTCTCCCTGCCAAGGTCTTTACCGGTGGTTGTAGTCGGAACGGAACGGAAAATATAACAGATTCACGTCGTTTGTGCAGGGTCCGTACCAATAAAACCATAGATCTGCTGCTGCTTTGTACACACGACTGGCGTTAATCCGCCCGCTGATCGGTTGGACGTCATAATTTTCAAGAGGATTTTCCGCCGGGGCGTCGATGGCCGCCAGGCAATAGCATAAAAAATGGCATAAACCAGCAGAGGGGGAGGGGGTGTTTAATTTTAGCAAAATTGCACGCGACACAAGCCATTTTCGCTGTTGAAGACGGGATGAGGGGATGGATTGAAGCCGTTTTTCCCTGCAGTTGCTGCCTGCTGATGACACCACTCCGTTGTCCGGTGCAGGAGAACTCGTTCTGTTCTTTTGTTAGTAACAGTGTAAGCAACGATGCATCCGCAACGAATAAACGGTTTGGTTGAAGCCGGTATCCGAACCAACGTTCAGCTAAGCAAAAGACCTTCGGTCGTACGACGTAAACCTTGCATGTTCGCGGACATGGACGATCAACAACATCACCAACCAAGACGCGACCAGACAGCTGCTGGGGCGTTACCAATGTCTACGTCGGCGTCCCCGTGCAGTTGCTCCCCTTCCCTCCTTGAGGTTTCAGTAGTGGAAAACGGTTGTGTGTGGGTTTCCCCCCCCCCCCCTCCCCCACAACCTTACACCATTTTGAACTTTCTTCTCTGCCTCCCTCTCGGGTAGCATCGGAATACTGGCGAGGGACGCGAACAGTTGGTGTACCAGTGCCACAACAACCGGACGCGTAGTAGTGGAACGCGCGCTAACCTTTCGCTCCCATTCGCAGCCACAAACACACAAAAAGGGTGCAACAAGTGGGTGTAGGAAAGTTTGCAACCGGAAACGGTATCGATCAAACGGTCGTCGCACAAAAGTTTGCCGTACGGTGTGTGGCGGTTCGTTGCTTCAGAATGCGCAGCATTGTTTAGTGCGTCGGAACGCTTCTCAACGGCGAGGAACAAGCTTGCGTAAGCAGCGACCAATAAGCGTGTGATTCGTGTGTCCGGGTACGAGCAAGAAGCTGAAGTGGCGAAAGGATGAAGTACCCAAACACGCTGGACCTGAACACCTACCGGGCGTACATGTGTGCACGGCACCTGAATCGGGACAAGAGCCGCCTGCTTGATGCCATCAATCTCGACTGGGACCTGAACGTGCCGGAACCGCTGAAGATACTGTGCCTGCGCGCGGTAGCGGAAAACTGGATGACCGTGCCATACTTCCGCGAGCTGCCACTGTGCGAAGATCGCCAGTATCTGCTGGATCTGCTCGATCTGAACTTCCCGCTCGACGTGCTGTGTGCCCGGGTGCGCAGTGATGCGTTCTGGAAGCGAGCGTTTCACCACCGGTGGCGTACGTTCGTGCCGATCGAGGTTGGTACGAAACCGTGGGTGCGGATCTACCTCGAGCAGCATCTGTCGGAAATGGTGGAGCATCTGAAGCCGAACGATTACGACCAGGAAGGGATCAGGAAGATCGTCGATCTCTGCTCACCGTTCGTGCGGGAGTTGCGTATCGAGCGGCTGCAACCGTCCCTGTCGGACAACAGTGATCACGTGCCGCTCGATGTGGTGCTGGCGAACTTGCGGCGGCTGCAGCGCGTCAGCCTGACGTACGACGTGAAGGATGTGGGGCACAACTTCTTTCTCGGCTGCGCCACCATTACCGAGATGGATGTGAAGCTGATGACGCAGGGCCTGGAACGGTGCGGCGAGCTGACGGAGTTCCGCCTGCACAGCAGCAAGCTCGAACCGACGATGATGAAGCGTATCAGTGCGGCCCTTGGCAGGGGTTGTCCGCACTTGCGTACGATCGCGTTCCCGCACTGCCGCTGCGGGGACATTGGGTTGCGTGCGTTCTGCGAACCCATCCACCCGAACTCGTTCCCCAACGTGCGTGAGGTTATACTGACCAACAACTTTTTGTGTAGGTGGTTCGTTTGCAGACCTCTGTACCGACCGACTAACAGATTTTCTTTCCCTCCCACAGCTCCGGAGAGTGTGCAAGAGCTTACCTGGCGGTTGCGGCATCGTCAAATCGAAAAGTTAGATCTGCGGCTCAATCCTATCCTCACCGAGGGTGCCTCGTTCGTAATGACGAGCGTGTTCTACATGCCCCTGCAAGAGTAAGCAGTTTTGTTTTCGTGCACCGCCATTCTTTGCCAGTGTGATTGCAAACCCCTGTTCGTTTCGCTTTGCAGGCTCATTCTTAGCTGCTGTTCCATCGATGAACAGATCGAGGAATATCTGCTGATGCTGATCCGTTTCAACTACACAATCAAGCGGTTCGACATCTCCTCCAATCGGCTTACGCCGGCCATGGGCGAGCGGTTGCTGCAGCGTGTCCACGAAAATAAAACCCTGCAGCAGTTCGATCTGCGCAACACGGACATCTCGTACGATGTGCGGGCCATTATCGACGAGGTAATATTGGAGAATCGCGATCCGCACAGTTTGCACATGTTTTAGCCGACCGAAGAGAACGCACCGGGGCAGAGCTCGAGCGGTAAAGTTCGCGTCCTTAGCGAGCTATATTTGGTGTCATCGTTGTTGTATGTAATTTGTGAACTTAAAGTATCGATATATCTATTTTTTTTAAACCAACCCGGATGGATGGAGAAATATAAATATTAGACCAGGGCGAGTAGGATTTCTTCGTGTCCTTTTCAAATGGTTTATAAATCAGACCCACCTGGTCCAAACTACTAACTGGTCTAATTCTTAACTTATAGTATTATTTACCTTCTCGAAGTATGTAATATGGAGATACTAAACCCAAATAAAGATCTAGATACCTCAAACAGATTCTTAATGGTGTAAAAAAAAATGTTTATAACAAAGTTCCAACCAATTGTTCATTTCACGACACGTGTTTGTCTTTTCAAATATTTAGCAGAATGTTTGTGTCTTCACCACTTTTAAACAGCATTTAAACAGCGTATGAGCTTCACCGTTCCTAGCGTATGATTACCTTGACGTTTATTTCCGGCAATAGTATGGGTAAAATTGCACAGATTATCCTGTTCTGACAAGTGAAGCCTTATCATTTTACAATTAACCAGTTTTAACATATTTTGTTTCCTAAAGTGTCATTTTCTCCGCCATTTAGGACGACCGTTGTGCACTAAACCTTTCCGACCAATCAGCGTGCAACACACATATTTCCAACTGTCACTGACGAGTGCAGATTGTCAACACGTAAATTTTGATCGCCTGAAAAAGCTAAAAACAAGGAACAAAATCGTCGTTTGTGTTATCAATTCTGCTCGTTCGTGGTGGGTTAGGATATTGAGCGATGCAGACGATCGCAAAACATTGCCCGACGAAGCAGTGAACCGTTCCGTAGCAAACATATCAAAGAGTGCTGTGTGTTGTTCTTGCTCAGCTCCAAAGTCAATCAAAACCCGCGTACGCGTACTTTCCGGTTGGTCCCCAAGAGAAAGAGGTTGTGGAAAGGAACGAAACCTAGAGAAGCATATTATTTTACGGGTGAAGACGGAGCAAATACGGGTTGCAAATGTTGTTAAATATTCACGACTCGTCGCAGCTGGCCGATAGCCGACGGTTAGGAACCGTGCTCTTATTCCTATTAATAGAACTGTTTTTCGAAGGTAAGTTTGGATTTCTCTACTACTGGGCTGGGGGGCGAATCCCGTTCCCACGCAACGGTACTGACGTGTCCCGTACTGCAGCCAAACAAACCGCACGGTGGTGCGTAGTACACAGTGCCTTTGCCCAATAGCTTAATGCAATTAACATAACAAACATACGTTTGAGCATAGCCTGCAGCTTCCTACATAAGCTTGAAGGAGTTTAAATATTATTCTCCATTACAGGTGCCGAAACTGCCTCACAAGCTGAAATCGATCGGCATCTAGAAATTGGTAGAGACTTCCTGGCCCGAGGTCAGCTTTCGGATGCGTTAACGCACTATCATGCGGCAGTGGGTAAGTAGTGCAGAAATGGTGCATAGCTTTGCACGGTCATCTCCATGGTGAAACCCTACGGTTCATGATTAAATCGTTGTGCAGTGCCTGCTGTGTTGGGTTTACAGCACAAAAGCAGGCTGGGTGGGACACACGCGCATTGTTTATGTTGCAAACGCACGTTTGTCAGCTGATTGTTATGGCATTCCTTCTCTGCCATTGTGTTAAATGTGGTAAAGGTGAACCCAAAAACGGTATTAAATTTTGTAAAACGTATGTTTGCTAATGTGCCACTTGTGCAAATGGTAATAACTAAATCTAATTGTGTTCGATTTTGTTCTGTTTTGGGACTTTGAGATTATTTGCACAAGTGAAAAACATTCGGTCGCCTTTAAACACATTCACACTCGCCAGCATACGAACTGTTATCACTATCAGTATCAGACACGTACTGTTTCCCTTTTTGTTGTTGTTTTGTTTGCACTGTCTGTTTCAAGTGACGTGTCCCACTGGTTACTTTGGAGCCTTTCGATAATGAATCGGGGGTCTAATGGTTTATGATGATAAGTAACCATGCTCATCCGTACATCAATATTTCTCACCCAATGTTTTTAAAACTAATTTTCTCTTTGTCTCTCACTCTCCCATTTCCAATTTGGGCATCCGCGGCATCCATCTGCAGAGGGCGACCCGAACAACTACCTTACCTACTTTAAGCGTGGCACAGTTTACTTCGCCCTCGGGAAGGCCAAATTTGCAATTAGCGACTTTACGCGCGTGCTCGATCTGAAGCCCGACTTTATGGCGGCCCGGGCACAGCGTGGTTCCGTGTACCTGAAGATGGGCGACTTCGAGAACGCCGAGATGGATCTGATGGTGGTGCTGCGCATGGATCCACACAACCCGGAGGCAAACATGCACTTTAGCCGCATTGGACCGGCCCGCGACCAGTGGGTGTTGTGCGTGGATTTGATGGAACGGGGTGACTTTAACACGGCCATCGCACTGCTAACACAGCTGCTCGAAGTGTGTCCCTGGTCGGTGCCGATCCGGGAATCGCGTGCCCAAATGTACCTACGCATCGGTGACAGGATGGCGGCGGTAAGTGATTTCCGCTCGGTGAACCGACTGTCCCACGACAGCACGGAAGGGTACAATCAGCTGGCCCGCATCCTGTATGATATCGGTGATTCTGGCGCGGCGCTGAAGGAGATTCGCGAGTGCCTCAAGCTGGACCCCGAACACAAAGACTGCTTCCCGTTTTACAAAAAAATCAAAAAGGTCGACAAAGTGTACGTGGATGCACGGCAGGCACAGGAAGAGCAGCGATACGCGGACTGTATTGCCGGAGGCGAGAAGCTAGTCAAGCTGGAACCGGACGTACCGATGATTGTGTACAACGGTAAGCAGCTGCTGTGCAGCTGTCTGGTAAAGGAGGAAGAGTTCACCGATGCTGTCGTACGGTGTCGGGAAGCGCTCGACATCTATCCCGATCCGGAGGTGATGTGTGACCGGGCCGAAGCGTTGATAGGTGCGGAGATGTATGACGAGGCCATGGCACAGTACCGCGAGGCGCTCGAGATTAACGACAATCTGCAGCGGGCAAAGGATGGCATCGAACATGCGCAGCGCGTCCAGAAGCAGGCCGAGCGGCGGGACTATTACAAAATTCTCAACGTAAAGCGTACCGCCACGAAACAGGAAATTGTGAAAGCATACCGAAAGGCGGCCCAAAAGTGGCACCCGGACAATTTCCAAGGCGATCAGAAAAAGATGGCCGAAAAGAAATTCATCGACGTGGCGGCTGCGAAAGAGGTGCTAACAGATCCGGAGAAGAGGAGACAGTTCGACGCCGGACAGGATCCGCTGGATCCCGAAGCGGGCCGGAATGGGTTCGGTGGAGGTAATCCGTTCCATCACTTCCATCACGGGTCACCCTTCCAGTTCAAGTTCCACTTCACGTAATGTGCTCTCACGGTTCTGTACTTCCTTCCTGTGTGCGCTCCGCAAACAAAGCCCTTCCTTTTCGTTCCTTTCGTTAGTTAGTTATTGCTGTCGGTCGGACAGTGCGGTGCATTGTCACACCGGACAGCAGAAGGAAACAGAAAAATCACGCAACCCCATTTGCGACAGGCTCTCAGGTGATCATTTTTGCATACTTTGCTAGGGAATGTGTGGTTAGAGCATCAAGGCTCACTTACGTTTAGATACAATGTCGTGCGTATAGGGAGCTGTAACCGGAAACAGCGTGTGTCAGCTTTAATTTATTTTTCATCCAATAGGCCTCCCGTTTTTGCTGTACAGATTCACACGATTGATAAAAGATTAATTTTAACAGGCATTTTCTACCCTCCAGATCAGCACGCGTTGTGGAAAAATGAAATTGGCCAATGAAGCAAAAACGTTTATCTTTTGTTAATTGTAAAGTTTTGAGTGAAACAGCTCTCGTTAACAGTGTAACGCAGCGTGGATCATTAAAGCGAAGCAATAGTGATGCGCACCCGTATGCGGTTCATAAATTCCCACGATGGCAAACAAGTACGGCAGTAAAGGGAAACTTGCATATTCTTGCAGAAGAAGGGCACCTGTCGATAGACTGAAACGGTTGATGATAAGAGAGTTCGAACGCGGCATAAGAAAAGGCTTGTTAACGTGTTTTGTACATATTAATACTGCTTTGGTCACAATCTAAAAGCTAAAACAATACAATAAACCTCTTAGTGATATTAGTACGACTATAATGTGTTGTTTTTGTAGTTCGGCTGAATAAGCTTTAGCGTCGGTATGGTTCTCTGGACAAATTTCCATTCTGTACGGATAATATTGTCTAGTTCGAAATAACTAACTCTTTTTAGGTTCCATAACTGTAAGTTAATCCCGAAAACGAAAGTAAATAAGCAACCAATAATATTTATATCCTAGTGATCTGTATTTTCCTCGTCAATCAATCAAAAGTAATGCTTTACAACGAGAAGTTCTTTTTTGTTAATTTTCTAGTTCGTTCTCTCGTCTTCATAGTGCTGTCCATTAAATTCGTTTCAAATACTTCAACTAAATTAACGTCGGTAATGAATCATACGTTTCCAGCAGCATGTTTTTACGTTTACGTTATTCCTAATGTACCGTCACAACTACTCTAAACATCTTGCATATCTTCTCTATGCGTTGGTTGGAATTCTTTCAACACGTTCAGTACAGCTATGCGGGCAGCCAATTCTTTTCCTTTGGGAACAGAATTTAAGATACCTACTAGACTGAGTGCAAAATAGTAATTACTCTCATTGCTTATATCTACAACCGGAACTTTTGGCGTAATTTTCTCCACTCTCGGTGACACAGATGTGTTGCACGACCAATTGCATGTTTCCTCCTTCATGGGCAAATTCTGCTCGATTGATGTTTCTAGCGAAGGTGCCTGAATGCTGATGGGATCGCCTGGCAAACGAACCAACAAACATGTACAGAGAGAATGTGTTTGAATGACACAGACGCAACACTATTACCTTCAACAAAGTTTTGCGAACCAAATGGTGATTCTGGCAGCTTGTAACTTTCCGCAAGAAAACTCAATCGTTTAAAATGCTTCCATTTGGATTTACCGGCGTACATGCGAATCTCTCTACGGTATTGGCCGCGCAGTGCATGCCACTTTTTCTTAAGAACGTGAACTAAAATGGTAATCAAATTTTTCATGAAAGTTAGGTGCATTTGGATATGCTACCCTCGGAAAAGCGGCAGATAGCGGCAAAAGCTTACCATCCGTTTCTAGCAGATTGCTGATCTCATTCCAGATTGTTTTGTCCGCGACTCGATTATTGTATAGCGAATCATCTTTGCACCATACTGCGGGTTGTCTTTTTATGAGTTCTATAAATTTTGCATCACTGTATGCCGGGCTTTGCATGCTGCTAAACGCAAGAAGAACTTATTGCGCTCAAATTAGGACTGAAGCATAAACTAAACGAAAACATAAACAGAAGTGGTTTGCCAAGGTGAGGAGTGTGCAGGTATGCCTGCGCACAATATTTTTAACGATCAAGAGTAATTTACTGCAGCAAAATCATTTCTTTGAAAATGCTATGCCCCATATCCTGGATGCTGCCCAAAATAAGAATTCTTTCTGGTCGTTCTACACTGCTTCGTAGATTGAATACACACAGTTCAAGGTGGGAAGCAGATATATCAGACCGAATCAAACTGGCTTGTCCGATGTCGCGTTTTATTGGAATGTTGCTTGCTGTCTGAAGGAGCACTTTCGTACATTTCTGTGCATTTATTCTTGTCGTAAGTCTTGTTCTATGGATCATAGGATGTGACTTGAATTTTTAAAAAATGATATCCCATGCAAAGGTTTTGAAATTGTCCCATTTGCAGGTTCTAAAAATAAAAATGTCTTCAACACACAAAACAAGTGGAAAATGGAAAGATAGCCTTTGTCAAGAAATCAACCCGCCCGCATAGCAGTATCGCTGTATGCTGTCAATCGAAAGCGGAAGCAGTACAAACGTCATATGACAGTAGCCTGCGACCACTGCTCTTGTCTCTCTCTTTTTCCGGCATCGTGTATGCTAGCTGGACACATTTTGTTTGAGGTAGAGTCAAAAATTTGCGTAAATATCTATGAAAACCGTCGTATCTGGAAGCAAACCGTGCAGAATCTATCCCTCGTGGTGCGAAGCTTGTGATGCACCCGGATTGGAATTGTGAAGTCCAGCCAAAGGCTGTGAAAAACAGTGCTAATCTAGGATTGTTGACAATCGAAATGTGCCGGAGGAGGAAGCGTTTTACCGTGTTTCTCGAACCACGATACGTGAACTTCATCCGAAAGTGATCGCCTAAATGCCAGTAACAGTGTTTATAAGTGTACCAGCTTATGGGATAGAATACGACTATTTTCCAAGATATTTATCTCGCATTGTGCTATAAGTTCCACTCGCTTATAATATTCCTTTTTCCGGATTTCATTGTAGCCTAATTGAACATGGCTGATACCGCCGCCGCCGCCGCTAAGAAGCCGGCCAAGAAGGTCGCCACAAAGAAGACCGCAGCAAAGGCTGATGCTGGAGCGAAGGCTGAAGTCGCGAAGGCCGCCCCGAAGGGAGACCGCAAATCTCGCCAAACTCCGGAAGCTATCCGTGCCCGTGTCAAGCGGGCCAAGGAACTGCGCACCCCGAAACCTAGCCTGCCGCGCCCGAAGAAGAGCTACGGTCGGCTGTGGGCCAAGGCTGTGTTTACCGGTTACAAGCGTGGTCTGCGCAATCAGCATGAGGGGCATGCACTGCTGAAGATTGAAGGTTGCCGCAACCGTAAGAACGTGCTGTTTTACATTGGCAAGCGGTGCGTGTATGTGTACCGTGGCAAGGTAAAGCGTAACCATCCGTGTAGCAACAAGAAGTCCACGATCCGCGCAATCTGGGGCAAGATTACCCGTTCGCATGGTAACAGCGGCAGTGTGCGCGCACGGTTCCGCTCCAACCTGCCCGGACACGCCATGGGCCATCGCATCCGAATCGTAAGTATCGAGTATCTAGCATAGAATAGAATCCGAGACAGTCAAACTTAATTGACACAAACGTTTTCTCCGTGCCTTTCCTTTGCAGATGCTTTACCCGTCGCGTGTTTAAGCACATTAAGTCGTGTGTACATTTATAATGGGATCCCCAACAATAAAAGAGCGAGTGACGAAGTGAACCTCCTGGAGATATACCTGTGTAGTGTGTTCCTTTTTGTTTAATGTCACCGGAAGGTTTTAGTGGAAAATAAGTTCAACCTATGCAGTTTGCGGTTATAAGAAAGTAATATTGTTAACGATGAAGAATCATGACTTTGACGCTGTTCAGCTGTTTTTTTGCAGCAATATTCGCAGTCAATTAGAAATACTAGGATGGCTCGCTCTATATACGTAAATAGCCTATTATATAGCTGAAGACAGCTCGTGAAATTAACTCATTCGTAGCCATAAACATTCAACCAACCGAAGAGCATCCAGTTCCAAGAACGGTGATGGCTTTCCTAGCGACTTGAATCAATGCCAAATTCCACAGCATCAGCAGGGTTCTGGCAAATGAATGTATTTTCTCTTGTAGAAAGTACGACCGGACTTCTGTCGTGTAATTTCTATATATTCATTGTATTCTCTTTCATCAGGCATCGTTTTCTTATTGTTATTACTGTATGACCGCCAATTTTGATTTGATTTATGAGATATGACCATGTAATCATATGGTTCGTCTTCTTAACCCGCCAACAATTGAGTACGTAGTGCTGGCATGATCAGAGGTCAGCAATCTGTTTCCACTATCGACTGCATCTAATCTCCCATAAGTTTAGCTCCACTTACTCCAGCCAACAGGCTTGCTATGCTTCTACACGTCTCGTGTCGTGTGGGTAGTTGAGGAGAGCTACCTTCCTAGTAGGGAATAACGTGTCCCATCCATCGTCTCCTTCCGGTTCTCAGCCAGCTCTTGTTCCATTCCCCTTCCCTACACACCTTGCTCGCAAATGACGCCGAAGGTGGTACGCACCATCCGCCCCTTGAAAACTGGCACACTTCGTCCCAATAGCATATTTCGTAAGGCTCACGGCAAACGGCCGGTTGCGATACATTCGAATCTTGGTGATACCCCTTTACGTAGATGCATATGTGGTACGTTGAAATCCAATTGCAGCATTTTTCAAACCCAGCAGCAAATATGCAAACAGTAGGTTCAGCAGAAAGTGCACAATAGAGAGCAGTACCATCTGCAGGCATCAAAGCTTAGTTATTTTGTTCCGAAAAGACATCAATTCATTAGATTTCACAAACCGGATTGGAAATGTTTGTTCATTGAGGGGAAGTAATCTGTCCTACCGAATTACATAGTAACGGCGCCGTTCTTTCATACGAGCGGAACGATATCAAACCTCATTGGAACCGTTCCACCGTAGCAAGGAGGTCGATTTTGTTTCTTGGTCAAATTAAGCCTAGTAATCCAAAACTGCTGCGCACGAAATGCACGATATACCGTACATTGATTCGGCCGGCAGTCCTCTATGGTCATGAGTCTTGGACCATGCTCACAGAGGATACCAATGCACTCGGTGTTTTCGAACGCCGTGTGCTAAGGACGATCTTTGGCGGTATCTTGGAGCACGACGGGTGGAGGAGGAGAATGAACCATGAGCTTGCTGAGCTGTTTGGGGGACCTGACATCCTGACGGTGGCGAAGGCCGGAAGGATACGCTGGTTGGGGCACGTCATGAGGATGCCGGACTCGTGCCCCACCAAAAAGGTCCTCGTCGGCGACCCGTTCGGCACGAGACGCAGCGAGCCCGTTGGCTGGATCAGGTGGAGCAGAACCTGTCGGAGATCGGGTGCAGCAGAGGATGGAGAGCGGCAGCCCTAGATCGAGTCTCTTGGAAACGTATTGGTGACCAGACCATGTCAGCACGACGTGCTCAACACTAAGAGCGGGCCAATGAAGAAGAAGAATAATCCAAAAATGACAGCGATGACCAAGAACCAGGAAGGACGTGCCTATAAGAAGAAGACACTATTTTATTAAACTTCAGGACAGATTCTTAAAAAATTGCTCACGGACAAATACCACCGTTCTCATAAGTCGTGACTACTCAGCAAATACTTCGAGAGCTGAACAGCAACATGGACAAATTTGCGGTATTTAGCGAACACACGCGTGAGTGCATGCAATTTGCAGCCTCCCATCAAGTTAACGTTCCATTTCTACAAACTAACAAATACGAATTACACCACATTGCCCAAACGAATCTGTGGCGCTGTTGAAAGCAATTTTTAGTTTTGTACTCGTGTACCACACAAAGTCACCCTTCTCTTCGCCGTAGTTCGGTCGATGGCGTCAAAGGGAGTGGGGAAAAAAATGTATCAGTTATCCTCTTTACACCTTACGCCTCGTGTCCACCGGTCAGTTTTGTAAGGCATGCTAATCCATCAAAAACTAATTAGGAAATTGGATTCTACACCGGTGCCCCCGGTCGTCTCACACGATGAGACAACACACTTGAGCCCACCGTCAGTCGTCCTTGTGCAAGGACGATAGGGAGTTGGACGTTGCGCTTGTACGGTAGAAAGCACAATATTAATCAAAATACGCTCAAGCGAAGAAATGAACGTAGCCCGACTAGCCAGAACCGATGTTGTCTGACCGATAAATTAAAGTACACAAAAAATGATTTAAAGTCCAATCGAATGGCAATTACCGCGACGGTCGTACGCTCCTTTCGGCCATCCCTATGCGGCGGGGGTGGTTCACGCGTGTCTTTTTCGCAGGGAAAGGTGCTCATTTGCATGATCTTATGAAATAGAATGAGCAACGTCAATTTATGCAGCGTGTGGTGGAACCGTGCCGAGGTGGGTGACAACAACGCTAACAACCGTTCCCGTGGGGTGGTGTATATTAAAGAGAAGCGGCACAGAACACCATTTTGCCCGTGGCTTCGTGCCATCTAGTTATGATTATAGAATTAATTGCACGCGATTGTCCCATCTCGTTCCGGGTTTCACACTGGCCGGCTGAAACGGTTCCGTCCTTCTCTCGCATGTGGCTGAGAGTTGACACTTTGGCCGTGCGGCAGGCAGAGATCTTCCGTCCATCGACTTTTCGTTCTGGGTCGCTGATGGAAATTAATTAATTGGAAATTGATACTCGCGATTGGCAGAGTGGATGATGTTCCGATATTTGATTTCAAACAAAGTATAGATACCCAAGCGAACAAAGAGGAACCGTTTGTGTATTTTTTTTTTCTTTCAGCCCTGTCACAAAATAGGCTCTAATGTGTATAGTTAAGTGATGGAAACATTTACAATGGATCGTTTCTAACCGGAATCGATACGCGTAAACGCCATGATTGATTTTAAAGGTTGATTTAAAACTTAAAGGGAATTTATTGCTCCAGAAGTCAAGGAACTGCTACTATAACGAACTTTATGAGACTGTTCTAGACTGATGCACGTAATGGAAATGACCCTCGACGTCTCCAAAGTAAAGAACTTACCTACTTACTCATTTAGTGCTACAACCGCTTCGCGGGCTTTAGAGTAGGAGTCCTCAGAACCGCTTTACGGTCGTGCGCCGTAGTCAATCAATCCATTATTCCAGTCTTGCAGGTTGACACATCCTCCTTCATTGTCGTTCTAACAAACACATACGAGGCCAGAAATCCTTCTGAGCATTTTCCTCTGGAAGGCGGTTAAGAGTGTTTCGTCAGTTTTGGACAAAGTCCATGTCGCAGAGGCGTATGTGCACACCGGAACTATAAAAGTACTTATAGTCCCAGCTTCATTCGTCACGATAGGTGTATTGAGTAGAGAAGATTCCTCAGACTGTAGAATGACCAGCTGGCAGTCAGCAGTTTAGACCTAAGATAGGTGAAATTTTGGACGACTACGAATGTCCGCTCGCCTATCTGTACGTACTCCTCCGTGATTTAAAATATGTTAGCAGAGTCGCTGGTGACTCCACCATCAACTTGGTTTTTGCCTCGTTAATCTCCGGCACGAAATTTGCCACCACCTGCTCAATCCTTTTGAATCCGAGAGCTGTAAACCAATGATGTCCTTGTCATCAGCGTGTGCCAAAATACGGATTGAGACTTATAGAAGATGGACCTGAGTGACTTATAGAAGATGGACCTGAGTGACTGATAGAAGATGGTCCCCGCTGTTTCCAGCTCCGAGTCGCGGATGGCCCTCTCTACCACTACGCTAAAAAGAAGGCAAACCAGCCCAACATCTCCCGACAGGAAGGAACATTAACACATTCAACAGAATCTCTTCTTACTATTGTTTCAGCGGTTATTAAAAAGCCATAAATTCGTTAAAATTCCTTTGCACGTAAATGCGAATTGTGTGACAAGGCAATTATCGCACAAATCAGACATTCATTATACAGTTTCGTGTTAGAAATTGTTAGCAAGATGTGAAATTTAATTTATCTACTTGTTTGCGACCACGTGGCGCTGCTGCTACGCTTAACCGAATCTCGGCACCCGAGACAGCAGACCAAACCATAGCTAAAAATTCCATAAAATTGGCGGTGAAAACCAAACCAAACCCTTACAGAAAGACCACCCAAAAAGCTGCAATGTTGCGTGCCAAATTGTGCTAATTGTTTGAGCTAACAATTCACCTCTTTCGTCCACCCTCGGCACTACCGGTTCGGTGCAAAGCTTTGCATGATCGCACTCACGATCGCACAAGATCCAGATTTGGCGGGCAAGAGTCAAGAAGGGGCCCCAACATAGTACCCAACCTGTTGGCTGTTGTTACAATTATCCTGTCGAGGGTTGTCTCCGCTGTACCTAAGTCTCTCTGGTTAGTGGATGTGTATCGTGGCGATTGATTTCTTCACATGAACGCTGTACGAACGTGCGTAAGCCCCAGACATAGTCGAAGTGCAGACAAAGTGGTTACCAAAAACGCAAACTGCTTGTGAGGCATCATATATCTCGTGAGTGGCATCGGTTTGAGGGTATAATTTTCAATGCAATGGCAGCAAAATTACGCTTATTTGTATCTGCCACACAACGAAATGAAATCCTCGTTTTCGTAAAGCATGATCGTGCTTCAAACATACACACCTGCGTTGCATAACGCTGTACTGGTGGGAGCAATTGAAAGATATGTGATCGCTTTTACCTTTCTTTTCTTCACCCACTCGAAGGGTTTCCCACAACCGGGTTCGGAAGGGTTGTGGAACCTTGGAAGAAAGTGGTCACAACCCCACTTGCCCAACGATCGCCCCATGCAAATGCATCATAATCAGAAACAATTGTCCAATTCCTTACTTCTCGCCAGCACCAGCAAATCATTCTCGTGCCACCTTGGCCCGGGGTGGAAGACTACAGCCTGCAGCGGGCAATTCGTCGAGCCGTTCCTCCAGCAGCGACAGATTGGATATAAAAATAGCTCCATTTCGGGATCTTTTCCATGGCAGGGTTACAATTTTATTGCTCACATCCGTTCCACGGGGTTATTTTGATGTGTGCGATGCCGTGCTGGGTGAAAGTTTGACTGTAAGGAAATCGTCACTTGGAAACGATAGAAGCGTTCAAATCACCTACAGTCGGCCGGTATCTTTGGGAGCGGGCCGCAGGTTCTAAAAATAGTCGACGCGGACGAATGTGGACAACGGCGCGGTTATGGTACGCGGTTTATGCATACAATTTTATCGTAGCTAATGAGATTGATCAGACGAGCATATCTTGTTGTGATTAACCACGAAAATGATTGCGTTGCAAATTGTTTACGGTAGGGAACGCACATAATTAACACACGTGTTTGTTGTTGCGCCTGGAAGTAAGGAATTACAGTGCTGTGCACTAGAAGTCGGATGATAAGGGTTTTTAAACCTTTTATATTTCTTTATAGTTAAATCCGGGGTGTTTGTAATCACAATCCTAATGGCATGCTGCTTTGTAGTCCATCTAGGAATGACCCAAAATGGTGGGGTTAGCACATTAACTTCGCTTGGCCTCTGAAGATGGCCAGAGCGCGAGATATCTGAGGAACAAAAATTCTCTTATTTCCAAACAAAATTTTTCCTTTTTCTTTGCATTTTGTTGAAAAACATATTGAAAAGCTTGTGTATTGTCATTTTATTACAAATTTAATCAATTTAGATTTAATCAATTTAAATCACCTTTTTTTATTTAATAAATAAACATTTAATAAATACAGCTTTTTTAAAGGAAGACTATTTTTGTTTATTGAATTTCATACACTGGGATATGCTGGGCTAAGTGAACTAACCGGACAATTAAAAACTTTTTTCGTAGCATAAAGCACTTCATGCAAAGCCCTAATTTAAACTAATCCTTACCAGGTTAGTTAAAAAAATGGTTTATCTTCCTTAATAATTTTATCAACTTCCCCATATCTTTTTATCAAAGAATTACGGAGTTACCATATGAACGGCACTGTATTCTGCCCATTTCAACATTAAATTTGCGAAATAAGACATTCTCAATCATTCGGGAAGCGATTGCAAGTTGGGTACGGGATGAAAAATATTTCCTTTTTTTTTTCATTAACATTTACAATCAGAAAAAGACGAAACCGCGAACCATTTGCCGCGGTATGTTGCCGTGGCGTTTGTTAAGCGAAGAAAGGCAGCTTGTTTACATGGCCGACGGTGTTTGGACATAAAGCAACAAGTGTTCACGCGGTCTATTGGATAAACTTATTATACACTACGCGGAATGTAGTATGTGAGATGTACAAGCGCAAAAAAAAAAAACACATGGCTCGTAGTTTTTTTTTATTGTTAAAAAAGCACAGAAAAAAGCGACACTTCTTGTTTTTTTTTGCAAAAAGAAAAATGTGACAGTGGGGTTTTATTTATTATTTTGCACACAAAAACAACGATCGTGTACTGACCTTAATTGATTTGTCCACATGTTGGCGACAATCAAACTATTTTCGGGACAGCTGTTTGAAAACGTAACGGGTTTTGTCACAATCGACGAATTTGTTTTTGATTACTTACATAATTTCCCTAGCTTAACTTACCACTTAACCATCAGTACTAAATCGTAACACAACGGTGGGCTATTCCATTGGTAAAGTACGCCGTATAGTATAGATCCCGTACAGATGCGCAGGTCAAAGTGTCTTCTCCAGAACAAACAGAAGGAAATAAACAAACAATTTCCGATGGTTACAAACATCATCGTTAGGTGCACGGGAAAGCAATAATCTACGGCGAGTGTTTTGCTTTTTTCCTGCCATACAACAATCCACGGTATTTCGCTACTAATTGTTTGGATGCGAGGAAATGATGGTTTGGTTTCCCTCGTGCAACTCAACCCCAGGAAATACTACAGTACCACGTGAGGCGTGGAGCATGTTGCTGCCATCCTTCTACAAGCTATAAGTAAACACACCCAACAAACCCCTCGGTTCGTTTCAATCAAAGTTTGACAAAGATGATCCGGTTGAGCTGAGCGTGATGGAAGGCTGCCGTCACTGTGCAAATGGATGTTATCGAAAATAGCCCGCAGTCTGTGAAGCAGGTGACTCGCATCAATCGCAAACAGGAACCCGGAAAAGCATACAGCATGCAGTCAAGATGGCAGCACGTGCGGCAGCATCAGTTGCAAGAGGTCATAAATCATCAGCACAATTTGCTCATTAGCATTACTACTTTGCGAGACAAACAATCGTATTATCGGTAGCATTAGTGGAGTGATCGTCGTTCGAGGTTCGCCACGCAGTTCCGGACAAACAATTGTATTATCGGTAGCATTAGTTCAGTGGAGCGATCGTCGTTCGAGCTTTGCCAGTTCCGGAGAATGTCCCGGAGATGCCTAAAAGGACCCATACACCAATGATGTCCAGCTTCCCAATATGCAATGTTTTACATTTAAAGAAAGCATTGCGAAATCAAGTTATAATTCCGGGAATGGAATCAAAATTGTGTCCAGCCGTACGATCAGCGCATGATCGGTGTGCAGTAATAAATTGCATCCAGTGTTGTCGGTATGGGAGCAAAGCTGGAATTTAGCAAATCACCACCAACACCACCACCGAACGTCACTGCTGGGTAGAATGAAATACGCACACAGAACGCTCATGTAGCACAATTAGCCTGGCTTGAGGTTAACGAGCGTGGCTTATGCACCTTGTGGCCTGTGTATCGGATCGGTTGAGTGTGTGACCCGGTGTACCGGGGCAATGGAACCGCGAGAAGCGGAATAAATCTTCGGAGCAAACACTTATTGTACATACAGTAGTGAATTAGTTTTGCAAACATACATACAAATGTTAGTCACGGTGCTACTAATGCTAGTGATATTAATTGATAAGGTAGTAATATCTAAATATGAATTTCAAAACTAAATGTTACCTGCTGTAACTTCACTTTAATTTTATGTTCTCACTCTCACGAAAGAGATTCCACCAGGCATATGAGAGTGTAGCAAATCAACGTAAGCGAGAGCCATGTATTGCGTGCGTGGGCCCGCTAGAAGAGTGCAGATCAACCTGTGGAATCCCTTCACATGAGTTTCTCCCACAAAACGGCACTATACAGTGCTTTACAATAGGTTTCGATATGCCCTATATTTCTTTTTCTTAAGTAGTGTTTTTTTTTTTAACGTTAAGAACAGTTTAGTAAATTCGAAATGCAACTATAATGCGGGAATGATCCGCGTATCTCGGAGCAAGAGCTGGGACATCAACATTATTATTATGAACTGGTATAGTCGATCAGCAATATAGTTTTTGTTAAACTACATTCAAAATTCAAATAGAGAACCCTTGTCTACTCGATAATCCGCATTTTGAAAGATTTAAAAGAATTAGGCAAAATAAAATAACTCACAATAAGCAACGCTTCACCGGTGCAACCAAACAAATGTGACGCACTGTACGTGAGCGAAGGTTTTTCTCTCGCACGATTTACGCATTCCATTTTTTCTCTCTTCTCGCGGTATTGGATTCCACTTTCCAAGAAACCAGCCGCACGTTGGGGGCTTGAGTTGGAAGTTTGAATCGTAAGCTCATCCGACGTGGACGCGACGGCTAGTGCGCTCCGCGGTATACGCGAAAAACCAAAACCCCATAACAACTGAGCCACGGACTGTCAGACACACAAGGGCAGAGGTGCAGTAGTTGCGGACACTGTGTAGAGTATTTTTACCATAACCCAACAGCATACAGTTCCTTTCACGAGTGTCAGGAAGAAAGAGAGAGAGGAACTAACATACAGTGCTGGAAAAACTCAGGTTCGGCGCGAATGGTCGTTTAAATCTCCCGTCGAAGTGATGTGAAACGATCGTCTGCCGCGTGTGTGAGTTTATGGTGACGGGCGTTGTGAGGTGAAAAGAGGGCCGTGATATACACACACACACACAGAATCCTCATCCGACTCTTCCGTTGAAGGGGTGGAATGTTTAACGGAGCAACGATCGGAGGGAAACTTTTCTGCTTCAGGTTGAAAAGTCATCCCCAGGTGCTTTCCGTGCCTTGTTGATCGGGTCGCACACCAACACTATCACCGATCACTGTCGGGTGGAAGTTCGTCTGTGGAAAACAACGCAAGAGGAGCAAAACGAGCGAGCAGCACAGTAATAAAACGAAAAACAACAAACGACCCAACAAAGCAAAAGAAAAAGCTCCCCCGTGATCGTTCTGACGGAACGGGTTTGCTAGTTTGTGTGCGTTTTTTTTTTTGTGTGAGTGAGTAAAGGTGTGTAGTAACGATTGAGCTGTCAGTGGCACAGAGAACAGACCACAAGCAAAGCGAAGCAAAACGCACAATCTTCGCATCGTGGAAGAATCGAAAGGAAAAGAAAGGAACGGAAGTGTTTGTCGCTTGACTTACCCCTCCGGGCGTGTTGGTGTTTCGTTGGCCAGCACTCCGCTTCGCTCGCTCCGTTCGCTGGTGCAGGTGTATGCACATGATCATCACAGCACCAACACACTTGCACGCACACCCGGTCGTACGGCAGCCAACTTCCCTCGTAGGAACGCGGCAGGAATTTAAAGTACTCGCGTCTGGTAAGATATACCGTCGGGCGATGATCAGCCACCAAACCAGAACCGGAAGCCCGGTGCGCATTCAAAATCCGGAACCTACACGAAGCGAAACAAAAAAAGACAAAAGTACACACCTTCAGATCGAGATTGTGCATCCTCTTTAGAACAGTGTGTGTGTGTATGTGTTTCGTAGCCGAACTTCATGTGCGCTCCTACTGAAGGCGCTTGCTTACATTTGCGTTTTTCTCTCCCCGCCACCCACACAACACCCTTCCCTCAACCCACCGTTTGTTTACACAGTGCACCCTTCTCTGAACGGAAGGAAAAAAAAAGCAACCCACATTTCGATAACCATTTTGAATTTTCTTCGCGCACCTGTCGAAGAACCAATTTCAAGATTGGTACACCTTAACGCACGGAAAACCTACAACACGGAACGCGTCCCGCTTTCTCGTTCTTTTCGTTGGAAGAAGTTTCTACTAAACGGCCCCTGTCAGAGAGAGGCAGATAGGCGCGGATAACAAAAATAAAAACCAACCTACAGCACCGGCAGGCTCGTGTGACAGTTCTAGAAGTGTCAAGTGAAGGAAAAGCACATAGGTTGCTGTGTTGTTTTGCTGCTTTCCCTGGTATGGGCAAAAGGTGTGTGTAAATTGTATGATTAAAAAAGGAAAGAAAAGAATAAAACGCCGCAGCAGCATAAGAATTTTACCATTGTCGTGTGGTGTGGTTCTGGAAGTTTTTGCTGGTGCTTACTGCTGTGTGCTGAGTGTGATATCTGCCAACGATCGTAAGTGATCTTGTGGTGTGTTGCTTCGTGCAGTCGGAACAACAAGTGAATTGATGCGCGTCGCTTGTTTCTTCCGCTTGCGGTGCTGCAAAACAGTCGCACAGCTGTAATAAATGATAAAAGCAGACCACTTCAACCCTACGCTAGCAGCAACTTAGCAGAATTTTAAAGGTAAGAATATACGATACGAGCTATGTCTTGAAGGGAGTGGAAAGCATAACACTCTTTCGGTACGTTTTGTAGTGAGATCGAGGCAAGAAGGGGACCATTACGTTAAAAACAGGTACACCAACATAATTGACTTTCGGTAGCGGAGTGTACATTTGGGAATCAACGAACAGGATGAAAACAGAAACCAAAGATAAACCACAAACACACCGTTCCGGTCGGGTTAATTTGTGAGTCACTGTGTAGGGATGCGTCAAGCCACATATTTCCAGGGAAACGAGATGCCGGTCTATTGCTGTTGAAGGGAGAAAACAAATGTATGTAAAGGTACTTTCACACAGGAAGTTCACCTGTCTTAAGTTTCCTATCATCATTCCACGTTTATATTAAAATAAGCAACGTAGGGTTTGTCGTTCCTTGCGTTCTGGAGGTGCAAGAAATGTCTTCATGCGTTCTACTTTTCCCGAGAAACATGTCCAGCATACAAACAATTTATCACACAACTTTGATGCAGGTACTTAATTTCAGTAGCTCATAATAGTACACGTAAAATGGAGCCGGTCAATGTAACAAATCATTTATTGTGCTACATCACAACTTGGAGAACTTTAAGTTTATTTACGTAATTTACTTATAAACACAAAATATTGTCGTCTGATAGTATTGTTAAATTATTCTTTTGCTGGAAAAGTGGCGATGTCGAGGTGTACATATCTGAAAAGTCAACAATTATCACATTGTTATTGTCAAATTAACTCAATTTTTCAGTTCAGTGTTTGGTATCATCAATATTAGAGGGCCATTACTAGTATAGGAAACACATGCTATTAATATCCTTAGAACAGCATTGCAGGATTAAGGATTGGGTTTATCCTCTGTTCTAGATGTTTCTATACAATCAGTAACTTAGCAAGTTTTTCGGGGGATTCTCAGGAATTCCTCGATATGTTCCTTAGAAGCTCTTCGATATTATTGCTTTTAATTCCCAATTCAGAACTAGTGCACATCGTCATTACATTAACAAACACATTAACGGTTGGAACACTGATTCCATTATTCTGATCAGCTTCTGAACTTTCCACTATCAGGCCAAAGTTTGTTGATTGTTTCTACCGCGGCATTTACCGATTGATAAAAAAAAGAGTTCCCCGAACCCACACGCTCGTTATGCGAGAATTTGCTCGTTGAAAGGTATAGCTCCGTAGCATTTTTATCGTAGTGCGAAAAACTCTTTGAAGAAGGTACTCGTTATGCAAGGCGGTGACCATTATTCCACCCCTTTTTCTATACGCATTCACCCACGCTCAGATGGAACCTCCTGCTATTTCCTTCGTGACAGTCGTTGTTACGATATCAATTTCATAACATAGCTGAACCAGTTGCCGATTTCACTTTCCGGTGCGACTAATTGATACAATCTTTGGAAATTTAAAACTCATCAAAAGGTGCGATCATCTGTCCGCACATTATTCCGATGTTAGACAGAACTTAAGAGGAAGAATTGTTGGCACATTCACCGCCTGGTTGGTTTTCTCTCCTAATTAGAACAAATTTCCGCCAATTGACAGTATGGCATCTAACCTAATTTATCGTTATCAATAAAACATAACGTATCGCTATCATAGAACAAGGTTAAGCAAGGGAATTCCAACTAATCAACGATTATTGTATTTACGATGCAGTAATCCGAGTGTGCCGACTGAAGCCTGCTGGCTAATGGATCGATTAGAGCAAGTGCTTGCCATGCGAATGATTACGAGATTTTCGAACAGCAATGCATCGATTGATATTCATAAATGAAAATTCTTCTTTTGTCTTACCCGTGCGCACCATTGTTGGTGTGCCGATTTACCATCAGGTCTAATTAATCAATTGACCTCGCCCGAGGTCGATCCAGCTCAATCCAATCCAATCTAGGGCTCCCGCTTTCCTGCTCCGCTGCCAAAGCCATAGCTCTATCGCTTCAATTATGAAAGGTATGGATGGCCCCCGGGTTATTTCAGATTGCAAACGCCGTTCCCCGTCGGTTTCTCGTTACGATAAGGGCTGTTAGAGGTGTTCTTTTTTTTGTGTGTTGCTGTCTTTGCAAAAGAAACGCAAAAAAGAGCAAAAAAAAACATATTTCCACCAGCATACACACACACAGGTAGTGGGGTGGTGGTAAACATTCGCGAAATAGTAACTCCCGCGAGTGCCCGATCGGTAGGCCACGTGCCCTGAGCAACAAGACAAAACAAAACACTTGCCCCAACGGTGTGTGTGTGTAGTGTATCGGTTCACGGATACACAGCGCGGTTTAAAGGTGGTGGGTTTTCGCACAAAATCGCATATCGAATCGCGAACCACTTTCATCACATTCGCGAAACCGCCCAACATTTACACACCTGACCCAACCGCTCAATCCCGGCAGCAACCCGCGCTCGCGGGTGAGTGGTTTCGCCGAAGATAAATTACACCTTCCCCGCCATTTCGGTGTTGCCAAACACAAACCCCACCATCCACAATGCACTCCGCTTCCCACCGCCCTAGTGTGGGGCCCTTGCAAAACTAGCCGAGCTCGGTGTCTCGCCGGCAGGAGGGGGAGGGCTTCGGATTCGCACCAATGTTGCGGAAAGAAAATCTTCGCACAGCCGTCCCATTTATTGTTTTCCATTTGCAGCTATACGTGCAGGGAAACGATCGTTGCCGTAATTCACGTTTAATAGCTTTATTATTAATACAGCATTAGACAGCATGTAGTGGTAGTGGCGGGGTTGTGGGCGACTTAAGGCGAAGGTCCCACCCAGATGGAGAAAGATTTCGGTCCGCGACCGATGTGCAACTGCGTAAAAGTACAACGCCTGTTCTGTTGCCGGTTGGCGTTTGGTTGGTAGGAAGAATCAAGTTAAAGATTCTTGACACTGGGGAGCCATTTTCGATTTCCAATGTGTTAAAATATATCCAGCGATGATCACAACAACGTACACTGATTTAAGATAAGTGTTAGTTAGTTTTGGGCATTCAATGTTCCAAAGTAGTATTGGATAAATCTGATACCGATTCATTAATCTGGCTAAATCTGAATCTTTATTCCAAAGATTCATGAATTCTCAAGAGGAATTTCTCAGAGGAATTCTCAATATCATGAATCTTGTGGATTCATACATCTTTGAGGATTAATGAACCTTAAATATTAATGAATCTTTTGAGATTCGACTCCTGATTTCATTGACTCTTCTCTAAAGATTCATATGAATCACTTTTCTCACCAGATTCATTAAGCAAAACACTATCCCAAAGCTGGAATGGGTTTTCTTTACTCTCACTCCAACAAAGGGAAATCCGTGTTTGAGTGGCCATCCTACTCTGTGACGCTTCAATTGCCGCACAGGCTGAAAGTGTAACGTATCCGGGGAAAAACTGCACCGAAAGGCGAGAAAACCCACCCGTAACAATGGTAGGGAAAGCACGGGATTGGAAAAACGAAAGGAACGCGCTGCAACGGCAAGTGCATCATCGAATTGAAGCCGTTTTATGAGTGGTTCCAGGCGAAAGGAACCCTTTCAAGTGGTTACGGCCGTACGTCCGCTGGATGGTGGTGCCGTATCGTCACTTCAACGTCGATTGACCCTACGACCTGAGCACCGCGCACCGATCGTCATCCCCAACGCCATTGTAGATTAATGGGATCTTCGCTTGGAGTGTTTTGCCTGACGGTCGATCAACCCTCTAATGGGTCCTCCCGGTTCGGGATACCTTACCACCAAACAATACCGTACCACTTCCTTTCACTTTTCACGGCAGGAAGTGAGCGCAGGGCCGAAACGTGCAACGAGGTTCCACCGAATCACATCAGGCCAAACCATTGGAAATGTTGGATTTGTTTTGAAACTAATGTTTCAACTTCGATAGGACATCGTGTGGGAAAATAGGCAATGATATCTGTCTTGCTGCTAACGCGATACCGCTGTAGAGGAAATGAATTTTCCTCACATAAATCTAAATGTATTCGATGGTAATAATATTGCCAACGAAACAGAACGACCATTTTCCTGACATTTACCCATTGTCCGCTCCAGTCCGCCCAGCTGAGCGGGAGCGTAGGGGATGCGGGGAGGGTTGGCATTTCACTTTTCCCATCAATCTCTTTTCCACCTTCACCCCAAGCTCCCATTTATTGTCGGATTCGGTTGAGATCAATGCAGTCACCACCATTCCACCCGGGTATTCCTAAATTCCACTGACCTATATGCACGGTTTCAGGGGACGCAAATGGGTTTGTCACACTAAATTATGTTGATTTTGAAAGCCATTTGCCCTGTCCGGGACACCGTCGCCGCTCTCTCTCTTTCTCTCTCAAAAAATCCGCAACCACCACAACAAACCATGCCATTTACATTTTTGACCAGCGCATATTGTTGCCGGGCTATGGTAGCGGCCGGCTGTGTCACCCCGATGCCGGCAACCGATACTGTTCCACACGGTGCGGAATAAGAGCAGCGATTGCAAAAGCGAAACAAATTAGTCAAAATGGCACTCCGGTGGCTGTGTTTCTACTCCATTTCTCCGTGCCGCCGTGAGAGATGGCTTTTCACGGGTTCTTTACCGCCTTTGCTGCGGGTGGGATTTTTCACTGCCGAAAAACAGTGCAGCTTCGACAACGTTTCCATCGGAAACATGCAACATTGTGTCCGTCCGTTAAATGTGAAATGGATAAAGGAGGAATTAAACCTATTCCAAATGTGAAACGTAGTTTTGTTTTTCTTTAAGAAAATTTAATTACAGTGCATTTATAATGTACGATCTTTTGCTCAATTATTTAAATGCTTTCAAGTGATAAAAATAGTGCCGGTAGCCAATGAAACGGACTCCAATTACAGGGCCAGACCCTTGTCCCTCTTCATTTCGTCACCAAACCGTGAAGCATGACGGATTCCAAACGAAAAGGACCAAACACATTTCTCCGGAACGGAACGGAAATTCAAAACTACTCGCTTTTCCAACTTGCTTCCCTGGTAGGAAGCCAATCAACTGTCAGCCATGATGTGCAGACTCGGACCTGACCCGGGTTTGGAATATCTTCATCTACCATTACGTGCAAGGGGAGGGGCGGTTTGGGCCGTGACCATGACTTACGACAGACAAGTATAATTTAATGCAAAACATTAGCATTATGCTTCGCACGCCGTTTGCCCGGAGGATGTCTCCGTTTGCATGCTCACTTTTTCTTTCCTCCTGCACACCGAAAAACTTCAAACGAATCTACAACGCCACACTTCACGAGGTTTCCGCTGTATGTTGTGGCGGTCACGTTAGCAAGATTCTGCCCAACCACTGTGCAGACCTCCGTGTACCTTGGAATGTCTTTTTACCTCTGCTCGAAAGCGCAGCACCACCCTACCGCTGCCGGGGTACGAATGTGTTTTTTTTTTCTACGGCGAAAGCTTTTTCAACGAGCTTACTGCAGGCGGCGAAACATATTTGTTATTCAAGAATGTTTTATTTTTAACCGTCCGGAGCAACCGGCTCAAGAATCCAACCCAACACCGTTAGAAGATGGACAAAGCAATGTACGGCTCACGAACAATATTGGCCCCACCGTGATGTTGCTCTTCAGCGTTTCATCTTCGTTGAAGGTGTGGGTGCACTAGGGAAGTGAGATATATTCGCCAGTGACACTGCGAAACACACATGACGGTGAAATATAGAGAAAACTTTGCCCGGTACACACAAGACAGAACGCCAAGAAAATGGTTACAAAGACGCTACTTTGCCAACGGTGAGTCGTTCGAAACAGAACACAGAACCCCGTATCAGGAGACGTCAGCAGCGTCGGAATGACATCGAGCTTTGGAAACATCATACCTTCTTTATGGAATTCGATTAAAAATGTTTTACTTGCTTCGCAACCAGACTTTGCTTCCTTTCGAACTGGTGATGTGCACAATGATTCAGAATGAATGAATAATTTGAATCTTTCTAGGGAGTGAGTGAATTCAAATCACCAAGAAGAATATGTATAACTCTTTACGATTCACAAATAAATAAATCATTCAAAATAATCAAGATGTAACTCTTCATGGCGACCTTTAACTCACGATCGTGAGTTAATCGTTTAAATCGTGAGTTAACTCTTGCGAGAGTTAAATCTTCTGCAACTTAATTCTTCACGATGACCTTATCTCACAATTTAAATCGTGAGTTTGAGGATCTCCCTCACGTCGCTTATTTGAAATCTCGAAGAGTGAGTTTAAGAGTTAAATCTTCATTCTCATTCTTTAACTGGGATTTAAATGCTTGAAAAGAATTAAATTTCCCATCTCCACTCCAGACGCGTTGTGGTCGTTTGGGCAGTGGTCAGCAAATACGTTGGCAACGAAGAACATTTTGACGCAACATTTTGTTTAATGGAATTAGTTAGTGTTTCTGATGGAAGCCAGATGTGTACGTCTGGAACAATTAAAATACTAATTACATACAAAAAAGAAATAGTCATATGGCTCGCAAATCAAATTTTGCCGACCACTGAGACTCAGCGAAAGGATGGCTCACACATCGGAGCGTTCAGTTTATGTCAAACAACTCAACCAATACCCGTTGTACATTGTTGTGGGATTATTGCGTGCGAAGATTTAATCCATGCATCCATGGCAAAGGCACAGCAAAGGAAGGATACTTTCGCTCTTTATTCTACAAATCGCACACCATACAGTGGTTGTTATTTGATTAAAGTCACATTTGTCGTTCGGATCGTGGGACCCGGCGATGAGAGAGAAAAAAAAAACCCATAACTGAAGCCAAACATTAATTACAGCTCATGCTGTTGTTGTTGGCGGGTAAATGAAGGTGTTGTTGTCTCGGGCTTTTTCGTTCCTTGCGTACTATTTTTGTCCCTCGGCTCCCGGTTGATAGATGCTTCCGGTGCGAGGATTACGTGGGTGATGAATTTAAAATTTAATTATGTACAGTAAAACGGAGCACGGAACGTCACCCTCCGCGGTACTGGGGAAGGTTAGGGTTTGTAGACGTTAAGTAAATGAAGATAAGAACCTTTCCAAGGGTCGAAATCTTGGATGGCAATGTGTCTTTTTTTTTTTTGCTTTGAGTTTTCAATTATTGAATTTATCTTTTGTACTACAAAATTATTATAAATTGAATGTGTTTAATGGGTGTTTGTTGTATTACCTGGTAGTTCTGCAACAGTTAATGAACTATTCGAATTGGAACGACGAATTCAAACCATAAAAATAACCAACAATAAATTATCTGCAAGAAACCCAAGTTTCAATTTTGCAATATTTCCGCATTCATTCATAAAACGCTGATGCTTCGAGGAATGAGAAAAATGTAGTCAGAATTATAATTGTTTGCGCGATTTCATAAACACACATCACACGTCAGAGCTACTCGTGCCATTCCATTCTTCTGGCCAATAATCATGCAATTTTCCACCGCCCAATAGACATCCCAGGATTGATTTAGTATGTGTGTGTTTTTTTTTGGTTTTTGGGGGAAAATAAAAACGCCTGCAAGAAAAACAAAACAAACAATACAAAACGGAAGCATTTGAAATCGAAAAAGAAAAACTTTCCCAAACATTCGTGCAGTAGCATCGAAAACCACCGTTGCCTATCATTATCGAATTGCAAATTGCAGCGCCTGTTGAGTGTATTTCTCTTGAGCAATTGGAGAATAATTAGAAATAAATGCAAAATAACTCATCGCAGCAGCTGGTGGGATCACTGCCGCAGCCAACTTTTGGGAGTGCGAGTTGCGGTGCAGTGAATAGTGTTTTTTTTTTTCAACTTCCACATGCACCTTTATCAATACGTGAATCGCAAGCAAAGATGGAAAAAATTAGGTACATAAAACAAAATAAATTAATTATACAGCAGTGTGAATATGCGATGAGTTGAAACGCGCGAAAGTTCATGCTGATCATGGGTAAAGGTAAAGTTTTTTTTTCCGATAGTCAATTTTCACTTGATAGATATAATTATTTTTCAACCCTCTTACCTACTATAGGTGGCATAAAAATATAAAAAGGCATTAATAGTATCCAAATGCTATTCTAACCTAAAACGCACTTCATCTAATTATTTAAATCGTGGGTTAAAGGTCACCATAAAGAATTAAATCGCGAGTTAACTCCCACAAGAGTTAACTCACGACTTAAATCGAGAGTTAAAGGACGCCGTGAAGAGTTCAATCTTAATTATTTTGAATGATTTATTTCTTTGCAAATGAGTTAATGAGTCTTGGAGATTTGAATTCACTCACTCCCTTAAATCTTAAATCATTCATTCATTCTGAATCGTTGTGCACATCACTAATATGAACAATGCAAGTTGCTTGTTACTATTCACACAACAAACAACATCACCGATCATCACATTATCGACCATTACCGAAAGTAAGTGATTATTTTGATCGATGAAACAAACAAACCCTGTAACTAGGTTATCTAGCGATACCAAGTAATAACCCCTATCATGGGTAGGACAAATATTTTGCATCCGTACAACATTCGCTAACGTACTAACTGCACGAAGACATCATTTGCATAGCGTTTGTTTGGAAGCTCGGCGCATTTAGCACAATTACGCAATCTAATCTTAAAGATGGCCAACGTCACTAGTGTAGGCATCGCGATAAAGCGATGTTGTTATCGCTCGGTTGGCAAATGTGCACGGCAAACGTGTGGCGTACAAGATTTTCGGTAAACACCGTCCAATTGGTCTAGTAATAACATTTCAATCGGCCAGCTGCCGGTTGGAGGTTGGGTCGTAGAACAATGTTAAGTGATAGCACAAATGCGGACAAATTACCTTTGTTGCTGTTGCCGTTCATAATGATATCCAACAGTAGGCGCAATAAGATAATCAGTGCACGTAACCGAGCCCGCCGAGTATGCCTCGAGTGCTGGAGAATGTTCTAGAACGCCCCAGCAACGGCGAAGAAAAGGTTCACACCGGCACCTTGACTGTCGATGCTTCGCGATCGCAGCAAACCGCCACTTCCGATATCCGCCGTCCGAAGGCGGGCGGGCGCGTGCGGTAGTGACCCAGCTGTGATCAGTGACCGTGATAGCTGCTAAACGGTGTCTAAAACACAGCGACTCACGGTCAGCAACCTGCTGACATCGGATGCAACTTCCGAATTCCAGCTGCAGCTGCGCGCATCTTCGGAACGGAACGTTTCGCCGCACACATGGCCGTGCCGTTTGTCGAGGTTTGTCAAGGGCTTTGGTGTGGGGGGATGGGGTTAGACATCGGATTAACCTATACCATCTCAATATTGCTCAAGCTAAGTGTAATGCCGAGTAGGTCAGCTGGGCCGCCGAGTACATTGTCGCATAGTAATGTCCTTTTAAAATAATAGCTGCATATTGCTCGGATTGTTACTGAATACTTGACATTGCTGTCGACAACTTAGGTGACGTGTCAGCGCGCTTTGGTGCAGGCTTTGAACAAGGTTTTATTTTGTTTTGATTACATGCCGGATCTTCCATCTTTTACGACGCCAACGGTCTGTTGTTTTTACGAATGTAATATCAAAATGACAAGTTTGCTCAAACTTTTACAGCTTTGGAGGCTTGTTTTACAACGCTTCAACTGCATTCAGGAACATTATCAACCGGGCAATCTAGATCCTTATTACGCTCTTCCAGTTCTTAGCGTTCGATGTGCTGCATGATAAGCTTGACGCCTGCCTGCGTTGCACCGATGGTTGTTTTATAAACATATCCCCTTATCAAACCATGCAAATTGCGTTGCAACAGACTAGGGCTGCGACTAACTGCGAGCACTAATGCTTCCATCCCTTTCGGCTGTGTTTCGGCTCGGGGTTTTTTTTTTTGTTCTAACAACACCCTTGAAAACGATACACCGCCGTTAGTTCAATTAGCGCTTCGTGTAGTTTGTTTTTCAAGCCTTTTATACTTAATGTTTTTTTTTTGTATATTTTCCCTCTTTTCAGGTAAGCTGCTGGTTATGCTCCCGGTGCGATGATAATGGGAAGCTTTCGACGCTTTCGAGAAACGGAGTGTTGCTATTGCCGTTCTCGATGCAATAATTGGCCGGGGTGTTGTTAGCTGCAACGCAAGTTTTGTTTTGCTGGTGTCCGTTTTTGGGTGAGGTTGAAAGATGTTTGTTTCCCGTTTATATTGGTAGGCAATGTTCTACGATTAATCAGCTGCTTGTTATTGTAGGTGTGCCTTTGCAAATTGTTGTTTGGTTTTGGCGATGGTTGTTTTGCGGTGCTGAATTATTCGTGGTCTTGATTGATAAGCTGATCCGATGCGAGGAGAGTGGCTGTTTTGGTTCAGAAGGGGCATCAGGGAGTGCGTGTGCAGTGGAAGTAAATGGGACGAGAGATACGAATTGAAAGTTCATCAGATTCAGATATCCGGAGCCATATGAGTACTTTGAGGTTTTGGTACAAATATGTAATTAGCGAGTTGATTCATTAAACAATAGGAAAAAGCTTTTAGGTTTCGTTGTTAGTAGATCACCAATATTGAAGATGGTCGACACATGAAATGGGAAGGAGGCTTTAGCGTTGCTAGCAAACAATTCTTTACAAGATTTCCAAACATGTTAAGTCTTCATCTTCAAGACACCCTTAGAAGAACTCAATCAATCCGCTGTGGGATTTTCTTACAGCGCAATCATTCAACATGCTTCCTATTATTTCCATTAAGCATGGCGTAAAAAAAAACGAGCATTTTCAAACACATCTTACCATTAAAGATGACGACTTCGAATTCCAATCATTAGACGCCTCAAGTCCATCGTACCCACGCTAGAAGTGGCTCTTGAACGCCACAACTTTTTGGCCCACTCAACTGTTACACTACCGCCTCTCGTACCCGAAAGCAATCTCAACCGGCAGTTATAGTATTTTACGCTCTGCACAAATAATCTGCCGCGCAAAGAGAACCGAGAACAGACCGCGCCACCACATGATGACCACCGGTGCGCAGGAGTTTCATTTAATTTTTCTAACGCCATCATTCCATCGCACACCGTCTGGTTGCGCTGGTCGATAGATTTTTATTTGGGTTCGATGTGATGAAGTTACAGTTTTTTTTTTTCATCTGCTGTTGCTTCTACGCTTATGCTTTCATTTCGTTCGGAATGGCTTACAGCTGCCCCGGCAAAGGTAAAACCCGCGCGGGGATGAAAGTGCTAGGATGGAGAAAAGCCTACACGGCATTAGTTCAATGATCGATGGGTGGATTTTTGTTCTCTGCAGGGTGTGGTGAGCAAGTATTTTTGTTGTTTTGGAAGACGCCTGAGATCGAAGAAAAGAAATAATAAAAAAACACACACCATACACCAAAATCCATCAGCGCAACAAATCCACTGCCGCTCGTGTGTGTTGAAGGCGTGCATCGGTATGGCTAGACTTCGAATCGCAGCAGGAATTTGTTGCTTTCTTCGCTTGTTGCTTGATGCTACTAGATCTCCGATTGCTCCAATACGGCAAGAGGTCGGCCAGTAGGTTCGAACACCGAACCTGTTTCAATCAAAGCCCTCCAGCTAAGCCGCAAAAAAGATCTGGCTGTGATGTGATACGCCATCTCAGCGGTGGCTTCCCCCAGCCACCAACGGGCGAACCGGTTTGTTGCTGTTTCGTGTTCGAGCCAGCGAGTAGAATGAGCAAAGGAAAGGCCGAAGACCAAACAGAAAGATTGGAGGAGTGTGGTGTCGCATGAAAGCCACGTTTTAGCTAAAGAACAGACGGCCACAATACGTCACAAGTGCGTCCCAATCCTGCCTGGCGCCGTGTGTTTTTGTTGGGGCTTTGGAAAACTCTCCCGCCTGCAACTCTGCAATAAAAATAACCATCCACCCGCCAGAACCTTATGAAGTAGCGGCAGATCCAGTGGGGGCATATGTTTTCAAAACAGAAATAAATCCTCCGATAGTGGAAAGCGAGAGAGAGAGAGAGAGTGTGTGTTAAGATTGATTTGAGTTCCAGTCTCTAAATCGCTTCTAAATCGCCCGTAATGAGATTTTTTCTGTTGGCTTTCATTCTGATTCTACCACCACAACGCTCATGTACTGTTGCAAGAAACAAACATTTCCCATGAACGGAAGACACATTTAAATTATGCTGACCTTAATTCATCGCAAATTATGCTAAATTAATAATCTTTAGTGCATAGATACTATCCTCTCGCCTTCATCCGGCCACTCTCAGTGCAGCGCTGAGACGATGGCTATTTGGAAAGAAATTGTACGCTCCCACTGGTGGCAGCCGGGCCGACGAATGAGAACAGCACACAAGCTTGGTGCTAAAATCGCTTTCCGGCAGCTCCACCGATTTGATATCGTAAATTACCCACTCCAAGAACCGGAGAAGATCCGTTACCCTGCAACAAATCACACCCGTAGTACGTTCTAAAGCGTAAGAAAATTGACCCCAAAACCATCGCCAGCTACGCCATTAAAACACTGCAATGAATATCCGATGGGGTCGTTAAGTCGCGATGGAAATGGTGTTATCTGCACGGAATGGGAAATACCATTATTTGTCATAAGTGCACTTGGAGTGGAAATACTGTATAAAAATTCATCTTTCGCTTAATGTGATCATGACTTTAGAGAGAGAGAGTCTTCTAATTCCGGAATTGAAAAGAGTTTTGTTTTCACACCGCATCAAAAGCACTGATCCATGAAAGGGAGAAAACGTATCTCGAGAATGTTCCGAACAGATCGCAATGTCTACCCAGCTGTAGCATAGAAAACAGTAGTGCAATTAAATTTCTATTGATTAATTGCGGGCTGTCACAAGACAAAAGTAATTTCGGCCCAGAGAACGATTGGAACTATGCCGCAGCGCAGGTTACCGACGGTATGGATGCACAATAGAGAAAACCTTCCGTCTCTGGCGCGGACATTATGGCACCGAGGATCACTGCTGCGTGACGCTGTTACACGCGATTAACCTTCCCGCAAATCCACCAACGCAGCGTACTTGCGGGTGCAGCCAATGTGACGAACCCTGACGTAAGATTATGGCGGGCATGATCGTTCCCCTTGCCCAATAAGAGATCACCTAGGGCCGGTGGTAAAGTGTCACATGAAGTATAAATTGCTGTCACAAAGGACGAGCGGGTATAATAGATCGAGATGAACGAACGATAATAGTAGTCAATTTATGTCAAGTAGCAAGATGTGGAATCGTTCAACTGGAATGGAGTATCTTTATGTAAAACAGTTAAAGGGGGAAAACTTCAATGCGGAAGCGAGCGTTTTATTTATTTCGTTATAAGCGCGCGTAAAAAAGGAAGGACATTGTGCGATAGCATGTTCGGAAATATTACTTTAAAATCACTAAATGTTACAGAGGATGAGTGATGGTTACGCTCATCCAATGTCATTATTTGACCGATAAAATCTTTGATTTATGTTCTTCCATTTACGTTGTTGTTAAGTGGAATAATTAGCTGCTGTGGCTGTAATTTTGAAAAGTTTTTACGTTTACGACTGGTATACTAGTACACGAGTTGACGTTGCATTACGATTTTAAGTGTCATCAAACGAAAGAGGGTGTGGGTCCAACTGTTTACATTAGCATTCCACAGATTCCACAGTCTTACGTCAACCGATGATCACAAAAACACAACAAACATCGGATGATGTTATCATCCTGCAACTTGGTGCTGATCTGTTCGTTAAGTTGAATGATTGATCCGCTCTTTTTTTGGCTTACTATCGTAATGCTCTGCAGCAAATGAAGCAGAATTACGATCACAATCATGCGTAGCTAATTAATTATTCATACAATTAGTGCCGACAGATAGCAAGCATCGTCGCACTTTATCTAACCTCAATCCGAAGCGCATCTTACCGGAACGCGTTGGGCAGTTCAGGGTGGAATAGTGCGAAAAACGAAGCGCCAAAAATCAACTCCTAATACCGACCGAATGTCGCACTAAACCTTGAACTTTAGTCGCTCTACTGTAATGCGTTGGAGAAGACTTTCAAATGATCGTGTTGTTTTTTTTTTTCGTTTGTTTCTTGCAAAATTCCTTACCCAAGAACGGGTTTTACTTGTATATATTATTTTTTAGACGCACAACACTCTCCCCAAAATAGAGAACCATACTAATGGTACCGCATACAACCACACCGAGTGGGGAATGAAATAAAAAAGAAGAATGACATGACAGCACGAAGGTTAAAAACTGGTTTGTTTTTTTGGAAATGGAGCGTCTCTCAAGGACGGTCACGACAAATATGGATTTGCAGATATTTGGAGGCTTAAGTTTGGGAGTTTTAGTTTCGGACACTTAAAACACATTGTTCTACCCCCACGAGTACGTCTGCAGCAGTCGGCAGTCAGCATTCACATTCGAACACCCAAGCATGAACGATCGTGTGAGGTGTTCCCTACTGCAATAAGTAGTGATGTTTCCCAAACATTGGTACTATCCGGCCAAGCGTGCTTGGTGCACAATCTCTAGCTCACGTCCAGTGCAGATCACGAGCCACGATCTACACGGAGCTGCCACTGCTAACGAAGAACTATAGAAGTTGGAAAGTAAAACCTGCCACAACATGACAAAACCTTCGATTCTTTCATGGAGCTCCATTCACTAACGCGCCCGAGACACGGCCAGGTCTGGCTTCGCCGCTCGGGGTGGTAATGTCGCCGCCTGGACTTCACAGCACACCCGATCCTCCGGTAGCGGATCAGTCTTTATGGGTTATTCACTCGCTTGTCTAGTGAACATACCGTACTCCTTTAATCGATCGATCCGACTGTGTTGCCGGCAATGGAGCAACGGCATTCTAGCAGCATAATGGGGCAGAGCGTAAAAAAAAAGTGCACAACAGGAATAAACATGGCAGTTGCCGCAGTTGTTAAACCCCGTGAGAAAATATTTCAACAATGTACAACCAATAGCTCGATGTTTTTGTTCGTCTCTCTCTCTCTCTCATGTGAACTAGAATAGAATCAGTTTAGTGGAGGGCTTGTTTCAGCTATCCCTTTCGAAAGGTCACTCCGTATGACTGCACTAGATTGCTCGGAATGCTGGCGAGAAGGTGGTGTGGCGCTGCGATAGTTGCAAAGTGCCCCATGTTTGACGTCCGATCGTAGTACCGATCGGGCATCATGCGATGTGATCTACTGCCGTAGATATCTGTCTGGAATGTGTGGTCGTGTGAGCTAAACGCCACCCGGACGACACCTACACACTGACCAGGGGGGGGGAAGGAATCACCCAGACAAAGATCTTGCACATGAACGTGCACAAAACGTTGAGTCACCAATGGCGTCCGCTCACTGGTCGTGTGTGCGTCGGAAGTTAGCGATGTGTCTAAAAGTCTTGGCTAAAAATCAATCGCTTCTGTCAGATTCTATCGCAGTTCTGGAAGAGACAAAGCAAAACACCCATACACTATACCCTTTTTGTGTGCACCAAGAGTTCCGAACACTTCCCCAGCCGGATAGCCGCAACCAGAGCAACAATTCGATCCAGAGGTTGTCGAGATGCCTATCATACAAACTGGTTGCTCGGTGCCTTGCATGTCGAACGCATTCCGCAAAAACCCGATGAGTTACGTCCCGAAGCGACTCCAGAAATGGACATTCACGGGTCTCAAGAGCAGACAATGATCCCTTGGCATGCGTGACGGCTGGAGGTTAGGGCCTTCGCATCCTTTTATGCAGATTCAAACCGGCAGCTACGAGTTTGAACATCGCACACTGAAGGCGTTGAGCTGCTCTGTCGAGCTACTGGATTCCCTGCGATCGTTTACGTGCGAAAGAAAAGATTTAATAGCGACGAATGAATGATGGGAAAATAAAGATGTTTAAGCTACCTTTGCGAGGCGTAGAGAATGCAACACGGGGCAATTTGTGAAGATGTACAGACATGAACTTTACAGTGCGGCCGACAGTGCCCGCGAACAATTAACACGTCCCAACCCGAAAGCAGTCGAAACTTTCGGTTTTTGATTCACATTCCTTCGTCGGACGTATGCGGATTTCCTGCTCGTACAAACTGGAACACTCTCCAGCCTGGCTGAAAACAGCAAATAGAGCCTTGGTTTTTTGCAACGGCAACGTACACCGGTTGATAATGGATTCGTAACATGTGTGCTGCAAAAGATCGCGCCCGAAAGGAAGACCTCAACGTTTTCGAATCGCGCATGTCGTTAAGAGGTGTGCGGTTGGTAATTACACTTCCTACAGGCAATTATTGAACATTTGCGTTTCCTCGGCCTGCCCGCCAGATTGGTACGGTGGTTCGTTAAACGCCTTAGACACTACGGGCCATGTTTTACCAACACCCATCGAGCGATCTTGTTTTCGACTCCCACTGAAACGTTTACCGGCGCCAACGCGCTCGTGTGTACGCACAACATGGGCAAACCTCATTTGGGGTGCATGTGGTCGAAAGGCGGCACCGTTTGCTCGTGGGACGGTATGCTTAGCCGATCTTTCAATTGTTCTAGAAAATAATGGTTTGGAGTTGTCTATTGATCGAACCGAATCGTTTGTTTCGTATCAAACGTACGCTTGTGTGCGGTACACTCTAATGTCCATCGAGTGTGTGTCGTTTTTTCTTCTTCTTTGATTCGGCATTAAGGATCCTTTATGTGGCATTGATGAAAATTTATCATCCCCCGCAAAGTGATCAATCAAAGGTGGCCTACCATTTGCAACACAGAGTGTTATGACCCGCAAACCGTCTGCTAAAAATGCGCACCTCCTTGACAGTGAAGCGTACGAACTTCGTCAACTGTCAGAAATATTTCTTCCTTATATTTCTTCCATAAATGCCTGAACGCGTGAACGTTCGTACCCAAGCACAGGTCTGCGGCGCAATTCGATTCGGCGAACTCGGATGAACCTTCTCCGCCAAAACCTGTCCGCTTTTCGGCCAAAGTCAACCTCATCAGATAACATGCCTTTTAACTGTCGATGTCGAAAGAGGAAAAAAAACAACCACGATACGAACAAACGAAAAAATCACCGATCTTGACGTCATGTGACCGATTGAGGACGAAAGAACGAAGACGATCCGTCTGTAGACGGCGGTGGGGAATACATTAATCCCACCGATGGCTCCATCCCATCCGTCGCCACGTTCCTGCAGCTCGTCCGGTCGTACTTGTTTCTTTTCTTGCTAAATGTGGGTATTATTTTTTCGTGTAAAATATAGCCAAACAAGTCAAGATCGCGACGGGGATGATAAAAAGTAATGACACTTCCTCCCACCGGGGATTTATGGCTAATGTATTCGGTCTGTTGCCCTGCTGGTCGGTTTGGGAAGCACCGTATTAAAATTCACACCAAAACTGGTTCCATTTTCATTTAATGAGCTTGCTTAGAATATCGTTAGAGATATTTTTTTTTAGACGATCGGATGCTACGATCCATTTCGACATGAATAGGGATTCTTGAGAGCAGAGCTTATTTTAGTGTGTAGCACTGTGCATGACCTTGTATCAAGCTGTTCTACCAAAGAGTCCTTGACCCATGTCCAGTGTGCAAATGCACTCCACGTTGGACACGCTGAATGCTGGAACGAACGGGAAGTTAATTATGCAAATTCTAAAATGACTTTCCAAACTGTTACAAACCCTCCCACACTCGTGCGGCAAAGATCTCTCGTACAGTGATTTTTTAAATATTCAGCAGGAAGTTTCATGCATTGGACAAGGACGATGTAATGGTTCGTGACTGTCAGTTCGATTGCACATGTGGGAATCTTGACAGATGCAGCAGGAATTTTGATCGGAGAACCAAACGTCCGACGGCTACGTCCGCATGATTGAGTCACGGGCACTGGGGCGCTTCCGTCAAGGATGTGTTCGTTGCGCAACGTTTGGCACCGATGGTTCTTACAGTTACAGCGCAAACTGGTCCAACGAAGCTAACCTCACACAAGGTTTCATCGATAAGTTTAGCGACTGGGCATTCTGGTGGGTACGTGCCTGTACGAACACCACCGGAGCACCACGATGAATCTGGCGCACACATCGAGCACGTACAACGCCTGACAGCCGTGTGTAGGTCGTGTACAGCGGTGTCGGGGAGCTTAGCTGTCATTCCGATCCCGGTGTGCTGCTAGCCTTCGGTGACATTGATGACATTGTTTTTCGGATGTTGCCCGTCGTGATGGCATCTCCTTTGCTGCCTCCCACGAGCCATCGGTAATGGATACAGACCGGTGGTTGTCATTGCAAATGTCGGAAACGGCGCAAAATCAGGAAAACTACGAGGACGAACACGATGCAACATTTGTGTGTTGAGTGTTGAGCGTTTGTTGCATGCCCGATGGTTGGAATGGTCTTACCAACGATGATAACCGGTTCGGATCCCGGTGACAATCGTTGTGCTAGAAGTGTGCATTCTAAACAAGGGCCCATGCTTACTTTACTGCATAGTCTGAAGCGGCTAACTGAAAATTGTTTTGCATTATTTCAGTAAAACAGGTATTCCCCGAGATACGCAATTATAGTGGATTGCTGTAACTTGGGAAAAATCCACATATCTCGAATTCCTGCTTAAGTCAAATCCGGTTGTAAAATTGTTTATACTTCAAAGTTACATAGTTGACTTCCTTCTCTGCACTTAGATTATTCAACAAATTAGGCGACATTTTGAAAGAATACATTCAAGTCAATTAAATACAAATGTTTTATATGACAAGGGAAGGTATTTTCGACTAATTTTTCTACTTTTAGCTTAGATTTTGTGCTATAAACTAACTCAGCTGTCAAAATTCCAAAACCCGCGTGTCTCCGAATCCTCAGATAAGAGGAACCGCGTATATCGGGGACTGTCTGTAGTAGTAATGTGAAAAGTTTGTATTTATGATTTATACTGAGAGTTCTTGAAGGTATTATCGTGGAAGGGTTAAAAAAATCTCTTAGCATGATTATTTTTCCATTCAAAGGGCCTTTTTGTTGGATAGAAGTTGATAGAAGAAGTAGTTGGTTTTGTTGGAGTGATGGACTGTAAGTAGTAGGCGATGAGAGAGCCCACATGCTATTTTTGCCATAACGTAATCATGTCAACTTGTCTTTGACAGATACATGATCTATTGTTACAGTACGGAGCAGCGCCATCTGTTGCAAAAAAAAAGAATCTCTCAATGAAAAACCTCGCTTACCTTGCTCCTAAACTCTCTAAACATAATACACCTTGCGGTCACAAATTGACCTCCAGTTTTATGCGTTTCTTATAATAAATCACCCCCCCACCCCCTGCTTGTGTGTAATTATAAAACCACTACTAATATAATGCACAATAAAGCAACTTCTTCGTACGGCATCGTTTTGTTCGAGGCCCACCACTGGCTCGTGCTGTAACTGCACGGTCACTCGCTAGCATCAGTGCCGTCACGAGCTGCAAATGTTAATGCTTCCGGCCCGTTCCATTTCAACGCACCGGAACAGGTTTCCAGTTCAGTGAACGATAACCGATCGAATTGCGCCAAATATGCAAGAAACGGAAGGTTGGGTGGGACGAAAAGGGGGGACACTTGTGTCCAGTTGCGCAGCAAGATTGGGTCACGGTTGATTGACAGCTTCGGATGCGCACCTGATCCTCGGAGGTGTGCTCGGTGTGCTTAGTGATACATTTGCGTTCGATGAACCATTGCATTAAATGATAATTAATGAAAACGATGTTCCCCTTTTAGTCCCACAATCAGCACACATTTCGATCGATTGTAAATGTATCTTGTGCTACATCTACATCGTGCCCGGTTTTGCACGGTGGGAAAATTCGGCTACGAAAAACGAAAGCAACGGCCCACCATCGGTGCACGCGGAACTGATTTTTCTCGCCCAATTTTGTTTTCGTTCCAGTTTGGTGTGATTGTCGCTGATTGAATGATGCAGCGCACTTTTCGGGGGTGATTTTCGATCACTTTCATCGCTCTTGTTTAGTGTTGCGTGTGGTTTTATTTTATTTTCTGTTGCCTCCTTTATTGCCGAGAGTTTGCACTGTGTGCCGTTTTTGTTTTGTTTTCTTCTGGTTGCTGTTATGCTTTCATTTCCATTTGATTGTTTTTTTTCACGGCAGACCAAAAACCTCTCCCCATGCAACGAGACGCGCGCGTCAACACGTTGCTCGCGATGAAACTTCATTGATAGTGAAAATTGATGAAAACTTCCCGGCCGGCCTAGGTGTGTTGGGGGGGTGAAACCGACCGCCGTACGAAAGAAGCGAATGCAAGACAACGAAAAACAGCGTTGATTTCGCACAAATTTGAGCTTAACAGCCGGTTCCCCCCGAGATGGGAACCAAAAAATTTTTGTGCTGACCAAAAAAAAAAACAAATCAGAAAAAAGCAGCTAGTTTCACCAACAGACGACAATCGGTTCGTTATGTTGTGGCTTTTCGCTCCACATTTGCCATCGGTTTTTCATTTTTTTTTTTGCTAGAAATTTGTTGTGTTCTACTCGAAAAAAAGAGGGAAATTTACATAAAACCCGATTGTGAGATGAAAGCAAAAATAGCCTCGGGGCATGGAATGTGTTGTTCCTTTTTAAGTTCGCTTTGATGTCAGTGCACTGACTGTCCCCGCAAATGGTTACATACGTTTGTAACCGTGATGTTTTCTACTTTTTACTGCTCCAAAAAGAAAAGTTTTAAAATTCTTTTCAAAATTTCAATACAAAAATTTTATTTCGAATACTTCGACTGGATCGAACATCGCAAATGTTCGATCACTGTGTAACTTTCACATGACCCCCGGTGCAGAGGAAGAAGCTTCTCTACACACTCCATATAAACATGGAACACCAAGTGAAATCCGCCTACCGATTTGTGTGCGTTTTTTTATCATTTCCCCTTTTTGGCGTGCTAGTAATTTTCGGACCAATTTTCCATCCTATCCATTTCCACGCGCCAACCGGAAAATGAAGCTTTTTGTTGTTGTTGGTAGATAGCAGATGATAGCGCTGTGTCCCGGCTAGCCGTGCGCTCGAATGTGTGTTTTCTCGCCGTTTATTGTTCCACGCCCGTTTCGATTTCGACTCCGAACCATTGCAAATGGTCGGCAACGGTTCGCTATGGGGCCCGCCGGTGCAAAAGGTGAAAGAAAACTCACGTCCCTTGTGCCGACCCCTCCCCCCCCATCTCCTCGTGCTCGATACGCGCGTGATCTCGAAACCGGCAACCACACACCGGCCGATTGTCCGTGCCCGCATGTTGCGCGCGGGCATTTGTGGCAAACGGATGTTCGCAATTTTCTCCTACCATTTTTGTTGTTGTTGTTGTTTTCTCTATTTTGGCGTGTGAGAAAATTGAACCGAGCGTCGCACGTTACCACGCAAACATGAACTCGAAAAGCGAAAACGCTTCAGCGAAGTGCGTTGTTTGCAAAAGGATGTGAGCTTTGATGAACCACCGACGAAACGGTCCATCCTGCAACATGAAGATCACGGGTGATGAGTGAAGAGAAGCACGGGAACATTTAGCGCGGGGTTGGCAAGGTTTGGAAGTAACGAAAAGCATGCGAACGCACGAGCATTAAAAGCTTCCAATCGTTCGTTACACATTTCAAACAAATTATTTTTCTCTTACCAGCCTCACCAGAGCATCGGTATCGAAGGGATAACCCCTGGTCGGGCTGAACGGTTTTGGGTTCCTCCCGGTTTATTTGTTATTGCTTTTTATGAAGGCTAGTGCCAATTCCTACTGTCGGAGTACGCTTCCAAAAACCATGCACAGTGTACGTATTTGGGAACATTTGCTCGCACGGACAGGGTAGTGGTTCGATCAGAATGTTAACAACTCGCTTGAACGAAACTCGTATTTGCCAGATGCAATCAATTTCGTTTTAATATTTATTACATTATCAATGGGGTATTAATCGTGCGTATCATGTCACTTCTACTGTGTCCAGTAATAATTCGGTACATGTTGATGCCGTGACCAGGATACGTATAAATATTTTTCTTCTTCTATAGAACACGTTTTAAGATTCAATTTTCAGGTGATTTTGATGTCCAAACTGAGCCACTTAAAGGTTAAATCAAACACTACACTGTATCCAGAGCCATATTGAATGATTGAACGCCCTCCCCTGCCACCCATTCCTCTATCCCCATTTGAGGGTACCAAAGCCTCGGACCGGCAAAAAAGAGTTAATGCCGCAATGGCATGTCTGTGATGGTTGCCTGTTAGCCCCCGGGCCCTTACGTTTCGGTTAATATTTTCGATAGTTTCCCACGGGGCCGAAGAACGTTCTACGGGTGGCGCGCGTTGTCGGTCACAACGGGGGAAGGTGCTTTTTATGCTTCGCCTCCGGAGCTACAATCTCACCCATCGATATCTACCATCGATCAGTAGTCAAAACATACACCGTGTGGGGATTGTAGCGTTGGGGTCCGCATGCATGTTCAGAGGCTCCATCATGTGGTTTTATTATTTTTACAACCGTCCCTACAACAAAAACCGGTCAGTCGGCGCTCGGTATGCCTCTCGAACGTTGCTAAAAGTGGAACACGCCGTACGGTGCATGCCCGGGGTTTTTTTTTCGTTGTTGACTAGAATTGGCAGCAGCTTCCAAACAAAGAGTCTCGAAATATTTCTATGCCATAAATGTTTACGATCGTAATTATTTAATTCTAATAAACGATAGTTTTACAACATGGCACATCATTTCCATCCTTGTTAATACATTTCTATCCATCTAAAGAGCTAAGGAAACAAGATAACATATCTATCGGTATGTTTTAAACCTCCTAGGAATCTAAAGAGCGAAAGTATAAGACAACAACAAAATAAACAAGGAGCATAAAAGGTTTTGAAACCCTCCACGAAAAGTGAAACAAAACAGAAGACAAAAAATACCACCCGTCCGTAGCTGTTTCCTGTTTACCCGGTTTACTTCACCCATTTCACCCCGGTTCATAGGGACCATTGGGCCATGATTTGGGGTCTGCTCGCTGTGCCCCAGCGTTATGCACTCCTGCACACGATCTATCGGGCACACTCAAACCCGCTCCATACCTACTGGCCGGCAGCCATCTTTGTTCCACGCAGAAGGGCAACCGACCAACAGTACACAATGGCAAAAAGTGAAAGTTTGACCTGTCGCTATTTGGCGGGTTCAAATACTCACATTCTTCGCGTAGTCCATTCGCGGCACAGATGTGTGTGCCACGAAGAAGTAGGAGAGCTAATTCATTCATGCGAGCTTCAGCTCCCGATGGTTAGTATCGGTGCCAGAAGAGTCAATGAACTTTAGATGTGGCTATCGATGTTGCCACTCGTTTTACGTGCGCTGGCGTTATTATGCTACGCTGGTTATTGCGGGAGGTCAAAGTTTTTCCCTATGAAACTTATTTTTATGAGATAAACAATGTTGCGATAGAGTCGGAATTGATATTCCATCCGGTTTTTTTATTGCTGTTCTTACAAAAATGTCTGATCAGGCAGTGTGTATGATAACTCTTTCATCGGTGAATCATTGAATATTCACTATTGTTGTTTGAGGGTGTATTAAAAACTCACCCATTGTTGCTCGGATTTTTTTAAATAAATAAATACAACTTTTTCAATTAGATGGCTGTTAGTTTAGTATAGCAATAATTCATAACCCAAAATTAAATTTTTAACTGGCAAATCAGAACAGTCGTTGCCGCTAAATTTGGTCTCTTACGTCTGATTTTTTTTCTCGTAGCAACCAATTTTTGTCAGTGGGCATCAATTTTTGCCCCGTAGTTACCAATGTTTGTATCAAGTTGTGTAGTACTCCACGTGGGAAGAAAATTCGAATGATTATTTTCACATGAACGGAAAATTTAATTGAATCATATGGAGAAAAACATGAAAAAAGTTAAAATTGATGTTTGTTGAATTTAGCGTAAAGGAATACAATTGAAATTCTCTTGCTAAATTGTAAAAATGTTTGTAAGAATATTCAAGTACCGTAAAATTATCGATAAAACTAAATATTTTTTACTAAGATTCTTAAAAATAAACACTTACAACAAATTTATTTTCATTCATCGTTAATTAAAAAAACAGTACATTTCGCTAGATATTATGTAAACAAAAAAAAATCAGCGACAAAACACGTTCGTGAACACGAGACAAAAATTGATGCCCACTATAAAACATCGATGATCACCAGACAAAAATGTATGCCCACTTTCAAAAATTGACGATCACGAGACAATAATTGATACATACTGTCAAAAATTGATGGACTACTAGACAAAATTTAGTGGCAACGACCGTAACTAGAAATTACGTCTATTCCCGATTTTGGTGCCATGACCAGGATGCTTCAATGGGCTTTTGCTAAATACTATAAGCATATTTTTTAGATGTTTTTTTTTTTCAGTCATACTTGTAGATGTAGAGTTCTAGATGAGAAAAGAATTGCAAAACAAACTGTGGGAAAAATTTTATCTACGATTTTTTTCTTATGGAATTGGAAAACTAATTACATAGGTGTTTAGGCATCCCAATCTTTTGAGAGGCTACGAGTAAGGCATTCACTGGCAAGACCTATGCAGAAATACGATATGTTAGTAGTTAACTTTTTTGTTTGCAATCTTTGCAGCTTGTTTATATAAAAATTTTGTTTATAGAGAAAATGTGCAATATATCCACTAAACGCTTGTTGCAATCTGCAAAAGTTGCATTTTTGGACTGAAATTAATACACGAACGTACGTTGCGTACATGGCGTTGTTGTGCATTTCCTATCTAACCCGTCTGAAACCACTAGAACACACTTGGTACGTGCTTTTCATTAGTTTACGCCTACACTCCACCTTGCATCGCCGTGGACGTGATCATTTAACGAAATAAACCCATCGGACCGGACCGTACCAGCCGCCGTGAGTTCTCTTGCCACTTCGCATACCTGACACGACCGGTAAAGATTAATAATCTGTTTTTTTTTTTCACTTATTTCTAAGCGAACATACACAGATAAGTCCCTCCACTTTCCACAATGGCCTCGTTTGTAGGTCAATCGTTGAAATGTACACCCTTCGCCGCTGGCGGGGATGACACACTCTCCACACCTTGTGTTGTGAGTAGAAATTGTATGCATGTTATTCAATTTATCTCTTCTTTTCGTGTTATCCACTGTTTACTGGCTGGGCGAACCTGTTGACCGTAAGTCGATACGATGCGCATTGAATTGAAGATCGATTGCAAATTGTTCGCACTTTCGCGGAATATGCGAGAACCTGTGGGAGCTGTTAGCAAGACGCGAGGATGGCTTCTTTCTGCTTGATCATTTCTAGGAAAACTCTACCGCCACTAGCGTTGGGCGGTTGGCTTCAATCGAAACCAGCCCCGGTCGTAGGGAATAACTATCTAATTCCCTTCTAAATCACCTTTGCCGGTTGTACTATTCCCTGGGAATAACAACGCGGCAAACCGATCCGGGAAGTAGTCGTCGGGCAGTAGTCGATTATTCGTGATTACCGTCACGTACGTCCTCATAAAAACTAGTTACTATTCATACCGAGGGTCGCCTACCGTCTCGGATCGGCACGGTATCTCCGCGCGCACGTTGCCTATTCATTCTGTGTGCGGTGTTTCGCGGACATTCGGTGATTTGCATGCTGCCATCCTGCCCACCTCCAATGAAATTGATCGAGACGGACGGTGCTCCCGTGTGCTGTTAGGTTAGGATTGGAGTAAATTACGGAATTTTACCCACGCGACATGAAAGCAATGTGGTTTCGTTTGGTACGCAAATCGTGGCCACCCGGCCACCGTCCCCACAGGAAGAATGGAAAGGTTACCAGACTGCATCGGGCATAAGAAATCGTTGGATTTGTGTCTCCGCGCGGCGTCATGGTCGACTGGAAGGTGACAAAACTTCCGAGTTGCCTGCCATTGTTCTCACCACACGCTCCCTGCTTGGAGACCCTTCTACGTTGTGGTTGAACCTGAGCAGAATTACGGAAATAGTCGTCAATGTGAGGGTCTACGAGACCCCCACGAGGTATTCGGGCGTATTGCCTTTGGAGGTATTATACACCCTCAGGTTAATGTTTAGCTGGACGATAGATTGTAATTTCTTTCACAATGCAATACCTGCCGGTAATCCTAATCACGAGTTAGCTTACTGTCTGTCTGTAATCACCAGGCAAGATGACCCCAAGATGCGATGCCCGAGGTGTCTATCTGTCACGTAGGTGGCGGTAGGATCGCAACACTCCGGATCTTTATGATCTTGCTGGCACGAGAAGGGTGGTACTAACGACTGCTGCATCTACTACCATCCTCCACGTAATCTCGAGCTCAGACGAGTGTGTCAACGTGAGGGCGACACTCGCAGCGAATGTCACATGTTCCGGAGCATGATAGTGGACTCGGTACGGAACGGAAATTTACGGCCCAACCGATGGCCCGAAGCGATACCGGCCCGAGTCAAGTCAAGAGGTCGATCAGCTTGGTGATCTTAGGATCCGCTGTGGGCACGTGACATATCTCCCGCATTGCTTAGACGGTACGAATGAAATAACTGCTGATCCCGGGTGCAGGGTTCTCGTCCCTCTAATTACAGCTACCTCTTACTTCCCCTTGTTCACCCAGCAATTAAACGATCGAAGCCGGAGCGGTGTTCGCGTGTCCAGCATGAAGATCTCATCAAGATGCGCGGCGTTGGGAGTTTTCGGTAAAGGTAGTTGAGGGTCGTCCAATCGACAGATATTCTAGCCGTACGCGCTTGTAAGTGTTCCAATAGAATGGTAGCTTACTCTTGAGCACATCCAGCATGGGTCATGAACTTTCCGTCGAAACTTTCCACCGCGTTTGGGACCTCTAAATAAACTGTTATTGCTTCGGCAGCCGGTAGTGATAGCACCGGGACGATCGTAAACCTTGGCGAAGGTCGCAGTACCGTGTGCGAAGATAATAGTTCCGGAACTAGTCGCTGCGCTGCCGGTGCACAAATCACGACCCCGCATCAGATCACGGGTTTGCCTTGACTCGGGTCGCATTAGCGCTTGGTAGCACAAGTGGGAGGCGCGCGTGTTGCAAGAGCCCGTCGTGAGATATATCATCTAGCGAGAACGTCTCATAACCCTTGCCGATCGTCATCAGATAGGTTAGGTGACCAAACGGACCAAAACCGATTACACACCGCGAAAGGCTTGAGTTATGTAAGTCCGTACGTCCAACTTCCCCACCAGAGTCGTCTGTTTTGCGGGGAAAATTGGTTGGGGAAACCAAACCCGCCGTTTGGTTGGGGCTCGGATAACAACACGACGGGCGACAATGGGCAAGTATGTGGTCAATTATTGGTAATGATCATGCAAATTGTAGCCAACCTGTGGCAGCGTGCGTCTGCGCACCGAACCCCACCAATGCTGCTGCCACTTTAGGTGCACGTGCCCTCCCCAATGTGCCGGTAGATTATGAGATGAACACCCCTGTAGGTCGAACGGTTTGAAGACATCATCTGGCGCTATCAGTATCACCGGATGGTAATGCAGTTCAAGTGGAAGTAAAAATAGCTGCACTAAAACGAGAAAACATACTCCACAACAAACCCGAGCGCTGGTAGATCGGGACAGACATTGATAATGCAACCGTGTCGGTTCAAAGTAGATTGAACCAAACGCAACGCTGCAACGCCAGCTATTGATAGATGCATAGGCAAAGAAAACAGGCGAACCCATGGCTCGTTTCTTGACAGGCCGCGGGCCTTTCCAATCACAATTTGTCCGCTGTTTAATCATTGGGCGGGTTTTCCGATTGGAAAGAGAACGTTACAATCCACTTAAATTTGTTTTAAACTGCCGGTGTGCTTCATGAATTTTTAGAGAAGAGTCATTTGTATGAATCTTTACTGAGGAGTCATTCAAATTAGGAGTCGACTCTCTAAAGATTCATGAATCCTCCAACCAGAGACGGATCATGACCGTAAGCTAAATGGTAGTTGGGCCCGTTTTTGACCACTGATTACCGGGGGAGGAGAAAGCTCATAGGAGGAGATCATAAATCTTATGTGATTCGAGAATCTTCAACGATTCATGAATCATGGAAATAGAGATTTAGAGTCATTCACTCAGTTCAACGTTTCATTAAGATTTGCTGCATCTAAATCAGATTCACCCAACCCCAGCTTGAACGCTAAAGTTTAAAATTAGAAAAAAACATAATTAAATTTACTAACTACGTAGAAGATCGTGCCAAAAGTGTGCGTTTCTGTTTGTAGACAAATTTACGCTAGCAATGCGAGTGTTTAGCATCAGTTTGCGCCTACATTCGACTTCTTTGTGTGTTGTGTTTGGTGTGTGGTTTAAACGTGTATCACGCTGTTAAAAAGAAAGAAATGATGCACAATGTTTTGTTTTTTTTTTTTCGAGTGCCAATAAAATGATTCGCTCGTGCTGCGCGTATCAGAAGCCCATCGCTAACCAACAAACCAGTTACGCTACAGCGCATCGAATGCGATTATCATTTCACTGTGCACCAACAAATGTGTGCACAGCAGTTCAATATTGAATGGCTCTAATTGCCCGTTTTGCTGTTTTAATTATAACCAACCAAAAAATATTTCCTATTGCCGTGCTCTCGGCACGCTTATGTTCCTAAAGCTAACTATTTGCTTTAGTTAGCAGCTGGGTTTCGCACATTCAGTCTACTTCAGGCACGCAATGATGTGTACCCACCAGCAGTATGTTAATAAAATTATCGATAAAACGAGACTAATGTCAGTTTCACACTGCACTGCAAATCAAGAAATTGAACCAAAGGGAAGAATTTTTGGTGGAATGGAAGTCTCCCTAAGGTAGTATCTGTTTAAGATGGCAAGTCTCTCAAAGATTAACATTTTTGGCAGTCCCTTCATTTTCACTACTTTTTATGTTCACACTGTACTGCAAATCAAGAAATTGAACCAAAGGGAAGAATTTTCGGTGGAATGGAAGTCTCTCTAAGGTAGTATCTGTCTAAGATGGCAAGTCTCCCAAAGATTAACATTTTTGGCAGTCCCTTCATTTTCAATACATTTTATGTCTCTCAAAGCTGCAAAGTCTCCCTAACATCACTTTCTCTAAGCAGCACATGATGTTTGTACACCAATGTCTCTCTAAGGTAGCCGTGTTTTGAGGTTTGCCAACGACAGCTCGTGATGGCTGCGTGTACCGAGTGTCGTTGAAGACTTGTGCCATACATACATGGTATACCATCCAAGTGTTTTTGTTTCACAATGCTGCAAGGCTCTCGTAAGATAGTGGTCCCTTCAGCTTGCAGGTTAGAGGGGCTTGACTGTACCGGCAGTCCCCGAGATACGCGGTTCCTCTTATACGCGGTTTTTGGAAATTTGACAGCAGAGTTAGTTTATAGCACAAAATCAAAGCAAATAGGTGAAAAGCTGGAGGAAAATACTTTCCTTTGTCATATAAAACATCTGTATTCAGTTTATTTTAATGTGTTCTTTCCAAAACCCCGCCTAATTTGCAGCATAAATTAAGTGCAGAGAAGGAAGTCCACTACGTAACTTTGAAGTATAAACAATTTTTCACTCCCGGACTCGACTTACATGGAAATTCGAGATACGCGGATTTTTCCCGGGTTAGAGCGGTCCACTATAATAGCGTATCTCGGGGAATGCCTGTATCCCATTGCGATCAAGCCTGTCGTCATAGTGACTCATTCTTTCCGCTCAGCTCGCGCAGATAGCTAACAAGTTCTTGAGGTGTGAGATGCCTGGTGGTTATTACGCAGGCTAATACTAATTATTTGTGTTCTTTGCTGTGGTTTGCTGCATGCGATTGCAAGAACTCACCTCCCGAAAACTTTCCAACCCATTAGTCCAATACGCCCGATAATCGGGTGCTCGACCAACCAATTTACCGATCGGCCCGATGAAACGGACGGCTACTAAAAATAGTTTCCGGTCCACACGCTCCGGTGGGTCCGCAGTGCGGCCCACCGCCGTTTTGTTAAATCCTCCCGCAATCAACCACTCTCGCTCCTTACGGTACGATGGTCAGTTCGGGGCAGTGTGGTTCGACTTCCGCCGTGGGGTGCAAATTCGCCCGTAAAGAGCTGGACTTCTGCACCAACCTCCCCCCTCCCCCCCAACGTCCAGATTACACATGAATTGCGTGGCATTGCATTGGCTCACCCACCCATCGAACAGGCGGGGCGGAAGGTAAATGGAGTATAAATGCAGCAGCGGCACGCTTTTTTCGTGTTCGCGTTTTTGAAAGCTTTCTATGCCGCGTGACGTACCAGTCGCGAGCAAAAAGGTCCCTTTCTCTTCGAATGAGTTCCCTTTTTTTTTTTGTATTGCTCCTTTCTCCGGACCGAATGTGGGTGGGTAGTTTAGGGTATTGATAGTTTAGTATTTCTCATTCGACTCGAGGTGTTCCACCCACGGGTTGAAGGAATTGTAATCATCCAAAAGGTACCGATATTTGACGGTGGCATGCAATTGCACAATGCTTCCGATTCTACACCGTTTTCTTTTTGGAGAGCTTTGTTTTATCAATGATTTAAATTTTGTTTTAATAAACTGAATGGCTCTATTAGTTCCTTCACTAAGTACAAAAAGGTTTAGGGGAGGTTCAATCAATACAACCATATGCATAAAGTAACAAACCCTTTTCGCGTTTTCCCGCTGCTTCTATGTGTATTCGTCCTAAACCCCGTTTGATCGATAAGTAATTTCCCGCCGGGCAAGAAACTGTTCCTTTTTCTTCGTCTGAGACCCAGCATATCCAGGGTGCGTCAAATCCCCAGCGAGGGAAATGGATGTACCCGGGCACACAAATTCCCCGCACGTTCATCGGTGGGCCTTGCATGATGAGAGTCAGTTTAACGATCCAGAGACCTTATTGGAAACCCGTTCGCGCGACCACGATTGTTGCGATTGTGAACGTTTTATAGCCATATTCTTGCTCCATCCGATTTCGTACGTTACGATTTAGCATTCCGCTCGCGCGCAACCGGACTTGGAACTGGCGAAAACTGTCATTTTGGCAAACGTTAATTTACATCTGCGCCCATCAACCGCACTCGGTTCGATGGCCTCCCGTTGGGGAGTAGCGAGAGATATGACAGCTGTCAGTTGGGCGAGTACGGGCCTTTGTACAGTGGAAACTGGTATCGTGCGGCCATCTTCGCCACGAACAATCTGATTACGTGGCCACGAAAGAAGGGGGGCACTTAAAATCTTTCCTCCAAAATACAAAACGACGCACCTATCGGATCGCTCCGATTACTTTGTCCGGCTGACAAAAGGAGAAATGATTGTTACCCTGTTGTTTTTGGACCAATTTTTCCATATCTCTGATCTGCCGCAACACCGCTGTACTGCTTTCCCGCCGAATGCAGCGTGCATTCGTGATGCGCTCGAAAGTGCATGTGCGCTGCTGCTGTTTCCAAAACAATGAAGCCACGAAATGTGTGCCATTCAACGAAGCGAAATGGATCATATGCGTTACGTCCGATCACGGTCCGCTAATGGTCCAACATTGTTCACATGCCATTCCGATGCGAGTGCCCGACGCGCAGAGATTAACGAGCGCTAATCAATCAGCAAGCTTCTCACCTGCTAGCTTTTGGCACAACCGACCGAAAATCGTTCGAAATCTCAAGCGTGTGGTTATGATTTACCACCGCGCGTTCTGGGTTTCTAGGTTCCGGTTTATGGCACCGAGCGTTGCACTTGTCTTCACGGTTTTGTGGCCATTTTATGCTCCACGGCACATCACCCTGAAGGTGAGCCGAAGTGCGAAGGTACCTGTGAATGTGTCGGAATGTATCTTTCTAGCTTCTCGCCACTGGAAGTGGACCACACCATCGGAAGAAGTCGTTAGTGCCGATAGATTGCGCCTCATTATGTAATCGCACCGTTCAGGCCGTGGATTTATTTTCCCTATTAAATGGTTGCAGCTATTGTGGCAAAATAAGCACCTGGAATGTGTTAAGAAACATTGGGCTCAACGAATGGCGGCGACTACACTCACACTCGTTTCAACGCGTGGCCTTTGTTGTAGTAAACCCCATTGGTTCAATTTAGCGCAGCGTTTTTACTGCCGAATGCTACTCGATTTAATGCTGCACTGGAAGATAATCATACGAAATACGCTCCCAACTATCGCGTTTCTGATACGATTGGGTTGTGTGACTTGGGAGCCATTCATCCTCTCGTACATTCTCGTGTCCTCTAGCGTCCGGACATCACCGAAACGGTACCCTGGTTCCTTCAGGGAGAAAACATTAAGTAGATACGTCAGATGATACGGTAGAAGGGTTTAGTATAGTACCGCCACATTTCGCAACCGGGCGAATTGTTTTAAATGCATGTTCTGAAACGCTAATGGTCAAAATAAACGGTAAACTTCGCTTTGTTCCGGGTCCGGACACATACTGCACGCGGTGCGTGCGGTGCCTTTGTTTGCTGAATCTTAACGATGTGGGCATTTTTGACTTGTAAAATAGAATAGCTAGTCCGTTTAATGTTTTGGAAGCCACCTGCTACTATCGCTCTATCGGAAAGACGAATCACGAGGGTTAAGGTCGATAAAGTTCTCATAAAGCAAGACGCCCGTAAACCACTTAGTGGGTTACAGTTCCGCAAAGCCACATGTATTTATTTGTGTATCTTTTCTTTTTCCGTTGCAGGACAGAACGTTACATAGCACCTACTGGAGTGCCCACGAATTCCAAGCGATTGCAGGAGTATCCTCACTAAGCGATCCTAACACACACCTGCAACGGTGCGATTCGATCATCACCACACGCGTGAACGACGTGCACGGTCCGGTGCAGTGGCGTTGTAATTAACGGCATCCAGTGAGGCCCTTCTGCCAGCCCGGTTTCCTGCATCGGTTCTCGTAGCCCTAGCCCGTACCGGCCGTGATCGTATGCTCGAGCGAAGCACCGTAAACCATCGAAACGAATAAAAAAAAAAAACAACAGCCCACCGACGCCGCCATCGATTAGCTAATACCAGAACGCAAGGATCGCAAAAAAAAGGAAAATCGTGCTCCGCACAACGCGCATTACGCTCCTGCTGTATGCGTGCCCCTCCCCTCCATCGCGGGCTGCAGTTGCATCATCGAGCACACTGCCCAGTGCCACTACTAACACTACTACATACGCGTGTCGACGCATCGATCCGTTCGAGTGCGCATATTGCGGAGGGAAATCTTGACGCTCGTACCGCGCGAGAACTTGACGCAATCGAGTTCAAGGCACCTGTTCGGACAGGGCGCCACCATTGCACAGCGAAGTCAACGAACGGCCGTACAGCTAAAGAATTGAGCGGACAATTCGAGGGCTTCTAGTTTCTAACATCCAAGCGGCTGGTCCGAGCGGCGCCAGTAACGCTGAGCGCGATTTTTCCAGTGTACGATCGATCGTGGATCGATAGAGATCGATACTGCACGCGTGGTATCTCACCAACAACGCAAGCAGAACCTTCTTCCATTTGGTGACACCTCCCCCGGTGGTACGAAACTGCAAGATAGAGTGGCCATTAAAAGGGTTGTTTGGAGCACAAACGTTGTTCCCTTGTGTACAGTGTGTGTGTTTGTGTCTGTGTGTATCGAAAAGTCTCGAATCTCAAGCACAAGTGCGCCATTTTGTAGTGTTTCTCTCGCTCAAGTATCCTAAAACGCGAGTGTTTGGATATCGCTGTGGCATTGTTTTCAATCGAGTTTTCTTTGTTTTAGCACCAATGTTTATACACCTTGCTCGAAAGGCCTACCGTTTTGCCCAATTTCCAGCCGTTCCGATGCCGCGCTGAACATGTAGTTTGAAGAGTGTACCCATAACCACATGTTGAGTGAGAAAAAAACGGCAACCTCTGTTGCGAGTTGTTGAGGAAATTTACCGCCTGGCTACTGTGCAACGTCTACACAGCCCTGGGCTGAAGCTTGCAGTGAGTGTTTCGGTGGTGTTGCTTTGTTCGAGTGGTGGTGGTTGGAAGCTAGAATAAACATGGCGGCGAACCGCAAACACTATTCCTCCAAAGAGGACATCCCCAAAGAAGGTGACGAAGGCGGTGGCAGTGATGAGGGTGGTGGAGGTGGAAGCACTTCACCGACCGAACCAAGCAAACACGGCAAGGACGAGGTGGACTTTGTGCTGACATCTTCCAAAGCAAACGGAGCATCTGTAACGCACGGGAAGAAAGGGCAGGAAGATACGGTCACCAAAGCAGGCGTAACGCTCGACAAGTTCAACATATTCCACCTACGCCGGCGACCAAAAAGTGACCCCGGTACCGGGCCGATTGCAAAGCACGCGGCGGGTCAACAGCAGGCCTCGCCCCAAACGACCAATGGCGCGGGTGTTCCAACCGGTGCGGATGAAACGCTCAAGAAGAAAAAGTCCCGATTCGTCAAGAGTGCCTCGATAGCGCGCATCTTTGGCAATACCTACAATACCAAAAAGTATGACGATAGCAGCGCACTACTGAAGCTGCAGCAGTTCAAGCGTAGCTTCCTGAACAGTGAAAAGTTCCACAAGAAGGACAGTGGGGCCGGTGCACCGGAGGACACCGACGAGGGCGAGCTGCAGATCGGTGACGCGTGCTATGTGAACGATAGTGAGAACAGTGCAAAGGCAATCAAGTCGATCACACGCGGGCTGGGCCGGTTGCTGAGGCGAAATTGTCACAGTATCGATATCAGCCGGCCGGATCCGGAGTACAAGGTGTCTTACCTCGGCAACGTTCTTACTGGATGGGCGAAAGGTAGGTGAAAGCGTATGCAGTAGGCTTTGCGTGTTAGGTGCCGGATGTGCGATAACGTTAGCATTCGTTCATCTCGTTGAGATCCACTACTGATCTGCTACGGATCCGATCGGTGATACATAGGTAGCTCAAGTTATCAAGGTCTTCGGGGCGATTTTAGCAGTTTGTACTCGCGAACCAGCGTTACAGATATATTGATTTATTGTACGGGGGGATAATTAACGTGCAACAGGTTGGTCCAATCGGCTTCATCCGGTCACCTGTCGATTCGCCTGTGGATTAACTATCCGGCCGCTATCTGACTCGTGTCCTCTACATCTATACAACGTACGCTCACAGCACCAAACAATCAATCGCTGGACATTCGATTGATTGTTCGTGCCGGAATTCTATGGCGCTTCAAGGTTTCCCTCTGCCACGTCCACGCCGTATATCCCACGGTCTCCACAGATTTATACGACCGATTGCGGTCGTCTCTGTGTCGCGTATCTCCCTAGATCTGTGGTTGGCAAAAAAAAAACAATGACCCATCGTCCAGCCTTGGCTGTGTTGATTGGTTTGATTAAGATTTCCATTCCGCTCACCCGTTGGGAATGCAGCAAAACTGGCCTCCGAAATGTCTCGCTCCGAAGGTAGACTTTCATTTTGGGTTGTTGTTCGCAGTGCGTTGCAGTGTTAAAGCGTTAGTTTGGTACCGATTGTAAAACCCGGGCAACGTCAAAAAGCCTAGTCTATTGTATATGACAAAGGTGCTTGGCGGGCAATAGAACGGAGAATAATCGGAACCATATATATATCTTGGCCACTTGTAGTTTTGCGCTACAAACGGTTGTCCACCGCGAAGCACGTTTCGGTCAACGGAGCGAAACGAAACGATTCCTTTACCGTGTGAGCTCCGGAATGCACGATGCACCGTCCCCAAACTCTGCTCTCTGCCCTGCTGCTAACGCTTCAGCGTTACTAAGGAACAAGGTGTCCCACTTACGAGAGTTGGCGCTGTTCGTTTGGATGACGCTGTATTCTTGATAAACTCTAGCGCCGACTGGGAAGACCTAGATTATGCAATGTAATGGTGGGCACTGCATTCCGTTCGTTCCAACACGACTCCACGAGAGTTGCTGGTACAAAATGGACACATTTTCGGTAAGCATTCTACCTGGCAGCAAGGCAAGTGGCAGGCCCTGAAACTATCAATTAGCTGCTTGTGACAAATGTCCCTTTGCCCACCTGCAGCTCAAGGGCGCCCTCTTTCGGTGCACCTCTCGAAGCTTTCGGTGTAAATTGTCACACACTGGAGTTTATCGTAAGTGTTAATCGGAATGGCAACCCAACAAAAGGGCTGCCCAAGTTTCCCATCAAGAACGGCACCGGGCACACTCAATTATGACCGATCGAGGTGAAGAACAGCCGTGCTCTGCACCCCCACTCGGTCACACGAAAGTAACGTTAACCAGGTCCACCATCAAACGATGATTGATGTAATTGTGTGTGTGTCAATGAAAGTCGCTGGCCCTACACCGCCACGATCCCGCGTGTACTTAAGCCATCATAATTTACCTCATCCTAATCGTCACTCCTCGTTTCGTCGCGTGGCACGTTACCGGTCGGTTGCCTCGATGCATCCCAAGATTGTTGTTGGCGGATGCTTTGAAACCACCCAGTGCCGCTAAAGATGGGAACCTGATAATCGGCGTCGTCGGCACTGCTCCTGGCCGTGGCGGTAAAGCTCCGTTACTCCGATTCCGGTAGGGTGGCAGCATGCGGCACAATTATGCTCTACTCCCAACTTCCTTCTCGCGCCTGGTAGTGGGACCGTTTAGGGGACCGCAAGCAGTGAAGCAGTCCTCGCCAGCTCAACCTGTTAGGATGTAGAATAATCGAGTGTGAAGCCGGTTTGGGTGAAGCCATCTCCGGAAGCGGTACCCGTTTTACGCTAGGTAATCGCGTAGAACACGCTAGAAATTAGTTCATCTCGCTAGCGTTGTTTTTAGTTTTGATGCTAAATAATTGGACCTTGCCGAGGTGGCGTTCGAAATGAGACCGGCTGTTTAAAGTTGCATCACCATGCTATGCTTGTGCGAGGCTCACATGTAAATGACTCACTCGGCAACTGTGTGCGTGCGCCTATTTTGGTGTTTCAATTTCCACCCGTTCTACCTGAAAGCAGACCTTCCTTTAGCGGTATCGCAATAAATGAATTGTCCCATCGGTACGCTGATGAACCATCTAATGAAGACCCGCTGCTTGACCTTACGCAACGTTGGCGATGCCGCGAGAACACGCGACATTCGTCGCTGGTCGCACCATTGCTTCACCGCTCATATGTGCGCTTCCTTCGGCAACACGATCACTTAGACACGATCGACACGAGCTGCCGCTAAATTGAATTTAGCCGTGAATGATTCATTCCCTCGATCGTCTTACCGAACGGTCACCTCCAGTGTGTCCGTCTCTGCCGATGATGCTTTGCCTGTCGCAGCCATTTCTGATTACATTGACCGCAAACTAGGCTGGCGAACCCGTTACGAACCGAACCGTTTTTAGCTCCCACCAGCATCCCCCCCCCCCATGTGAATGTTGAAACCGTTGCAGGTTGAATTTGAACAAGTTGTATTTTGTTGTTGTCGATAAGATCGTCCGAGGACGTGCGGGAGATGCTTTGCACACATCGGCTCGAACGCCAAACGGGGACACACAATCATGCGGCCCTGCCTGCTGCAACGAGCCCCGACAACGATCCGCTTTAGCAAACTGACCTCAACTGACAGCCGAAACCGGTTGCTTTTGGTAAAAATGAGGATCTGGTCGAGGGATGTCGAGACCACACGCGATAGCAGAGGCTCGCCTGGTGGAATGCACGATCGTGTATGGTTTCGGGGGTGATGTTTCACGACCGTATCGCCACGGATGCCGATGACGCTGATGATACCCTGCCGGTCGGACCGAGCTGCTGATGTAATACAGGTATCAGGTTCGCTCGGTGATGCTGCTTACAAGCCTGAGCATCGCCTGACCATACCTACCACCGTCCGGAGATAGAGAGTGGTCGTGCAACTTCTCACCCATTGCGAAGATCCGCGGGCGCTGGGAAGATTGAAGCGTCAAACCAGTTATCGGTCCGTTGGAACCCCGGGCATATTCTACGACATGCAGAGCAAAAGTTCACCTAGAATGCAGAACACACACGAAAAAAAAGCAAAACAAGACTGGACGAAAACGGTGATGCACGCGATGACCGACTTTTGGTTGGCATCCGTTACCGTTGAACTGTTGAAACCATGCACTGCCCTTCTGCAAAACGGCATCTTATCTTGCCACCCAACATTCCAGCATAATTTGAAGGTCAGCAGGGCAGAGTGGCCACAATACCAAAACATAAAATAGGCCTCAAAATGTAACGATTACACAGCCATCGCCAGATAAAATCCTCAATTTCCGTTTGCCTCTTGGCACACAATCTCCATAGCAAAGACGCGTTAATTAAATCTTCCGATGGCAATGATGTTGTAAAAACGGAAAGAAACCGATTTCATCTTCCATCGAACGAGTTTCACGAGGATTTTCGGTTGACCTCTCTAGCTGCAGCTAGGCAACGAGCGAGATATGGTGTGCTGAACCAAGCCAAGCCGGCAAGCTTCGCATAATTTCCGACCGGCAACACCTAAACGATCGATCGCTTTCGGTTCCACACGGGGTGGCAGCGGATTAATTTGTGGACCGCTTGCACTGGATGGTTAGTGCGGGTGACTGTAGTATGATTATAACTGTAAACAGTTTTATTGGTTACCTGGTTAGAGTTTCACGTCGATTGGAACGTTACGTTCCCGCCACTTATCGATCGATTGGCCCAACTTATTGCCGAAGCGGAGCGCGCACGGCCGTACCTCGAATAAAAAAAAAAGGGAACGTGATCGCTCCGTTTAGCACGCGAGAGCGATGGGGCTTGGCTCGGGGGGTGATCCTATTTCTATTGACCTTTTGGCGTCTTTGGGCGGCGTGTAACTAGGTTGAACGGTCAGGAACGCAACCGGGCGCACCAACAGTGGTAGACCATTCCACCAAGCTGCATTCTTCTACGGGCCAGTGGGAAGAAATCAGGGAGAAATCAACCGACACCATCATGCATCGGTTTCGGATGCTTTGCCGTGCCATGGGCTGGATGACCGAGGAACTAAAGATAGTAATCATCCACGTTCGCGATGTAGAGAGACTTAATTGGAAGGTGTGAAAAATCGCTTCGAATCGGTCAAGTTGTGGGACTCGTACAGAAACCGGCGGCAGGGCAGTACACATTTGTTTTGGACGTTCAGGTGCCCAAACATCGGGAGGAGATAATGTTAGGATTCGATTGAAGTGGAAGAAGGTCAACTGTTGGAAAGTGATGCACGGTCTAGTGTGCAGTTTTCCGGACGGGATATAATGTACATCATCGGTATCTAGTGCAACTTACGGATAACTTACCAAAGGATCGGTATTTCTACAGTTTGATGAAACTCCGCTATTCAATACATCTATCGTGACGAACGAAGCTGGAACTATATAGAACTTAGATCTTAGAACTATAGTTCCAGTACTCGTATACGCCTCTGGGATATGGACTTTGTCCAAAACTGGCGAAACCCTGTTAGCCGCGTAAAAGAGCAAGAAGGATTTCTGGCCTCATACATGTAGAAGGACAATGTAGGAGCCGCTACAATGACGAGCACTACGAGCAGTACGGCGAGCTTACTGTCGTACAGCGGATTAGATTCGCAAAGCTCCGGTGGGCTGGTCACGTCATGAGAAAGACACCGTACGAGCCAGCTCGTAAAGTCCTTTTAGATCGTCCACATGGACAGAGGTGGCGTGGCAAGCAGTTGCAGCGCCTGATAAGCAAGTAAAGAAGCATCTAGTGCAACTGACGTCGGTTTATATGTCTACAGACAGTAAGCAATTCGCCTTAAATGAACTACATTCTCTATATATATTTTCCTAATGAGGTGTTAAACTTTTCGAGGGCTTTATAAAGACATAACCAGTTTGGGGCCATTTAAAGCGACAAGACAACCAATGGACGACAATGTTCAACACAGATTTGGAAACCGTTCTGTAATGTGTTTTATTTTAAAGTTTGCAACCCATTCGAAACCATTGCAACGTCAACTTCCATCCAATCGTCCTGAAGTTGAGGAGGGGGGTCGGTCATTGGCGTACGGCGTTGGTGGAACACATGGCCGACACAATGAGCCGCGCCAGAAATCAACAAACGAATTAAATTAACGATAATTGACATTTTAATTAAACTCGCGTTTCTTGTCCCTCAACCATATTTGGCCCGCGGTGCCGCGCCAATTGGTAGCGTGGGGTTCATTTTATACGTTGCATTCGTGTCGGTTTGCGTGTCATCAAGCTTTTCCGCACAGTCGTCCAGTTTTGAACGATCGACAAACACCAGCATGTGTGAATGTGTGCCGTCCAACGCCCAACACCTGTCTGCTGTGCAGTTTTCTTTAAGATGTTAACTGGCTGCCCATTGCACAGGAAAGGAAAGTTAGAACTTCATCTTCTGTTTCCCAAATGCCCAGCTGCTTTCTATGCAGTAGTGTGACTTTTAGTAGTACAGGGTTTTACAATAGATTTGATATGGCGTGTCCAACTTACTGAATCGCGCAAGCGAATAAGATAAGCGTAGAGATTGATAATGAAACACGAAACACTTTACTTAATCACAAAAACAGAATATGAAATCTTGACCACAATTAAGAAAATGGAATAAAGACCGTTGGTGTACATATCGGTGGGTTAATGAGTTTTTTTGATAATTGAATTAGTTGGACATTTTATAAAAGTACTTGTTAATGGTAAATTCCTATTCTGTAATTCCATTTCTTTACATTATTTGATAAAAATATTGTAAAATGTTGTGTTTTATATCTCAACACTTGAATCCGCCTGCACCTAAACTGGCCTGGCCTACTTGTTTTTCACTAAATTCACGCAAGCGTTGCCACAGTAAAGTAAAGTAAGTTTTGTGTTTCACTATCAATCTTCCCGCTTGTATTATTCGTTTACGCGATTCAGCAAGTTGAGCGTCGTCGTATCCAATCTATTGTGAAAACCCTGTAATACCTGTGCGACACTGCTATCGAGTCACGTTAACATTATGGTCGACAGCATCCAGACACATTCCGTATTCCGCTCCGCCGTCTGCATCTCGTAACAAAAAAACAGAAAAACTTTTCCAACGTGAAAATGTGATTGTACACCATCATCATCATCATCATCATTATTATTATTAGCATTATCAAACCCTGTCCCAAGTGCGCGAAGTGCTTAGAAATGGTGTTGGTTCGTATCATCGGGTTTCATTTCCTTTTCGTTTTTCAACCTGCACAACAGCTTCACAAACAGTGCACCGCGCGCTACAGCAGCATAACTTTACGATATGCTTGCCGGTTTATTGTTTGGCGTTGCTTCCGCGAATGGAAAGCCTCTCCGGCGTAAGCGTTCCGCCGTAACGCTGCCAGAGTTCCGGTACATCGGCCGGAATTTCCTCGCACCTCCCCCCCTTGGAAATGGGGGAGTGAGGGACCGGGGAAGTGACCCGTTTGTGGAGTGATGCTGGGAAGTTGCAGCCTATCCAACTGCCGTGACGAATTTTCCACATCGATCTGCATCGCCACCTCGCTTGGTGATGCCGTGTCCTCGGCTTGCAATCTACCCGGGCGAGGTTAAAAGGGTTCCGACGGAAGATAAATGACACCGCTCACCGCACATCGGGTTTGTTGTCATTTGTAAGCGCGGGAAAATCGCGCGACGGTACCATTAAGTGCCTGCGGTGGGTGCTTCCGTGTTTGAAGGCGTTTTTTTTTCTCTCTCTTCAGTTTTCACCGGTTGACACAATGTGGATGGTGGTTTTACCGATGGATTCTCGCGTGGCGGAAGTAGGTTACCTTAATTACAAACCATCGGTGGAGTTGTATCCAGGAAAGAAAGAGAGCGAGATCGACGTATCGGAACGGAAGCAAATCTTTTGCTGAATATTGTGTTTGTTTGATATACTGTGACGCATAATACGTCCAATTCAAACGATCGATGGCAACTTCTGTGGAGTCTTACCGCCCTTTAACGACATTGTGACTACAAAGATATCTTGTTTAGTAGTATCCGTAGCCCATCAACTCTCTTGACAATTCCAATGATTCCCGCTCGTTCCTTTATCCATGACCGTTAGTTACAGTTTGTGCGCGTTTGTGGTGCCTTTAGTTGTAGGACATTGGGTACCCGCATGCAAAATTGATGATTCGGCTCCGTTACTACCCGTTGGTGGACGTAGCCGTAAATCCGATTTGAGCTACGAGCAAGTATTTTATTGTCCCCTCGGTTACATTATGCACGTCGGGAGACGCCGTCCTTGGACCGTTGCAAGGAGTAGCCCCGATAAATTCTAGCGGGTGAGACAATCGCAGATGCTGCCACACACCCCCGGATGCTGATTCGCGGAATGCGTCGCAATTTCCAGTTGCCATGAAACCGGAAATCGTAAAGTTGCTTTTTAACGAGCAAAGTTTTCTGTTTTCCTCCGGCTGGGGTGTTTTCTTTTTTTTTTCTCGCTCCCTGTTTGCTTTGTGTTTCGGCATATCCCGAGGCTCCGGCATTCATTCTCGGGCGCGAAGCTCACACTCAGCCCGGCACGGGGAACGAGTTGGCTGGTTGGCTCGGAAAACAGTGTCAAGTGGCAAACCGCGATCCGATGACACTGTTCTGTGGCCCAGGGTGGAAAACTTTGCGCATCCCTCACCGCCACGCCATGTTGGTTTTCTTCCTACCGACCCTGTGTGTGTGTATGTATGGGGGGGGAGATGTTGTAAAAGTTATGCAGAAACGTGACCAATCGAGTGGTGAAAACTATAAAAAAGGAAACCGAAAGGAACGGCCGAGTGGCGAAGCGGGCAAACAGACACATCAATTTTATTTTCCATTCCTCGGTGCTGGCATGGCAGACACACCGAGCACGCGAACCTACCGAAAATGGGAATCGCTCTAACTGTCCCGACCGGAAATATGATAGTTTTGTGCCATTTTGTGGGAGACCGATCGCTTTTTTACTAAGGCGGATGATGGACGCATTTGTTCGTACTTGTCATTCGTTGCGTCAGCTTATGGACAAAGCTTTGCATAGATTTAGGCGGTGCGGGTTGGGCGCAAAACATGAGCCAGATAAACTTTAAAGCCAATTATGTCATTTTGATCGATTGGAATTGGGAAGCGAACGGATGTGAAGATTTTTGTTGTTGTGTGCGGCTTGCAAATAAGACCAGCAACAGGTAAGGTTTACCATGCCCATGAATAACAGGCGACGAAAATATCGTATTTCGAGCGCTTTAAAGCCGACATTACCAACCGAGCAAGAAACGGTGTAATAACTGTCGGCAATTTACGATTTTTACTGCTTGCACACATTTCATAACCGGCAACGACACATCGTAAAGGAAGATGCGAACGCCAGGGGGAAGGTGGGAAACATTCCAAGGAAACAAGCATTAGACAATTATGATGCAAACAAAACAAAAAACCCCCTCACACAGCCGATGCTTTTGATCGTAAAAGCTGACGCTGGTGTAGAAACAAACGCGCGAGAAAAAAAGGCAAGCTGTTAGATTTCCACTCATTTACACCCTGAGGAGGGCTCGTCTCAGTGGCCCCGGCGAAACGGGCAAATTGTCCGCTGGCCAAGCTGGCCGTGCGCACTGATTTGCACCAATTACTAGTTGCTACATGTCGCGAAGGTGGCGAAAAGCGCACCCGCCCGTGCCCGGCCCACCAGAAGATGTTCGGGTTTGATGGACTTGGCTGCACACGCGAAGGAAGCACACGCAAAGAAAAGCCCGATTGCATAATAGACATAATGGTTCACACACCCCCAAGCAAATCTCAAATCCGGCGGCATCGGCCGTGCCATTTTGAAACAAGGGTCGCCAAGAAAAAATATGAACAAATGAAAGATCCTCGCCCCATATTATGCATTGCTTGGTGACCGCGTTAAGGCCATGTTGTGCCATTTTTTTTTTGTTTACCACAGCCATAAGAAAAAAAAAAATAACTCGATTAGATGATCCGCAGCATATTTCGCGTTTTGGAAGTTTTGTGCGGCTGTGTCCGTCTGTGGCTGCGCACGATCGGTACGGTCAAAGTTAATGCAATTGCACTCACAACACATATTCTAAAGCTGCGGGGCCACGCGCGATGAGGATTCCGTCATAACTCCAAACCTTAGGCACTCTTGAGTGAATTGAGTGCTGAGAAAAACCTGGCTAAGCTAAAGAAGTCTCCACAAGTTTTGAGACTTTATTTGACAGATCCGGCCAGTCAGCTTACAATGTAAACAAAATGACAGTTCCAAAGGAAATTTGACATATTTCCTGCATACATCGTTGATGGAAGAAATGAAAGGTCAAATTTAATAAAATAAATAGAGTTCAAATAAAAAATAAGCAACTTGAGTTTGCAACAATTGTATGTTTGGATGCATGGATAATTTTTGCAACAAAAAAATTCGCAGGAAAAATAAATTATGCGCTAAAGAAACTGCTGATGGATTATAAGCTTATTTTTATCATAAAAAGGAGATGTGTCTTTTATCCGTGTTATCCGATTATCCGGCAACCGTCGAGTCCTCATGAGCATGGATAATCGGCGCTCCACTGTACATGAAACACGCTTTACTTTGAGACGACACAGACTTTGGTTTTGAGTGACTTTTTCAGATAAATGAGTGACTGAAGGAGGTTTGGGACAACGCTCGTGACCCCGCAGCTTAATGCTCACGCACATGATGCAATGCGCTGGGGCAGATCGTAAAATCGAGTACCATCGCTAGGGCGAGTGCGTTTCGTGCCGCAAAACCCATCCAGGAGTTTTCGTTCGTGTTGCCATTCCAACCGAGTCGTTGCTTACACCCGTTCGATTGCGACCCGCCATCATCCCTGCGGGCGTTCGATGAACTTTACCGCACGCTATAATTATCAGGTGTGTGAAGATGATTTCCCTCGCTGTTGGACAACACATCGCTGCCGACCGTGGTGACGAAATGTTGAGCCGCGTAAATCCTGCCCGGCGATGGATGTGTCTGCCTACTTTAATACTGGGGCTGGTATCTGGGACTCGGGGTAGGTTTTTTTTTCGTATCCACACACGATGAAGCTACGAAGAACCAATAGATGCCACCGGTCCTCAATTGCAGTCCCGTCTTCGTACCCCGTGGCATTCTTTAGCGTGATGTAATCTCCCAAAGTTCCTAAAACGTGGGAGCGAAACAACGCACTGGAAAATGCCTACCGACCGTTTGGGATGTTCTGCTTCTGCCAAATTTCTCGCCTTCGCGTCGCATAAATTATACGTGGGGATCGTAACCCCACAAAAGCGGTGATGATCATCAGCCTTCTGCAGAAATCGTTGTGCAACGCGGTTTTTTTGGTGGCAGGCGGGTGCGCTTGCTTGTGTTTCGGTTGGGCAAGACTCCGGAGAGCCCCCAGAGCAGTGTTTCGTGTGCCACGCGGAAACTTTGATGAATCATACCCAACAATGGGCGTCGATCGTGTGGTGTGCATTGGTGGCACATACGGATACCGCGGTGTGCAACGGGTAGACCCACGATGAGCATAAATGATTCATGAGCACAAGTTTGCGATCAGCAGCAAATTATGGGTAAGCCGTTCAAGCCAACCCTAATGGGTCTGGAAATCACAAGCTTTGCTACTAACAGCGACACGGTTGCCACTGCTTAGTCCAGTGACAAATCAATCGTTCGAAGAATTGGCAGTGCTCGTCCAAACCGTCTTTATGCATGTCAGTGTAACTTTGCTTGGGCAACACTCGCTATCCGTATGTGCACACCTTTACCTCAGTGATTCATTTTCTTAGCGCTGAAAATCAAATCCACAATTTTCTCCATTCCGTTGCAATAAATGCATTCTGCCCTGTGTGTGCTCTGGCACACACTCTACGACGGTGCTCCCTTTACCTATCAACGTCCATTTGTGTTCGAATGCAATTCCCAACTCTTGCCCTCTCTCTCTCTTTCTCTTTCTCTCTCGGATTGATACCATGTTCCGTACCGCTGTCCGTGGAAACTGCAAACAGGTTAGCTGGGGAAGCCATGCAACTGGAACGGTGTGCTTGAATCTCCGCCAGAAACCGGCACGAAAAACACATGCATGTTCAGCTTGGTTACACACGGTACCACGGGTACCGGCCGGAGAAAAAGCGTGTTTCGTAATCGATTATTTAGTGCACCAACATTTCATCTTTGTCCCGGTTTTGCGAAGACATCTACCGTGTTTGAATTGTAGCTGCGGCTGGCAATCACCGAATTCTAATAAATTAACAAAAAAACAAATTTAAAAACAAACAAATTTAAACAAATTTTTTAACGAAAAGAATTGAAAAAGGATTGATCCCTTGTGATTGACAAAAATGATCCCTTGTGTCATTCTTTATGTCAAAATGGTATGTCCTTTACGAATCTGTACAGAATGATACAGCCCGGTACCTGGATTATTTGACAGATACAGGCTTAAAGCTTAAGCTTTCTAACTTTTGGGATGATCTACCCCATTGTTTGTCACTTTTAACTACCAATACTATTCCATAAAAATGAACACGGTGTTGACTTTCTGTCAGTTGTTGTTCTTTCGTAGTGGTTGAGTCGAGTATAGATCGAGTTCCTCTTTTGACACGGTAGTTAAGAATTCATTGTTTTCGGACGAGGTTCTGATGTCCAACTTGACCAGGGGTCAGATTCCAATAAGGAACAGTATGCCTGAATCCAATATGATCACCCAACTCTCCTAAAATGCATCGTCCATGATGATTTGGAGCGCAGTATTCGTGGTATTCGTTAAAATAAAAACAAGGCCTACTTTTACGGCGGTGTACTTTTGCACTTAACCTCCACTTACATTATGTAGTTTTGTGGTGTTTTTCCATTGTGGTATCAAAATCGGTTTGACAGATTTCTACCAAGGCATGGTAAAAAGAATTCCTGTCCTATGTGTATTCTGTCACCGTATGGTAGAATCTATCACCAATTGGAACTGCATTTTCATATCATATCAAAATGGAAATATAAAAGATTTCCGAAGTAAACTTATTATATGTGTAGATAAGCACTTAATGTTTTGATTTGATAATCCGCTACAACACTCTGATGTGAGTGGAGCATAGAAAAACACCAACTTGAATTCCAAGATTGCTATTGAACAAGGTGAGTGCGGTTTTCTGTCAATTAGGACAGTTTGAAGTTATTTTGACACATTCCACCATGGAAAAAAAAAATACATAATGTAATGGGGGCTTTAGTGTTTGAAGTAGGTTGTTGCCTTGCAGCCATCGAAACCTTTACGGAGATGAGCGCTACGTGTTCCAGCAGGAAGTTGCCATATAATTGTTAGTCCAAACCTGGTTTCTAAACGATTTATCCGACGTTTTGTGGACACATCTTTGTGGACTCTCAGCTCCTCGAATTTGGATCGTTTCGGCTTTTAAGTTTGGTTCTGTATGATGTCGATTCTCAATGAATACAAGCACATCGGTTTGTTCAAGATGGTAATTCTGAAATCCCTTCAAATCCCGATAAAATTCCCGTGTGATGCGACACTACTTATTTTATTTGTTAGTTGATTGTTGTCCATGGAATTCGCCCAAGCCTCAGCGTGACAAATATGTTAAGAGCAATAACACTACCCGAGCTCTAATTGCATTTAAGGCTCAAACTAGAAATTCAAAGTTTGCTTAGATGATTTTTTTTTGCACCAATTGTCCAGGTGGATCATTACACAGCTCCACAGGACAATGCCTACTGCTAACCGATATCGATTGACCCACTTTAGGGACATCTTGGGATGGCATCTTGCTATTGGAGCAAAAACTGTGGCAATGATTGCAGACCAGAAAGGTTCATCAGTTTGCTGTTCGTACCAAAAGGTAAAAGTTCCTTTGTGTCAATTCAAATCCATGCCTGCCACGCTGTGGCCCCCGGTCGTGGAAATCGATCGCTAGCGCTTGTGCCTGCCATTGCCACTCGCTACCTAGAAGCGCTAAATGACCGTGGCCAATGTACGGACAACAAAGGGACACCTCTATTTCCGCTGGGAAAGATCTTTCGCCCTTAATGTTTGTATATTCTCCTCGGGGTGATATTTTAGATCTGGCGCGTATCTCCACCCGGGCACGACTTTGAACGTCCACGAAGCATCTCATCGGATTGGATCGGACTGGCTCTGCCGTGTACCACCCCCTTCCTGCTTGCCGATAGTGTTGATTCTTTTGGGACCTTAACCGCAAGTGAAACCACGGCGACGACTAAGTAGAACAGGATCATTAATAATCGGGCTGGGTGTGCAGGCTCGTTACACTGGGCGCGGTTCGTGTCATCCGTTTTGGGTGGGTCTCCTTTCCGAAGGTGGCCGCGGGTCCCGCGCTTAGCGAAGGAAGTGGAACGAACATGCACCAGGCCGGGTAGGAAGAGAAAGAAAACCATTAAGTTCCTCGTATAAGGATGGGCGCAAAACGGTGTCAGCGGTGTATGTGTGTGTGTGTGTGGACAATGATGGCATCCACCACAAAAAAAAGCAAGTGTGTGTCCCCGTGTGCAATGGGACGAAGCGAAAGACACTCGCCGACACTCGAAAAGTGCACCAATTGATTATTCCCCGTTGGATGCGGTCAGCTTTGTTGGGGTTCGCCGGATAGGTACACTGGGCCCTGTGTACGCCTTTGGCGGGACAGATTCAGACATTCAGAGCGAAAAAAAAAACAAAACGCGATACCGTCGCGATAAGCGGCCGAAGGTGGCGAGGAATGCGAACGGGCGAAGGTACTCCAAACGTTGTGACCTCGTTGTTGTGGTGTTTGTGGTGGAGTAGTTTCCAAAGACCCCTTCGGCGCGTATTCCGATGATCGACCACGATCGAACGTGATTCTCCGGTCGCATACCTTTCGAGGGCCGGCGAACAACGAAGGGTGAAAGTGTGTGCGGTGACCCTACTTCAGGGACGTGCCGTTCGATGGTTACGACGTGCGCATCGCTAATCAGTGCAAGTCAGCAGTGCATCCATCCCATTTCCATTGTGAGCGAAGGTCCAAGCGACGAGCAGTCAAATTATTTTACCCACGAGCTGATGGAACGGATCGCCCGTTTCTGCGACATTGTCCTAGTGGTCGCCAGAGACTATTCGGATGGTAAAAGACACTTAGACCCTGGGTTTAACTACCTCTCCATTAGCGAGACCATAAAACCACAAGACGCGCACAGCTCGTTGTCAGTTGTGCATGATTAGCATTCGACGTGGAATTGCCACGCGAGATGCCCAGTTTACCACCTTGAAGATGATCTCACCCCAGGTAGATGTAGCGTCTGTAGGTAGCCATTGGGTGGGGAATGGGAATGTTTGATAAAATAAAACAGCCCCCAGAGTTAAACCAAACGTTACCGTGACATAAGGGAGCTTTTAATGTTTGCCCCCATCTCGCCCTCGGCTGTCAAACACCTGATCACATATTTCTCTCCCCAACCGCTGCTGAGAAGCTCGGTTACAAAATATTTTACCGTCAGCTTTCAAAATAATAGCCCTTTTTCGGTGGGTTTTTTTTTATCTTTCGCTTTTGCCGGCTAAACCGGATGATGTCCGCAGTGCAGCAGTGCTGCAGAAAAAGGCTTCCAATGTGTGACCATGTCTGGACAGCGGCCGGACGAATGCGCCTGAGCGCTGAGTGGCCCCGACCGGTCAAGCCTCAAGTGTGCAAATACGGTCGGGGCATGCCTTCGAGATCGGAGCAACAGCGCTTACGCAATGTACCGTGCGGCGCAGGTATGCTGCGACCGGTTTTGTAAAGCTACGGTACACGTTGGTAAATGCGCGTGCCTTTGCGCGTACAGCGACGGAAATCGGTGTATATTGACGTACTTCCTCTGGCTGGTGTCATTCCGCACCGCACCACATTAGCAAGAGCCGCAACAGAAGATGGAAATGCTTAAGAGCTGCTTAACCAACGACTATTCGCCACCTTTGAGGATAATAAATAGATGCTCACTGCGTGAAATGTTGCTGCCTGCACTCCGGGTGTCAAATCTCGGTACCGAAAATAGCTGAACTAGTATTGAAAGCAAATACAATGGCCACCAATCAGTTCGTTATGCTGCACTGTTACAAGGTACCCGGTGCTACGATATCAGTTGCCCGTTGATTGCCAACCCCAAAAGCGCTTATCTGCATCTGTACGACCATTTTGTTTTTCCCCTCCTCAGTTCGGTGCAGTTAGTACTCTGCAGTGACAGTTTGCTTCCGAGAGCTGTAACTGTCACCGCTTGTTATTGTTTACTCCCGTGCGCAACTTCACTGATCTAGTAGTAGCAGCAGCAGCAGTAGTAGTAGTACACTCTCCACAAAACCCAAGGTGTTACCTAATAAAAGCCATTTCTACTCCGTGCCACGGTTAAGAGCGACCGCGAATGATGTCTTGAAATAGCTCGCCGCGCGTATATTCGTAAACCGGTTGAACCGGGTAGGAAGGTAAAAATACCCCAAAAATTCAATGCACCAACACGCGGCCAACAACTCCCAAGCCGGACACACACACACACACCGCATAACGCTGTACGGCGTGTCCCACAGATTGACCAACTTTCATAACGGCATCGGGGCGGTGTCCGGGCTGCTGCTGTTTTTGAACCAAAATCCGTCGTCGCCGTCGTTCACCTGGCTGGTTGGGGAGGGGGAGGGGGGGAGGACACTTGGCGGGTCTTGCATGGTGCAGCTTTTCGTCTTCGATTGCCGAATTTCCGAGGCATGGACACGCAAGTTGGGCAGGTTGGTGAAAGTAAATAATTGTTATTTTGTTTTAATAGATACCGCGCGTCAGGTGCCTCTTGCTTCCTTTATTATATCGCACAAGGTGCTACACCATATCACCCGCCTTGCCTTGGTACGGTGATACGAAGAAATTTTGTTTTCAATTGGTGTACTATTTTACGATGGTTGGCTCCATAACACTTCACCCCCATACGAAATAGCGAAACCGAGCTGCTGCCGTCCGTAAACAGCACGAACGAGCCGCTAATCGGCAATAACTTCCATCAGCTATTTAGGTGACAGTTGGTTTCAGAGCGTTGATGACCCGCTTTGATCCGGTAAGATCGGCAACAGGTCCCCATATGATGTAAGTTGGTCTATGGTTCCTTTTTTTTTTTTGTTGGTAGCCTTGCTGTTTGCGTAGCACTCGGAACTCTCCGATCACTAGCGAATGTCAACAATCAATCATTCTTTAGTGCTGCGCCGAACGAGGAAATAGAAGAAATTCAGCGGGGAGCATCCATGGCTTCGATGCACTATGGCTCAGTGGCGGATATTTGGCTTAAATGTAATATGTTTGGATTTAAAAGCCAAGCATCTTCTTTCTCATCATCGGCACAATAACCTCAAGAGGCCTGCCATTTCTGGCTTTCTGTGACTTTATTTACCCGTAGCTGGGTAGTCAAGTCCTGCGTACGGGGGATTGGTCCCGTTGGGATTACGGTCCGGTTCGTTCGTGTGAAGACTGATGCCGCTACCATCATGCCCCCCAAAAAAGTGAAGCATAAATCAAGCGTAAATACGATGGTTATATAACAAAAATCCCAAATTTTGTGTTTCCTTCTATAAACTTGAAAAATTCGCGTTTCTCAAGTCCGGGAGTAAAATTGTTTATACGTCAAAGTTATATAGTTGACTTCCTTCTCTGCACTTAATGTATTCAGTAAATCAGGCAACTTTTTGAACGAATACATTACAATAAATTGAAAACAAATGTTTTATATAACAAAAGAAGGTGTTTTCGACTAATTTTTCATCTTTTTGCTAAGATTTTGTCCTATAAATTAAATCACTTGTCAAATTGCTAAACATTCCGTATCTGCGAATCCGCGTATAAGAAGAACCGCGTATCTCGGGGACTGTCTGTATTTGTATTTTCCGTGAAAGTCAAGAGTTATATGCGTTTGAAAATCGGTTATCAAATCAGCAAACTACTGCAAGTTTGTATTTAGAAGGAATAGGTAAGAGATACAGTAGAAACAGCGATAGTTTACTACAGAAACTTTTTTTGCATCAGTTGTCTTCGTCGCATCTTATATCATTACTCCCCGCATCATATAACAGTTGCATTGGCTGAGGCTATCTAGATATCAAACGAACATTAACGTAATAAAGGATAGTGTTTTTATATGCTATTTAATGCTTAATTCAAGATTCTAATTCCTGAATTCTGAGACTATATAAAAAAAAAATGTGTGTACCTAATGTCCGTCCGCGTTAATGTCCTAAGCTGGACCACTGTGCGATATCATAAACCGCCTACTAGACTCTACATCAATCGATATTCCAGTTTCAACTCCAGTTTCGGCGAATGTCAATCGATGTCAGTTGGGCAACGGTTATGCCTACTGAACCGGATTACATTTATGCAACGGTCAACGGGATTAGAGTTTGGCACAATTAAGCGTGGATTTTTGTGACAAGCCAAGAGACAGCGAGCATGAAAGAGAACGAAATTCTACATTTATCTCCAAAAAACAACGAAAGCACAGCCGCAAAAATTGGGTTGTATAAAACATATTTACAACTCCTTCACTGGGTTTTACTCATTCTCCGCACGATCACGCAGTGCTATAAGTTTGGCACCGCAAAAATAATTGGAAAACATTTCGCCTGGTTTTTTTTGTTGTTTGTTTGTTTGCTGATGCCCGGTTTGCCGGCTCATTTTGTGTCGGCTTTATCTGCATCGCCGTCGATTTTGGAAACTAGACCACACCGCGTGATGGTGATTTTCTTTGTTGCTTTCCAATTTTCCCCTTTCCTTCGCGTTCTTTACGCAACTTCCAGCAAAAGACACTAAAGCCATTTACTTTTTACTTCGCTGCATTGGCCGGCAACGGCAGCTTCTTGTGTGTGACGCGATGATCGATCGCGTGATTATTTCGTGGTGGTTGTTTTTTTCGCGCATTTCTGTCCAAAAAGGGTGTATGTAATAAAGTTTTGTTTTACTTTCGGTTGCTTTACGGCCGGCTGATGCGATACGCAACCCGCGAGCAATTTATTACGTCTGGATACGATTTCAGGAGGTGCACTTTTCCGGTGCGGTGTCCTGGAGCCGTACGAGACGGAGGGTGGCGGGCGTGGATTGTGTGCACAAATTGACGCGATGATTTAACAAAACATCAAACCTGTCTTTTTTGCTCTTATTTGGAGATGTTCTCCGTCCAACCTGATCGGGGGATGTCAGAAAGGAGTTGTGCAATATTTGCAAAAGTGGCAAACTTTTGCAGCTCCTTTGGATGGCTTCGAGCAGCACTAACCCCGAAGGCATCAAAGCAATGTACCCCTGGGGCGGTCATAGCAGCAGGATGGTAACTGATTAAAATAATGATTACTTTTTCCAATATATTTGCTCTCCGGTGGATTTACCTTGCTTCTTTGCTGTGTGGCGTGTTTTGTGTTGTGATGTGTTACATGAAAACCCTTGTGACACTGCTTTGATGTCGAGTGGCAGGCTAGTGGCTAGTACACAAATGGAAACCTTCTATTATTTGCTGGTCAGCTGTATATGCAACACTGTGTGGCTATGTTTCCAAGACCCCTTTGAAGGTTGTCACCAACCTTTAGGGCTGGCGCCATCTGGTGATTATAAAGGCCCGATGTAACTGTCCTTCTCTCATTAGCCGCCGTTACAGTGCCGCCTGTCATGCGAATTTCAACAGGATCTCCAGCATGCGGTGGCTCCTCCTCTGGTTGATAGTAGAACACACAATCGAAAGGCACCAAACGGCTGGAACTGGAACACATTATCTTGCCGGGACCCATCGAGTGACAGCGAACGATTGATTTAATCGATAATTATAGACTTTCCTCCAGTGTTCGATGCACCTGTGCCAAAGGCTGTAGATGCGTCTCCATACACTGCAGCAGCGTTATGCAACGTTCACCATTATTGTTTCCATTTTTACGCTCAGCAGTACATACCCTGCCGATGCACCACGTAACGCGGCAACCCTGCCTCCGTTCCGTTTCTATGTAACACACATCCGCTGCATCCGTTGGGATCTTCTCGTTACACCCAGTGCCGTAGCGTCTGTACCGCACGCGCTTTCCTTCGCGCTGGCTCGCATGGTTCATCCCGCATCGGTCCGGCAATTTGCGCCCGCAACTGAACGGTCAATAAATCCATGATTAATGATCAATGACCAACCACCCCCCCCGGTATACTGTGGTAGTACTGTCGGCGGGGAGAGTACTATTGGGCAATGAAATCGAAATCGTATCGCTTCCATGCGGGGTACGGTGGTTGCATTTTGGGAATGGCGGAAATAGAGTGCGCAATGGAGTGTTTTGCACGCTTTTTCGTGTTTGATCATTGTGAGGAAACAAGCATGATTGAGATTTTTGTTGTTGTACACGTTAACGGCAAAAAAAACCCTCCCCCCCCCCCCCAACGCAAATGATGCGGTCTGATGAGCTGGAGAATTAGTCTGCAAATGTATGCAGGTTACGAGATCAGAGTTTTTCTTATTAAAAAGTCTCCTTAAACCGACTTATCTAATGCTGTTTTGCCTATTTCGACGTGGCTGATTATGGTTCTTTTTGGCGTAGAAACCAACTTGCTGCTTTATATAAACTCTTTATCTAACCTTGCATTTTCTTTTGTGCGCATACATGTGCAAAGAAGCTGGCCCACAACTTTCGCCATCGTAACGATAAAGTTATGCATTTGGAAGAGATTAATTTTAAAACGCTTTTGTCAAGGTAATTCCCCGCATATCCGTCTTCGGGTTACGTTTGCTTGTATAACAAACATAGAAATACATCGTTGGGCGGAGGAATGGAATGAACAATTAAACGTTTTTACACCACCAAATGTGAAGTCGTTATGAGGCGGGTGTGTTTATAACACACTGCCGCTTAGTATTTTTAGCATTCTTCGTAATTTCTGACTTGCTGTAATGAATTTCGTTAATTTAGCATTCGTTTATAAGTTATCGTGTGGTATCAAATATACATTGTTTAACGTTAAATTAAGTTACTATTTTGTGGTTATTAATTATTGAGATTAATTAATATTGGCGTTACAGCTCCTAGTGGTCGGGCCGCTAATATTAACACATGATCACAGACGTGAGGTCATTCAATGTGATTTTGTTGCAAAATTTTAACTGGAGTAATTGACACTCCGGACATTCTAGCTGTACTAAACATATATGTTCCTGCCCGTACTTTAAGAAACCGCGAATTCTTTGCTCCTCAACTTCGTCGGCATTTCTATAGTTTCAATCATCCTATTCCTTGTGAGAAGCTTCAGTGAACACTACCACCTTTTTGATTTCAACTTCTCTGTGTTCCAGTTCTGAAAATCACTGTTTCTTTTATCAGTGTTTAGACCAAATGAGTTGCCATACACTTTTGTTAAAATAAAATAAATTAACATTGTGCAAAGTGAATCCTTTTTGCACGTCAAAATGATCACGTTGATTGTAAAAAGATCAACATTAATGGGCGCCATGTGCAAAATGTTCAAGTCACGATCAAAGTGGACGCATTTAGCGCCCTCTATGAATAGTATTGCGTGTACTAATCCGTTAACCTTAAAGTGTGGTGATGTTATCAAAATCTCTGCCAGTGTAAGTTTATGCTAAAAATAAAGGTAAACCCTCACCCGTACCTACTCACGACATTGTTGGGGTCAACCGTAATCCGCACTGACAGCTTCGACCTGCTTTCATTAGCGATCGCGTTAGCAGCTTTATCCCGCTGAAGAAGAAAGTGGAATCATTTCTTCACACTGTTGCATGGCGGCGCTTGCCTCCCCTTTTTCTCCATCTCTCTTCATCGGGCAAACCAATGATCCAATTGTTTCATGACCCTTCTCTTCCCCAAGCTCACCGACCACACTTACACACACATCCGTACACTACAAACAATCACGCGCAACCCTCTCACGCGACGGTCATGGAGACGTCCTTCCCGCGAACAATTTATCTGCCGTTGTGCTGGTGTAAAGGGCGCAGAAGGTAAGGCCAGTTTTTTGGAGTGTGATCGTGTGAGTGTTGTTGATGTTTGCTTTCGAAGATCTCATCATCTGAGGTACGTGATGAAGATCTTTGAAGAAGTTCGCCGGGGAGCATCACACTTCCAACACCGGCCCCAGTGGAGGAAGGTAACGCCAACCTCAGACACATCTCCTAGACGGGAGGTGGGTTTTATTTTTTCGCGCGTGCAAGTAATTAAATCCGTCGGCAGATTTTGAACATCTACCAGCGTAGCATAATTATGCCTTTTCGTCCGACGACGCGCACTTTGGCGGAGGAAGGGCTGCTGTTTTGGGAGGCATCCAACATTGTGCCGATAGCTGATTGTTTTATGCATGGGAAAATTTCTCCCATTTCAAAATCCAACGCGATCCCCAGATAAGGTGGTAGTGACCTTTACCCCTACCACGTTCGCTTGCACCAGGTACGCAAAGAAATGGGAACTAAAATCAGCTAGTTTCACTTGTTATCAAGCAACACATGCTTGTTTTGTTGCTGGATGGTGGACTGTCTAATGAGTGCACATGAATAATATTTGCTTAAAAGATTCGCGGACGGTGTGGGCTAAGGAAAGCTTGTGTCTAACAGTACTTCATTTCCAAATTGAACTGTCCGATCAGCTTCCCCTTTTATCGTACATTATCATCGCCCATTGCTAAGCGATCGGGTTTTGTTCTCGAGATACGAGCGCAAACATACACTCAAACGTTTAGTTCAAATAAAGACAACGCTTCCATCCATTAGCGACGTCAATCGGTAGCGTCAACAGCGGATCTGGCTGGTTCGCTGCTTAAAATCTACGCTAGGGTTAAATATTGTTTGCAAAATACATACCACGAGAATACCACGAGCGGTGAGGTAGTTCTGTTTGCGACGTCATCACCCGTTTGATTGGCACACATTGAAGGTGTCTCCGCATTGCGCGGGAGCATTGATTGCTATATCAGCTATTCGACGGGGTGTTCATGTGTCGCGTGTCTGTTTGCTGTTAAAATTTCGACAGCAATATTCCCACACTTCCAGCAAGGCGTCCGTACGTGTGTAAGTTACCAAATCCTGGGTAGTTTTTATGTGCGGTATCACTTCTTCTGCTGTGTGCCAATATTTACCATAGGAATTCGCTAAACATTGTACATCGAATTGTACGAATCACTTACGGGATTACTGGGAAAGTTACCGAGGTGGCAAGGTTTGTGATCGTTTAGAATGTTTGTACGCGAAATTTGGCACGTCCGTTCATTGTACAAGATTGGTGTACACGTTGATTGTCGAACTGTCCAAAACGCCGTGTAACAGCGGTTACAATGTCTGAAGCGCTTTGTAAAGTACGCAATACAGAATAGACAAGAAAAAACAAATGGTTTGTACAGTTCATTAGCACGCTACTTTAATGAGATGTCAGACACATGCCCTCCTGTGCGTAAGTTCTGGCACATCTATAGAGCTATTGTGTGAGCTGTGCTTGCTCTCCACGGTCCGCAGGAACGGTCGCATTGGTGCTGTAGCTAAATTGCGTTTAGCTACAGGAATTAGAAAGCAATAGACCAAAGCTTTTGACATCACGTTTCGTTCGATGGGTCCACTTGATCTGATTTATTAGCCCTGTTTGTCTACCACGCTTCCCTTGTCAATGGGGTGGGCAACAATTTATGGACAATCCCGGACCACACGGTCCGATGCGGACGTACCACCGGTGTTGGCGCCATTACCGCGAATGAAACTAAATTGAGGTTATGACAGGTGGCCGATTAATGAATTGTCTCACGTCGTCGGCGCGTTGTTATTGCTCTAGAATAGGTCATCCAGAACCGCGGCACGGACCCCGACGGTGACACGTTGGCTTACCAGCAGCTACGTGTCAATAGTGGCGATAGCAAAGGGACGGCTGAACGGACGAAAAACCCAAAAACCCGATAATGTGATGGCCGCCCGTGAAATCGTGCCACACCGTCGGGGTACGTGCAAACGGCCAGCGAGGCTCCGGTGGACGGTGTCTGCATGTTGTTACGAATAAAGTGAAAAATGTCTTCAATCACTTTAGCGAGAAAGCAGAATTGAACTGCCGGTGGTGCGTACGACAAACGGGTCACAAACGGTACCAGACAGTCGGTACCACCGTCATCCCTATTCTGTTGCACACACCTGACCCTTCGGCGGCGTCCCCGTTGCGAACGTTCCGAGCGCGAGCCACCGGGCTATCGTCAGCCGATGATAAATAGCAAGAACGTGTTTGAGCGTACAAAACCTGTATGCATATGCAAATTAGCGGCATATATGTGTAGGGCACAAGACGTTTTTCTCCTCTCGTCCCCCACTCCCCTCCCCCCCCCCCCCCCCACACACACACACACACGCTGCCTTCCTTTTTTGCAGTTCTTATTTGGTACTCCTCCCCACGCAACAAAGAAAGCCCCAATATAATGTGATGACCGTACTGGCTGTGCGTTGCAAACCTTTTTTTTTATGGCAGCTTTTTAACAATTAATATCGTTATTGTTTCAGCTATATTTTTTATTTGGTTAGTGCTTTTCTTAATTAAGTGTTAACGAATGGATGAGTGGATTAATTGAAGTGCTGTACTTAATGAACCTTTCGGGAAGAGTTATTCAGGTGGATATTTAGTGAGGAGTCATCGGAGTTGACTCTCAACAGATTCATTCACAAGGTTTATGGATTCTCAAGATTCATAAATCCTGAGAAACGCGAATCTTCAAAATTCTTGAATCTTGAGGTATCTCCAGCGCTGAATCTTGAGGATTTTTAAAATGTTGAGCATTCATGAATCTTTGAATTGGAAATTCAGATTCATCCAACATTAGTTATCTTCTAAATAGACATATCTTATTGGTAAAATAAAACAAAATCCCCTCTACAATTGGACACCAAATGTGGCAATTCCTTATTGTATGGCTTAGTACTAGTGGTCGTAGAACGGAAAATCTCTTTTTGAACTTGATGGAAAAACCCTCCCTTTTTGTATGCGTTATCTGCTACTCACTCGTTCTTGGGTCATAAATCAACACATTCCTTAGTTCTCTGGTAACTCCTGCAATTATCTACAAACCTCCGCTTCCATCCGTAACACCTCCATCCGATTCTCCGGTGAGCTCAGCTAATTAGTAGTATAGTCACCCTTTTTTGTAGACATTCTTCCCGGGGATATTGGTAATAGCTAAGATTTATCCTTGAAGGTGTTTTTTTTTTGTGTTGATCATCTCTGTTGGCAATTTGGATGCCGGTAATCCCTGTAGGGGAGCCGTATCGTAACCTAATCAAAGCGAATCATCGTCACTCGTCAACAGAATGTTAGGAGCTTGAAACCGGTTCCCGCTGGTAATTGTGCACAGCCCAGTGAATACATCGACGAATCTTAACCGTTGCCATCCGGTTTTTTTCTTTTTGTTGTTGCTGTTGTTGATAATCCATCCCGTCCATTCCACTTGGTACGATCGCACCTCGAAACTCCGTACTTCGCAGATGATTGTCGATCGTGTTCGATCATCTTAAGACTTCAATAAAAAAAAAGTGCCCCCCGGACCGGCACACATGCAGATATTCCTCCATGCGATTCGCGGGTCATATGAAAGACGCCAAAGATGAGATGCGAGCGTCTGGACAATGGTTCCACCGTAAGCCATTGCTGACCTTGACGGGGTGATATCGCTGGCGGTATACGCACACACTGGATGTCGCCGGGTTTTTGTGTTCCGTTCGTTTCCGAGCGGGCTCATTTTTGTAACACCCGGGATCGAGGGTTTTTGGCGACCGACCAAAAGGTGGCCTTAATTTATTGCCAGACATAATGCCCGCTACCGTCGGGAAGGCGAGAAAGGCGGCAAGCACTGACGCAGACAATTAGCGCTCAATTCGCATACATTTGGTGGCGGCAATCACGGTGACGAACCGGGTTCCGATTATGGTCGTAGCGGCTTCCGCTTATAATGCTTTGTTTATTATACTACCTATTGGAACGTGGTAATGAATGTTTGTAAAATGTACAATTTAAATACTAATAAAGTAAAAGGACCACTCCAGCATCTTCAATTTCAGCTACACTTCTAATGAAGTTTGTTCAGCAAAACCGCAATCCATCATTGTTTTGCTCAATAACTACAAAAAAAAACTCGAGTCATTGACAATTAAAAGCAACACTAGCAAACAAATTACTTCTCAGTATTAATTTCCTCATTGGAATAATGGTACAGCCACAACCACAACAACAGCAAAAAAAATGCATTCCTCTGTCACTCAAAACCCATCGAAGTGAGTGATCGTTTGGGGCGAGAATTATCTGCCATATTTTACCATTTACGACTAGAATGTACCAGCCCAATAACAGCCCATAAAACCATACTGGCCGCCTGCACTTCCGCTCCACGGGGTGACCTTATTGGCAAAACCGCAAACGCTCCTACGACGGCGCTGGACGACGGAGTGGGTGGAGTGTTTTGTTCCATTACCGCTCGCCGTTGTTGTGTCTGTCTGTCCCTTCGGAAAGCATTATCATCAAAGGGGGCTGTAAAATGCATCACCACAATGCAGTGCATTTGCCACCCCACCTGCAACGGTTAATTTGGGGCGGCACACCCACAAATACCATCGACTGGGAATCATTTCACCCGGCGGTATGTGGACTTTACATAAACTTCCGGAAATGTTCGAAACTGGTCGGGAGCAAGGGACAATTTCGGGGCGAGGGAAAGTGCAACCAAATGTTGGAACCCATACTGGACATTGTAGTACAACCTGAAATCATTTCTATCAATCGGTACTTCCGCTCACTGTCTGTTACTTTTCACCTGTCCGATAAATGGGCAAGCTTTCTTTCGCATCGTGCGCGGGTGCGTGCGAGTAAATGGCCATCACCCGCACACCACAACCTAGACGCAAGTGGAAGGTTATGGGTGCCGTGGGGGTCGCAGGGGCACGAATGCCATAATAGCTCACCCAATGTGTGCAACCCCACCCGATGGGACGGCCGATGGAAAAGTACAACCACCACCATCAGCTGATGGGTCTCGGGAGGCAGAACAACGATATCCAATCGTTTGCTATCGAAACGGACGACACGCAGTGTTCGGCTTGCAGGCAATTGCATAAGGCAGCAGGCGGTGACGACGCCCTCGTGCACGGGGTCAAACGTTGTCACGTTTTGTAAGGCGTTGCTGTTAGTTGTCGCTTTGAAAATATTCCACAAATTCGGAACCTCAAGGTCTGAGAGGGGCACACAAATCACACGCAACTCCCTTTCGGTGGTGTTGCTTTTTTTTCCCTCTGTCACTGCCTAGCCTTTCCGAGTGCGGAGGGAGGTGGGTGTGTTACAATGTTGCCACGATGCGTTCAATTGTTTGCCACAAGCAGCGCGCGGACCAATTTTCGGGGGACAACAATTTCAAGGTTCCGTTTCAGAAGCATGAATGTATGATCTTAGACAGCTAGCGGATGGCGTTGCACATTTGTTTGTGATCTTTCTAACTTGCTCAATTTGTCCGCCTGTTTTTTTTTCGATTTCCTACAGGTGATGGATGTGTGGAGAAACCGCTGGCCACCCTGTGGCGTAACTACACCCAAAACAGCAAACCGGACGTGATGATGAAGCTATGCCTGTGCCCATCCGGTCTGAAGGCGACCACCCGCCAGCACGGCCTCACCGAGTACTGGTCGCATCGGATCACCTACTGCAGCTCGCCAAAGAACTATCCGCGGGTGTTCTGCTGGATTTACCGGCATGAAGGCCGCAAGTTAAAGCATGAGTTCCGCTGTCATGCGGTCATTTGTTCCAAAGAAACGATCGCCCAGGAGATCAGCACTGTCCTGAAGGTAGGTGGCCGGTGCTTCCGTCAGGTCCCTTTCCCGCCCATCAGCTAACCATATATAATAAACACGCATCTTTCTCGTTTCTTTTTAGGAAAACCTAGCCAAAGCCCTGCGTGAATTTAAACGCGACAAACTGAACCGCCAGAATGCGCGCCTCAGTCTGGCGAACAGTGTGTACGACAATCCGAGTATGCCGCGAAGGAAGATTATGTTGAGTGTCGGTGCTAACAACTATCGACCACCGCTCGAACGCTCCAAATCCGCTCCGAAGCTGATGGCCATCGAGGAGATGATTGGCGAAGAGGACGAAGATGAAAACGAAGGAACAGAAGGTGAGGGAGCGATGGGTGTGCGTACCTCTAAGGCTGGAACCAGCAACGGTGGTAGCACGGTGTTGGAAGCGTGCTGCCGGGAGGATGCGCTGTTCCCCTCGACCACCCTTGGACGGCGGCGTTGTCGTCGGGGGCATTCGATACGACGGTCACGGTTGCGCAATTCGTTCAAGTCACCGAAGGACGTGGAGGCCCGTGTACCGCTCAAGAATGAGAACATCGTGCACATTAGTCCGATGAACAAATCGGTCGACTCCATACTGGACACCATTAGTCAGGAGGATGGGGAAGAGGATGAGCATGATTTGGAGCGGGAAAACGGTGAACCGCACTCGGAGGCCGGTTTGGAACAGCCGGAAACGAAGCCCAGTTCTAAGATGGGAAAAGCTTCAAAGCTATCCCACAACTCCGACTCGTCGGAGGACGACTTTGAATCGTTTCTAGCGCACTATAATTACAACTCGAGCGAACCGCTCTCAACGGAACTGATCTCGTACTTTGACATGAAGCTTAACCCGAACACCGTTTGCAGCATGCATGACCTCAGCCAGCACCATGGTAGCCTCCCAGTAACGTTGGAAGACACACAGCGACTAGCGCTCAGTTTGGACGACTTGGACAACTACTCGCTTCCGGGTGTGGTTAGCGAATCGGATGCACCGAAAGCGCGAACCCGGGAGCTCAAAGATCGCGATGTGGACCTGGAAACGGATGACGTGTTCTTCAACCAGGACGAGGTGCTGGAAATGCTTCGCACAGCAGCAGAATCAGCCGCAGCAGCGTCCGTTTCCCATCGTCGCCTTTCCGACGAACGGCTCCGACATTCGGGTTGTCTACACGCCGAAGACGACACGGCACCACCGTCGCTGCTGTGTGTGACGAGCAAGCTGCAAGGGGCCGGCGGAGCAACCCATCCGGACAGTGACGAAGGCTCCATATCGAGCGGATGCGAAACGTCCAGCACGGTTACGACCAACACGGACGACTCGGGTGCAAGCGGCAATGGATTGATTACGGGACGGAATGTCACAGTGGTTTCCCTTGGCAAACCAGGATCGGTGCTGGAGCGAGTGCGAAGCTTTGAACAGTTGGCTGAAAACCAAGTGATCCACGTGCCGCTCGGTGAACGTACCGGTCATCAAGCGCCACAAGACGTAGGCAATGTCACAGCCTCGCCGGAGTTGATCTTCAAGCGCAGTATCACCTTCCCAGCACCTGGCGTAAAGTCGAGCTTTCTTATGCCCATGACGATGGCTGGGAGCGCAACCGGAGCTAGTGAGCCGATCGATTCTCCTCTGGACTCGTTAAACGGTTCGCTTGTCGAAGCGCAACGGGACGACGAATCTCACCGCCAGACAACCAAGCCGAAGGTGCGCCAAATGCGCCTAAAGTCAACCGTAGCCGCAGTCAACACCGAGCTGATCAATCATCTGCAGGCGATCGATTCGGATTCCGAGTTTAGCGACGAGTCCGGTTACGTCGAGTTCCAGGACAATCAACCATCGATAAAATCGGTCACCGCTTGATGCAAGGCGTCGAAAACAGATGATAGTTGTTAGCGCTGCGCTGCTCAAGAAGTGGAGCATTCTTTAAGGACTTTGTTCCGTTTACCTGTCGTCAATGCGAGTTCGTATAGGAACTTGCACCTCGGGAGCAAGATTAGTATTTTCAACCCCATAATTTCTAGGCTAGGCTTACGTGGCTATTGTTACATGTTACTAGTACACTAATTTAATACTCTAGAACAGATTAGATCCTCGGCTGAAGGTGTACACGTGCGAGAATGAATGCAAAATGAGTGCACGGTGAATATAGAACTATTGGTTAGTTTCCATTTTTGTTAATCTCCACCTTTGCTTACATTGTTGTGCAGTGTGACAAAGAAGAACGGTCCCATGCCGGACTCGCAGGCTAGAAAGACAGTGTGGGAAGCAGATTTGCAAGGGGCGTAAGGATTCCTCCTTCCAGGCAGCTGCTTGCCCTTGCTTCGTTGTTAAAGATTTAGCGTTACAGTACAGTTAGCCGCTAGCATAAGCAGTTGTATTTCGATCGTAACAGCCAGAACATTCTGGGCAATGCAGATCAAAACACACTCTCGTTGCACTGGACCGCAAACACTGCAAACCTATGGCACGATCCAATCAGATACCAAATAAATTATTTTATAATCATTGTCCATAGATACAGATACAGCAAGCTACGCTTAATTATAACATGAACAGCAAATGGATATTATGTGTGTTGGTGCCCTGGCGCACTGAAAGTTAAAGGAACGATGAATCTAATTCCGGAAGATATTGAAACTTACTCTCTCCGAGAGAACCCCGATTACCCGGTATAGAACACTACCACAAACCAATCTTCATGGTTTTCCGCGTTTGCAAGTAGGGTAGTTAACTCCTCCAAACAAGAATCTGTTTACTCCCACCAGACGAGTTGTTTTTTTTTCTTCGTTTTACTGTCGCACGCTAAGGGATAAAGTAGACTGTGCAGACACTGCTACGTACAATAGCACGCCCAAGAAGTAAAAGCTTCCACGGCACGGCTAATACATATAACTGCGCATTATGGGAACATGGGATCACAAAAGATAACGTATAGTTAACCGTGGGAGGCAAAATATAAGATAGCGCGTGGCTTATACGATAACCTGCATATAAGAAAGGCAAATGTCGGTTGGATAGTGTACAGGATCGCTAGCACAAATGGGGAAACGCGTGTTGGATGCATGGAAGCTGGAAAACCAAGACATTAGACTATATTAAGCCAGTGGAATTGTTGTTTGTCTCTCATTCTCTACTCCACGGTGATCATGTATAAGGATCGGGGCAGGGAACGAGTATATTTATTGATACCCACGTTCGGAAATGTTATTCTTCCTTGTATTTGTCACAAGTTTCTATGAAAAATAAAACTTTAAACTGAACCAAAGTGCGAAACGAAGATCACTACTATGGAAAGAATATGTAAGTATTGCGGGAGCGGTCATTGCAAAATCTCGACATACGATTGGGCCCAAGAGCGATAATTAACTTTCCCTTATCTTTCGTTAAGTATCTCGCCGCTTGGCACTTCAATGTATCGAACGTCCGATGATGTTCGCATTAGTAGCACGCTTGTTTGTTCAGTTCCTTTCTTTCAAGGATTTCAATTCATTCTCCAAATGATCATCATTGTGACTAGGCTTTATGTTGCTAAGTTTATCTCAGCATTGCTAAACGATTCGACTTTTCCTCGAACTCGTTTTCTCTCAACGGACGGTAAGATGTAGTGAGTGAACAGCATGGATACTGTATAATTGGGACTATGTACACCTTAGAAAGGGCGCGTTCATAATAATAATAAAGTTCATTTTGTGTTTCATAACATATGAGAAATATTGCCTAATATGTGGTTGTATTTACGAATTCAAATTCAAGGTCACGCTTGGTTGCGCATCCATCAGCGAACTGAACTCCATACTATAACCGCACCCTGACAGTGGGACCATTCTGACAATTCTGTATTTGTCATAGATATCACTTGCTCTTTTTTCTTCGTAGAAAATTCCTAAAATTTACACGACTATTTGTCCATTTTTTGGTGTAATTCTATACGTAGGAAGTGAAACGCGTTCCTTTGCCTAGTGTGAACAGCGCTTGGATGCGCTGATTGTAAGCAGGATGAGGAAATAATTCTCTCGAGCGACTCATTCGTAATCGAACGAAATCTGGGGTAGGCAAGCAGCGAAACATTTCTCCCATCGTTGGGCTGCTGTGGTTGATTCTGATTTGGCAAGTGACCGGAATCGATTCTGCCATCAAATAAGTGATAGGAAACGAGTGAACTCGTCCCATTTGTCGTAAAAGCGTGATTGAATCGTCTATTGTTTTGTAGTTTCCCATTTTTGGTTTGTGATATTACGCGTTGGTTACCGTGTGGGTGGAAGGAACTTTCCACGGAGCAGTGTAGCAGCTGTGCCGTTTTCGAGAGAATACAGTTTCCGTGACGACGTCATTAGAGAAAACAACGAAGGATCGCTGTGCAAGAGTGTCTGTAGAGTGACCGGTTTGTAGGAACGATGGAAGCTTTGGTAGAGAATGCGGCGGCCCCGCCTTCCCGCTTCTACTGTCACTCGTGCGCTATCGAAATCGATCGTGTCTCATCGGTAAGAGCTAAGGGTCTGTCTAGGTAATGTGTATGGTCAACGGCAATCATGCAATTTTCTTGCTCTATGTACCGCAGGAATTCACTTGCCCACACTGTCTGGAAGGATTCATTGAAGAGCTTCCGGCAGCGGAACGAAGCGGAGCTGCTGGATCAGCAGTGGGACAGGATATAGAACAACCGTCACATGATTACGACAATCCACAGTTTAGCAATGAGGCAAGCAAAAGTGCTGTTTGTATATCGTCATATATTTGTAACGTTCTCTTGTTCTTTCCCCCTACCAACAGGCAATGAGGTTAGCCGGAGAAATCTTTACAACCTCTATTTTTTCGCCGTTCTTTCGCCGCATTGACGGCCAGGATGGGGAATCGGCGAGTGGAACTGGTGCGGGAAATGGTGAACACGCTCTGTTTACCGTAGACGACATTCCTATGGACGGTAGTAGTGGTCCATCGTCTGGTGTTCCGCTCACATCGGGAACAGGTGGTGCCGATATGGGCGAAGGCGCAGCAAGTAGCAGTAGTGCGGGTAGTGGTGATACTCGTCCATCTATGCGTTACACCGGTAGACGGGGCAGTCGTAGACGAGGGGTTCAAAACATAAACCACGTAGATCAAATACTGCGCGAAATTCTGATATCGGTGTCGGGCGGTGCTTCTGGTGCCGGTGCCAGCGGCCCGATGTTCTTCATGGGCAACCCGGGAGACTACGCTTGGGGGCGCGAGGGCATCGACACCATCGTTACACAGCTGCTCAACCAAATGGACAATACGGGTCCGCCACCGCTGGAAAAGGAGCGAATCGCGCAGATACCGACCGTCACCATCAACGAGGAACAGGTGGAAAAGAAGCTACAGTGTTCGGTTTGCTTTGAAGATTTTGTTGTTGGTGAATCGGTCCGAAAGTTACCTTGTTTGGTAAGACGCAACGCCCAAAACCTCCACAACCGTACCCGGTGATAATTGTTGCAGTAATCACACTTTGGTTTCTCTGTCTTTGCAGCACGTTTATCACGATCCATGCATCATTCCGTGGCTGGAACTACACGGTACGTGCCCTATATGTCGAAATAGCCTCACGCCGGAAGATTCACACGGTGGCGCGCAATCACAGTCGCAGGATAGTGCCCAATCGCACAGTGATAGTTCGCAGCCACACCAGCAAGCATCGCAGCCACAGTCCGACTCGGGACGGCAGAATTCCAACTTTCTCACCTTCACAATACGTATGCCATCCAAAACCCAACATCCAATGTCGTCGATCCAGCAGCGTACCGTACGCAGCGGATAAGTTCTTCACACAACCATTCATAGATGATCTGCTTCCTACCCTTTCAGGGCCCGCGATGACGAACCTGCTGTTCGAGATGGCGCAACCACTGGCGGCCACTGCATCATCCGTATCATCTAGTCTACCACCAGCAGCTTCCGGCAGTGGTGCCAATTCCGGTGCTGGTACCGGAACCACCACCAACGGTGATGTATCTACCACCAACCGCAACAATACCGGCACGGGCGGTGCATCAACCAGTGGTGGCGCAAACGGTTCGCAAACGAGCAACAGCCAGCGGGACGAAGACGGTACCATTGATTACACGCTAGAGTTAGATTAACCAAAAAGTCCTCGCCGCAAACACAGCATACATACACACAAACAGACACGCACCCACGCGCCCACGCGCATATTCTTTCCCGAAGGGATCTCTTGCTTTAGGAATGAGTTTCCGTGTGGTAAGGGAGTGTTACTTAAACTTTGCTGCCGAGAGGTCTGATCTGGGTAACGAGACATATTTGGTGCTCACCGGGAACTGCAGCATAAATTTCTTTCAGTTCCTTCTGTTTGGGTGAAAGCGGAGAATTAATATCTACATAGCCATTTTACCGACCTCAACATTCAATTCTACCATGGTCTAGAATTATGCACAATATCTGTTGAAATAACCGTTTGAGGAAGTGTTCGAAAAACTTATCGGAATGGAATAATTGAAAGCAGCATAGGATAGTCCAGCCTCAACGTTTACCTGTACCCGACACACGCGGGATCGACTGTCCTCAAAGGTCAAGGGAAGATATAAATGGTACCCCTCCGAGGTTATAGTACCAGCAGGCAAAGAGATCAGAATCATGTTGATATTTGATTGTGACCTCCGGCAACGTAACCAAAATAGTTATTATAAGTTCTCTTTAGAATTGTTGCATTGGTATGTTTGCTTGCGTGTTGTGTTCCAATTTGTGCACTTTAAGTTGTCATGGGTGGCTGAACCACACGGGTGTTAGTGGGCCAACAAGGCCGTCAAGAGAATCATGTCGCTAGAATTGGTTATTATTAATATCGCACGGGACTTGGGAGATGAGTGGGTTTTATTTAACCTAAGTGCTTGATCGAGCCATGATTTCTTAATATTATTAATGTCACTCTTCCCTCTCTGGACGTCTTGTGGGCTTGAAGGTTCGCGTGTCGGGCGACATAAGTGTACAGTTTCTTGGCTTCGATTCTGTCCACTGTCCAGCTCTCATTGTTGCGCCGCACTTCTTGCTGACCTGTAGACGTTTGCCGTTTGCGGTGGCGGTAATCTGTCCTTCGTCGGTTTTTCAACTATCAGGCTGTTTTTTCGATCCCTGGATCTCTAGTCCCACTACCTCCATATAGACACAGCACGTCGAAGGAGACTATCGTGTCCCCGACGATCCCGTCAGCCTAAATGTCATGTGTAAAGTCTCTCTGAACAATAAATTGGAGATAGGACCTCCGTCCTCCGTGGCAGGAACGGCCTGGTAACGGAGATACGAATCAGACACTGACCCTCGTGATATAGTGTGGTCTGCTCCGGTTTCGTGGTGCTGGAATGCCCACTTGCACACCCACAGTACGTGAGGCTCCTGAGGTACGAGACTGCCCATTCTGTAAGGACGGCGGGACCATTCTTTCCGCTGTTGTCCAGAATAATGCTCACAAAATCAACCGAGATTGGCTACATGTAGGTCCTTAATTGTGCTCACAGAGTGCAGTAAATGGACCTTTGTCTTAACTCTTATCTTACCTCTATGTTTGTAAGGAACACCAACTGACTGATAGGGGTCTTGATGATGAGCAACAAAACCAGTAGAACCGGAAACCCGTGTTGTCAGTTCCCTTTTCTATCGTTTTATCTCTTCTCCGCATCATGTTTAGCGTTATCGTTTTTATCAATTATCTAACTTTACTTAGCGGTTGCCAGTTAATGTGCTTATTGAGTGAAAAGACAAGGCAGTAAAGCGAATGTGCGTTTCGCTGCTACTAATAAAGCGCAGAATAAAGCTAGGAACGATCTTTCCTTCGTACGGCTAGTAAAACAGCAATTGATCGTCTTAAACAAAATAGAGCCCAACGGCTACAATCGGGGCGAGTCTTTGGAAAGCAATCCGGTGAGACACCGGAACGGTTGTGTGCAACCGTGCGCTGTGGGAGGAGAAAGATCTCGTGTGTGGTTGTGCGCGTGTGTGTGCTGTGTGTTAGTAGGTTTGTGTGTTTAAGAAGAAAAGCAAACAGGCTTAGTTACCCCCTGCGGAACAGGTATCAAACGGTAACAAGCAAGCAATGCGCTGCCGCTTTATCGCTAGTTGCGTCACAATTCATTCCTGTGATTTGGCTTCTCTTCTGCCATTCGTACTCGAAATGGCAGTGCGTGTTTTGGATGAGCGAACAGCTACGGATGTGTACAGCAGGATACGTATTCAGGAGCAAGGAATAAAATAATAAGTAAAGGGAGGAAACGGCAGAACAAAACAAACAAACAGATCGCTTTGCAAAAGCACAATACGAAGGACTGAACGGTTGAGGTGGAAGGGGGTTGTGGAATAGGCGAAGTTCGAAAAGGGGGACTTCAATTATTGTTTCCTATTAGCGCAGTGTCCTCTTTTCGGTTGTAAACGTAATAAACGCACGGTTAGTTTCGAAATGGAGCCAAATCGCCATATTAACAGTAAACTACAATAGAAACCACAATCCAGCTACAAGGAAACAACATTCAATACAATGTCGAATAGAACGATGAGTCGTGCGGAATGGCAACTACAGCGGGTGAAACGTTTTCTAGACAAAGTAAAGCTTTAGTTCTGTCTGCGACTAAACTCGATTGGCACAAAACATCTTTGGTATATAAATTTATCAAACGAAAAACGGGATATGAATATGTAATGCATTTCCAAGTTACGACCATTGGGCGAGAATGCTCCAACCCCTAATTTCGCCATCTCCCATATCTGACCATGCTGTGCTTATCGTTTTGTACAGAATAATTCCCCATTCTGGCAAATGTAACAACACGGACTTTGGATTATACAGTAGCAAAAACACCCAAATGCTCTAGTGAACGATTTTAATTTTCTATTCTCTGCCCCTGCATAGTAATGTGGACGAATTGAAAGGGTTTAGGTTTGTCCCTCCTGTACGGGGACCTACGACATTCAAATACGGTTAACTCAGTCATAATAAATGGCCTCTGATACGGATACAGCGCGCTCGTTCGATTGGGCAGCGTTTTTTTGAGGGGTCTCCATCGCTCTAAAGAAAGACAACAGCAGATTGCATGGTGTTAATTAGACAGCTCTTATAACGATAATTTCACATTTAAGTAACACTACATTGATATGATTATGAATTATTATTATTATTATTATTGATGCGTTGATAATAAAGAAGAGAAGGAAAACAAAAGTGTTTTTGTCGCTACGATTGTTACCTATCACAAAGTGCTGCTTTCCAATCATTGAATTCCCTATGCTGTTGGCAAATTATTATTTAAATGAGTAGAGATATTTTTCCTTCATCTTTATTCCATCATTCAAGTTCTCGAGGTCGAGAAAATTGAAGAACCAAAGGTAGAAGAATAATAACACACAACAAAGGAGGCCGGAAAGATTGGAATTGCTGATGCAAATTAATATTACTTCATCCCCGGATGCAATGTAGTATTTTGTCACAACCGATAGGGATTTCAACGCATGAAAAGAAATAATGTTCTAGAATTAGAATTTTTTTAGAACACCCATCAGGAGACCCGCAACAAAAAAACAACCTGATTTCTCATACATTTCATCTCTAGAAAGTCCTAGCCCGGACCTAATGCTCGTGTGTCCGGAAGTTTTCCGGACAAACAATGTTAAGCTCCGGACACGTTTGGTAGATTTTGCTGTTTTGGCAAAGGTACCGGTAACCTTGAGTTCAAACTGTGAGATTGGACGTGTATGGGTGAAGTACGCATTATAGATTATCCATCATTTTTATGACTCGTACCTAGAGTGATCGCTTAAGATCAACTACTTTTTTCTTTCACAAATCACGGACAATATTGTACAAGAACCTGTTTTTTTAAATGAATATTTTATATTACGACGTGCTACATCATACGCGATCGCAGGATGTGCTCCTCAAAGGATAAGTAATCATATATGTATGAGAATTCCCCTGTGATCGTCAGCATCGTTACTGATCGTACTTGTTAGGCAAACAATGGTAATAGAAAGACGAACCAGGATGAAGGTGACGTTATACGAAGGGACATAATGAAAGAACGATGCGTGCGTGTGCGATAGATGTTTGGTTGTGTGTTAAATGTTAAGCATTGACAAAAAAATGCAGCAGGCCATAGACCTGGAACGTGTAAGGTTGTATAGTACGGGGCGTTTAAGATCAAGCAAAACACCGCCAACTGACCGCGCGCAGCGTAGATCCGCATCGCTCAATACTAAAAAAGGCTTGGTGAAGGAAATTAAGCGCGTGGAACGTTAGAGTGGCCACGAAACAACTCACGGCCACCGTTTACTCTCCTCCCATGCCGGCGGCAGCAGCAGCTGGCGACGGACCGGTGCCATCGTCACTCTTCTTCTTCGATCCGGACACAATGTCATCGATGCGCAGCAAAAGAATTGCCGTCTCAACGGCCGTCTTGTACACCTGCAACTTCACCGACAATGGTTCCCAGATGTTTTTCTCCTTCATGTCCACCAGCTGACCAGTTTCACCATCAATGCCCCAAGTGCAAGGGCCTTCCGTGGCCGGGTGTGATGCATGTTTCGCTCGCAGTGCAGTCAGTGTGCGGATCGTGTTAGCACCACAGTTTTGGGTTAGTGTCCGGGGGATGATTTCCAGCGCCTGAGCAACGGCTCGGTACGGTCCCTGGATCTGTTTGTTGGTCAGTGCCTGCGAGACGGCCATCTCGACTGCACCACCACCGGGCAGCAGTTTCGGTTCGAGCATCAGGTTGCGTGCGACGTGCAGCGCATCTTGCAGATTGCGTTCTGTCTCGTTCAGCACGTCCTTGGACGCACCACGGAGCAAAATCGTGCATGCCTTTGGATCCTCACACTTCGTCACGAAACAGAAGTACTCGTCGCCCATCTTCTTGATCTCGAACAATCCGGCCCCAGTGCCGACGTCCTTCTCCGTCAACTCTTCCGTACGGTTCACGATCGTAGCACCGCAGGCACGGGCCAGCCGATTGTTGTCCGTTTTGCGCAGTCGCCGAATAGCCGTAATGCCCGCCTTCATCAGGAAGTGTTGTGCCAGGTCGGAAACTCCCTTCTCCGTGAACACTACATCCGGCTTCACGGCAATAATCTCCTCGCAAAGACGGAACACGTGTTCCTCCTCGATCTGTAGCAGCTTCGTAAAGTCCTGATCGCCCACAATTTCCACATTCGTCTGGCTTTCACCCTTCTTGTACTCGAGCGGACAGTCCAACAGAACGATACGCGGGTTCTCGATGTACCGACGCATCTTCGGATGCGTCACATCCTTGTTCAGCATGATTCCACGCAGCACGCACGAATCATCAATCGATCCGCCCGGGATTTTCTCTACCTTGGCGTATTTTTTGATGTCAATCTCCGTGCGACCGTTCTCCGTCAGTGTCACCGTCTCGACCGCATCCAGGGCAATGCGCACCGCCAAATCCGACCAGCGTCCGACGAACTTTGTGCCAACGCAAGACTTTACCACCTCCGACAGCCGCTTCTTGTCGGTGCGGTCCAGCTCAATGCTGACCTCATCCTGCAGGATGCGCACCATGTCCTCGAGCGCCTCCCGGTACGCTCGAATGATGACCGTCGGGTGGATCTGCTGCTGAAGGAACTGTTCGGCCACTGACAGCATTTCACCTGCCAACACAATCACGGACGTGGTACCGTCGCCAACTTCCTCATCCTGCGTGCGAGCGATTTCGATCATGCTCTTGGCCGCCGGATGTTGCACGGTGATTTCACGCAGGATAGCATTGCCATCGTTTGTCATCACGATGCCTCCCATCGGGTCCATCAGCATTTTCATCATTGCTTGTGGGCCCAGGCATGTGCGGATGAGGTCAGCTATGGTCTACGGAAGGATACCAAAAACACCCACACACACACAATTAATACAAACTCGTGGTTAAACCCATGTGTGCACCTCAGCATACGGCAAGTACACACACACGCATCCACACACACACACACACACAGTGACTCACTTTGCCGGCATTGATGTTCTCCAACTGCACCTTTCGGCCGCTCTCTCGCTTCGTATTTTTGCCTGTAATGGTACCAATAATCATTTTCTAGACCGTTCACAGGATAAACGGCGCATTTTACTTACTGAGAATCAAAATTGGCTGTTGTGGGGCGTACATTTTGGGCTGATGGAAATTTGCCGTACAGGAATCACGTTATTTCCACAAAATGAAATGCTGCTACAAAGAGAACAACGAAACAAATGTCAAACGGGACCATGTTTTAACGAAACTGTCCAAATTGTTGTTTTTTGACGAAACTGTGCTTTGACAGCATCACCCAGTCACCAAATCAAGCAATGTTCCATATTTTTCTGGATTGCACCTTTTTTAAGCACACCACTATAAGTTAACAGTTTTTAAAAAATATAAAATTACATTATATTCCTTTCGGTAGGTCCATACTTTGTAAAACACCGATTTTAACACAAAAGAAACGAGTTTTCGGGAGGAAACGAGTTGTGCTAAAATATGACAGTACTAAAATGTGAAGTTCAATTTCCCCCCAAAAACGGTCAAGTGACAATTCAAATCTGTTTTGAGGCGCTTCAAATCCACGATTGGACGACTTTTGCCGTGGCTTGCTGTTGTGCTGTAAAATTTATATTTTACCCCAGCCTTTTGCTGTTTTTGATTTGTGAAATACTGTGCTTTCGCTCGCAACCGAACAATAGACAACAGCTTACCCAAGTGTGGTTGCCGAAAGAGATGCACCAAGTTGAATCACAGTAAACAAGAACACACAGTATCGTCGCATCTAGAACTTACGGCACGCAATATGAATAGTCAGCTGTTGGCGGATCAGCAATTGGCCAAGCTGTATTTTGTTCAGCGCGCAGCATACACTTCGATCGAAGATGCTTCCGAAGATATGAAAATGGCTTACTCGGTAAGGGATTGACGCCAAGCAGCAAGTTTGCTGCTGGAACTGGTTCGAGCTTACTACTACGTCTTCCTTTTATAGACCGCCCGGGAGCACAACGACAACGACGAGCTGCAGGGATGGATCACCGAGGACGAGTGCCTCAAGATGGATGAACAAACACTCACCAAGCGGCACGTGTTTGTGTTTGAAAAGTTCACCGGCACCGCATTCGAACATGCGCGTAAATCGCCCTCGACCGTTATCGGGCCACGGTGTCTCATCAGCTGCTTCATGGACAATGAAACGATTCCGCTCGGCGTACATCCAGTGTATACGACAGCGATGCGAAATCTAACCGTGTGCAGCTCGGGGTTAAAGGCGAAGGAAAAGACCCTCGTCAGCCAGCTGGTGTGCCATATGGGCGGGTACTATCTGGACGTGTTGAATGCCAGCTGTACGCACCTTGTGTCCTCCACGGTCAAGTCTGTCAAGTATGAGAAGGCGGCCGAATGCAAACTGCCCATAATGCACCCGGACTGGGTGAGTGCGGTATGGGAAGAAAGTCAGCGGCGCGATCTTCACGCGACGGAACCCAACATCATCGGGCAGTACCGTTTGCCTGTGTTCTACGCACTAACGATCACCTCGACCGGTCTGACCGCTGCGAAAAAGAACGAAATCAAAGCGTTAATCGAATCAAACGGAGGAAACTACGTGGGCTCGTTCAAGTCAGAAACAACGGACATACTGATTCTGGAGAAAACGGGCACCGAGTCCGCGAAGTTTCGAGGCGCCGTACGATGCAATAAGGAATGTCTCACACCCGAATGGGTTGTGGACAGCGCTGCCAGCGGATACGTACTACCGGTTCGAGAGTATGAAGTGAAAAGCTTGAAAGCCTCTACACCTACGAAAAGGGACGAACCGGCCGTTGGTTCCGGTAACGTGGGCATTCGCATGTCCGGTGGTCAATTCAATCCCGATTGTACCCAATTATCGGAGATTTCACATGCCAACTTTTCCTCGCGAAATGAAACCATTAATGAAAGTATCATTAGCGCGGGAGATGGAAATCTTCCCGGCGGAACGGTCGTTGCTCGTCTCTGTGGAGCTCAAAGGTACCGGGAGGTACTTGCCCGAATGACGGTACAGCAGGCCAAGAACGCCGGACATGTGCTGGACGGTTGCAGCGTTTTTCTGAGCGGTTTCACCGGGGATGAAAAGGAGAAACTGAACAAAATCCTTAACTCGGTCGGTGCCGTACGGTACGATGAGATATCGAACGCCATTAGCCACGTGATTGTCGGTGAGCAACACGTGTCCGAGCTGGCAAAGTTCCGTGACTCTACGGCCCATCTGCTCACGGTCGAATGGTTAGCGAAATCGATCGAGCTACGCCAACTGGCCCCGGAAGACGCGAACGAATATGCGTTCCAACCGTCCGGAAAAGGGATTGTGGATCGTGCACCGGAACCGCCGTCACCGTCGAGCAAGAAAAATCTCCAGCGCATGAATAGTAGCGTTTTTAAGCGACCGGATGTACCAAAATTTCGACTCGAAGATGCAACACCTCCACCTCCAGGACCTAGTAAAGCATCGCCGGCACAACCGAAACCACCGAGCGAAGTGGACTCCATTATGCTGCAGTACATGGAGAAAAATATGGCCGAAAGACTGCCGGTATCTTCAGGCACGGCGGTGGAACCGAAACCATCGGCAGGTCCTGGCTCCATAACTAGCGGCGTGAGCCAGATGGATTCGGAGCTGGAATCGCAGTTTTCGGAATTTATGCTGGGCAAGACACTGTTCGTGTTTGGCTTTTCGGAAGAGGACGCCGTGCAGATACTGTCCGATTGTAAGGAATGCGGTGGAACAATTGTTGACGAAAGCTATACCGATGAGGTCGACTATATCGTACTGCCAACGACGTGCTTCGGTACGCCGAACTTTGCCGTGCGCGGACGGCACATTGTAAACTGCATTTGGCTTGAAACTTCGATACAGAATGGTCAGTTCTGCCCGATGGAGTATTACTATGAGCCCATCATTTACATCGAAAATGATCCCACTCCGCTGAAAGGTGAAACGGTCGTTATAAGCTCGTACTCCGGATCGGAACGAGATTTTCTATTCGAGATGGGCAAGATACTAGGTGCCTGCGTGCAGGAACGGTTAGTGCGGAAGGCGGCCCCGTTGTTGGTGTGCAAGGAAGCGAGCGGTGCCAAGTACAATGCCGCCATTCAATGGGACTTGACGGTGGTACGTGCGGAATGGCTGAGGGAGTGCTTTCGGTTGAAAAGTCGTGTAGCGGAAAATGCATACCTGGTCGGGGATGCGATCTGTTCCGCCAAGAACATTCCGGTAGGAGCAGTTGGTGGATGTCTACCTACGACGTCCACCGATGATGTAGATATTGATTCAGTACGTGAAGAAGCACACGCACCACCCAGAATGGACGAGGTAAAGGATGAAGAACCCTCCATGCTTCCGCAGGCCTCATCAACGATGAAACCACTGGCTAAGCCGACGAAAGTTGGTGACTTTCAGTACATCACCAGGCAACAAGCGCGCGACGAAACGGAACTGCAGTACGGGTTTAAGCGTCTTACCACGCCACAGCTTAGAAAAATGACCAACAACGAACGAATGGTGTACTCGCAGGAGATGGATCAGTACGAGGATCTGATTAAGGCTGAGCGTGCCCAAAGGAAACCGTTCGATCCGAACGAAGGAACCATTGTACCGGGGGCGATGGAATCTCCTGCTGGGGATGTGTTGCGGACACGGCGTTTCACCGCCATAAGCGAGGAGGAGGGCAGAGGATCGTCCGCCTCACGATCGCCAATTACTCCGGTAGCGGCCGGTGGTTCGAGAGCGAGCAGTACTAACATTACACCGGTTGGTGGTGAGTACGAAGCAATGAGCGTAACGCAGCGTGTGATGGAATTTGACACACCGATCCGCACCACACTCTACAAGGTGCTGAAGGATGCGGAAGAAGCGGATAGCAAAATCACGCCCCGAACGCGACGCGTGAAGGAACTGCTGGCTACACCGCAAGCTGGCCCTGGGACGGGGATGGGTGATGGGCGCATTCGTACGCCAACGTTGCCGGAATGCATGACGAAACCGGTGACGCCGTATGGCTTCCGACCGGATGCTAGTCCCGACAATCATGCGTATCACAAGCGTAAGCTACAGCACTGGGATCGCTACTACAAATCGTCCACCAGTTCTACGGCAGAAGGAGCACCGGGTCCATCGGATCCGGCTCCGGTTGAAACGGCATCGCAAAAAGCACGCCGATTAAGCACACCGATCAGCGAGATCAAGCGTCGATTCTACGTGGAAAAGTTTGGCGATGAGTACGCGAATCATATACAATCGAAGTGCACCACTGTACCGCGCCGGATGCAAGACTTGAACCGTTCCGGAGAAGAATCTGACCCGGAGGAAGAAATTGCCAGCACGGCTCCACAACCACGGGAGAAAGAACGTTCTCCTGCCGTTGTTGCGCGTAGCGTTCCGGCGGGTAGATCACACCATTCGGCTAACTCATCGTCCACTTCCCTCTCGAGAGGATCACTCGAACGGAGCAACACTAGTGCCGAAAAGCGTTCGCGCTCCGAACTGGAGGAGCAGGACGGGGAGGACAATTTGGACAAAAGCGATGAAAATTACGGCAGTCCTGTGGGTGTGCCGCACGATTCCGAACAGCAGCAACCAACCACGAAGAAGAAACGTTTGCTGAATGAGGGCCAGGGTGAAGAAAAGGTTCAGCGGTTTAGTAATGTAATTGCGGCCGCTAAAGAATCGGCAAAGAAAAAGGGAAAGTTTCATCCGCAGCCCGATACGGAAATTCCGCCAGACAACTACACCGAGATGGATTGTGATTCGGGTGGGTAGATATGCAGTAAGATTGTAGCGGCGTTTTTTTTAACACTGTATGTCCCGTATGTCGCACGTGTATGCGTTGGGATGTTTATTGTTTTATAGAAATTCATATAGGCGGTGTGGGGTGGCGTGAGCGTGACATTGAAAATATTCAAGCGAATGAAGGGACGAAAACACCCAAGGCGAAACTGGGCGATACGAGTCAGGATAAGAGCATCGGGCAGGAAAGTCCGGCTAAGCGTGCCCAGCCAAACGGTATGACGTACCGCGGTACACCGGTGTTTGCCATCTCGGGCGTACCGGAGAACGTGCGGTTAGAGTTGGCGAGAAAGATCGAGCATCTTAAAGGACAGCTGGCATCCGATCCCAACCGGTACGATCCGAACTGTACGCACATCCTGTGCGGCAAACCGAACCGGGGTGAAAAGATGCTGTCCGGTATAGCGGCTGGCAAGTGGTTACTCTCTACCAAGTATCTGGACGATAGTTTTGAAGCTGGCTACTTTTTGGATGTAAGCCAGTTTTACCACACACACACATTTGGCATTTGTAATCGTGCATTTTCTCCAACCCTTTTTACTTCGCAGGAGGAGAGCTACGAATGGGGCAATCCGAAAGCTGTTGGCAAGCTGGCGGCACTAGTTTCGGCGGGCGATATGGAAACGGCCGCGGCAGGATACACGTGGCGCAAGCGCATTGCCAAAGATGTGGGCAAACATGAGGGAGCATTCACCGGGTACCGTGTGCTGCTGGTCGTACCGAAGAAAGAGCAGTTCGAACGCCTGCTACAGTCCGGTGGTGGAAATGTGCTGGATGTGGATCCACCGTTCATCAAATCGGAATGTGCCATGTCGGCGACGCACTGTTTCGTGGACCGTAAGATGAAACTGTCCAGCGAAGATCATCGAGCACTGGCGGAGGCCGGCATTGCGGTACTTTCCATCATGTACCTGAACGCGTACCTTACGTCTGCTAGTCTGCCCGATCCCGTCACCTTTCAGATTCCGTTGTAATAACACTGATTTCTCCTTTTCGGTTCCGATCCGTTGTGTAAGTGTTGTTTCATAATGTTAATTACAGCCTGGTATTTCATGTAAACTATATCAAACTACATGCTTAGTATGCTTCTATTGTGAAAGCTGGTTATCTTCGAAAACTTCGGTAATAAATCGATAGGGTGAACAATTTTTGTTTATTTAATTGTTCCGAGATCCGAGATCTTATTTTCAAACAGATAATCATTAATCATGCTGCGGTGGTTATTTTGGGGAAGAAAGTGGGACAGTCAGCGGCTTCATGTTACGGAGTGGCTAGCTTTCTTTTCTGTATTCCGAATGAACCACGACCTTGCTGAGCAATTGGACGGAGCAGACATCTTATCGGTGGTGAAATTTGAAAGGATACGATGGAAAGAGCACGCGATGAGGATGCCGGAATCATGCTCTACCAGCAGAGTGCTTATCCGCGACCCATTCGGCACGTGGCGTAGTGGAGCGCCGCGAGTTTGTTGGTTAAATCAAGTGGAACTAAACCTGCCGGAGATTCGATGCAGTCGAAGATGAAAAGTGCAACCCTGGATACCCAGGATTCCTAGATACGGATTGCTGTCCACTAGCCATATCAGCACGACGTGCTCAACTGTGAGCGAGCTGTGGGAACACGGATCTATCGGTGTATCGGCGAAAAAGCAGTCGTAGTTCGGAGAACATTGTAATGTTTACAGTAGGACAATAGTACAAACTGAATTACAGAGACCTAACATATTGGATATATTTGTGGAAGATAAGGCACACTTTACACTCTCGCTTTAAGGAGACATATCCCGCCTTGACACTAGGTGCCATCTCTTGCGCGCTAAAGTCGCATGGAATGCATTAAATGCAATGTTTCGTCTCTGCTAGAACTCAATGTCGAGCATTTCGGGTTTGAATCTTACACGCTAGATAAATGCAAATCTGGTTTTCCGCCAAGCATTACGGGACAGGGTTCGCAAAGGACTACATACGGAAGACACCGAAACGCGTTTCGCCAACAGGTTGATTCAGAGCCGCCTGCAGACTAAGCCCCAGTACGCGACGCGTGTCGACCGGATCGATGATGCCATCGTCCCACAAACGGGCCGTGCTGTAGTACGGTGAACCTTCCGCTTCGAACTGCTGCACGATCGGTGCCTTAATCCGGTTCCCAATCTCCTCCGTCCATTCACGACCCGTTCTACGGTACTGCTCCTCGGTGATCTGCGCCAACACACCGGCCGCTTGCGAACCACCCATCACCGAAATGCGACTGTTTGGCCACATGTACAGGAATCGGGGTGAATACGCACGTCCGCACATGCCATAATTACCGGCCCCGTACGACCCACCTATGATGAGCGTCAACTTTGGAACATTGGCACAGGCGACAGCCGTCACCATCTTGGCACCGTTCTTTGCGATACCACCGGCTTCCGCATCGCGTCCCACCATGAACCCGGTAATGTTCTGCAAAAAGAGCAACGGAATGCGCTTCTGGGCACAGAGCTGGATGAAGTGCGCTCCCTTGAGGGCACTTTCGGAAAACAGAACACCATTGTTGCCCACGATACCGACCAGTTGTCCATATAGTCGGGCATACCCACATACGATCGTTTCACCGTAGAACTTCTTGAACTCGGTAAACCGACTTCCGTCGACAATGCGTGCGATCACCTCCCGGACGTCAAACGTTTTGGTCAGGTTCGATCCAACGATGCCGTACAAATCGGACGCCGGATAACGCGGTGGTTCCGGTTCCGCGCCAAAGGTAAGCCCTTCCCGTTCCATCATTGTTCTGGTACTGCTACCGGCAAGCTCGTCGTAGTTCGCACTTCCCGGACGGTTCAAGTTCTTTACCACCTGACGTGCAAGGTATAGAGCATGCTCATCATCCACCGCGTAATGATCGGTTACACCGGACGTACGACAGTGTAGATCCGCTCCGCCTAGATCTTCCGCCGAAACTACCTCGCCGGTGGCAGCCTTAACGAGTGGAGGACCTGCAAGGAAGATCGTGCCCTGCTTTTTCACGATGATACTTTCGTCGGCCATCGCTGGCACGTAGGCACCACCGGCCGTGCAGCTACCCATAACGACAGCGATCTGTGGGATACCGCGAGCCGACATATTGGCCTGATTGTAAAAAATCCTTCCGAAGTGCATTTTGTCCGGGAAAACGTCGGCCTGACGGGGCAGGTTTGCGCCACCCGAATCTACCAGATAAATACACGGAAGATTATTCTCCTGGGCGATTTCTTGCGCTCGCAAGTGCTTTTTCACCGTGACCGGATAGTAAGTGCCACCCTTCACAGTGGCATCGTTTGCCACGATCACACACTCCACACCCTGCACTCTGCCGATACCGGTTACGATGCCGGCCGAGTTGACGACATCCTTGCCGTACATCTCGTGTGCGGCCAGTGTCGAAAGCTCGAGAAATGGAGAGCCAGGATCGACGAGGCGGTTTATCCGATCGCGCGCCAGCAGCTTTCCCTTCGACGTGTGTCTTTTGATTGCTTCCGGTCCTCCGCCCCCAAGCACATCTTCGGTGACACGTTTCAGGTTACTGACCAAATCGCTCATTTGTCCATAGTTTTCCTATAAGAATGGTTTGAATTTTTTTCGTTTAGGGCGAATCATGAGTTCAATAAATGTTGGCGACCACGCGTTACCTTGAATTCTGCTGACTGGCGATTCACCTCCGTCGCCAGCACATTCGCTTCGGAAACGTGCACGGATCGGTAGTGTTGCGGACCGAGCACTTTGACCACCGTTCCATGATGGGCCAATGTGCGGGAAAAAAGAATCCGTGCCTTTGATAACATTCTAATTTCCAATGCGTCTGCGCCACAGCTTGCGAACAGGCGAGGATCGAAAGAGAGATGGGGTTAGGAACAAACGGCCCGATTTGCGAAAGTAAAAGTATTATGTAAACATGCGCGATTAGATTAGATCGTAATGTTTACAAAATCGGCTGTCAAACGTAAGACGTTAGGTCAGGGGGCCTGCACACGTCTGCAACAAAAGCGATGGTGACATTGTGTTCACACGAGAGATATTTAACAATACGGCGCATACATGCAGATTGTTGTTTATTTGCCGGAAGAACGGCCGTGCCGTATATCTTATGAACAATCATTAATATGAAGTATTGCAACAAGTTATTGTATTCCTAATGGGTTTGAAGAAATTTCCTTGTTTGGTTGGTGAAACACGGTGAAGCATACGTCAAACCGTGCAATTAGACGGTGACAATTTTCTCGGAGACTTTCTCCGAGACTTTTTGAATTGGCTCAATCCAGCAAAAAAAGTACGTTTCTCCGAGACATTTCTTTCTTGTCGCCGGCGCACAATTTTGATTGCAACCCAACGGGCAAGCTTTCATGCGTTTCTCTACGTTTCACCCACTTGCAACCCTCGTTGGCCTATACTTTTTCGTATCGACACATGCCATCTCTGTTTTTTTGTTCGTCAAGCATGTTCTTGTCTCGCTCTTTACGGGCTTTACAAAAGTTCAGCCCCGTCCGGGTTGTGTATGTACACGTCGAGCTCATGGAATATCCATGTGTGTGTAAAACATCGGTTTGACAGAACCGGCTTTCTTTGGTAGCCACACTTTTTTTGTTTTCGAAGTGGAAAGGTTTCTTGTGAGTAATAGAAGAAAAATTGGTGTATTAAACTAGTAAAAATTATGCAGGCGGCATCCAATCGACAGAGCCAACTACCTGTAAGTGACTGTAAAGTTAAGTCACGGAAAATGTGGACTCTTGGTATGTGGATGGAAGCACTTGTTTATATGCAGGGATAGATTTGGGCATAATACTTCAAATACTTAATCTTCTCATAATTTATTAAATATATTTTACACAAAAAATATCAAGTAGCTAAAAAAAACAAACATTATTACATATAAACAAGTGCTTCAAAATCAAACCAATCTTTAACAAGTTGAAGTATCAACTATCTAACTGCTTTTATTATGAATAACTTCTGTTACTTTCTTTTTTTGTTATTAGTAATAAGTAAGTTGCGTAAGAAGTAAGTAGTGTACCATTCCCATATAGCAGTATGCAGTTCCCGCGTGTTTGCTACGTCAGTATACGGTATATAAGAACATACGTACTCACGTGTACACTTGTACATGGACTATATGCAATTGATTATTCCTAAGTGTACTAGGTTCCTCTGTTTTAGTAAAATGCACTATTTTAGTAACTGTATACTGTTTTACTATTCCCCCATATACTAGGTTTGTACTATTTTAGTAAAAAAAAATTTTTAGAAAATAGAAATAATACTTAATTGCCAATCAGGCTGCCCGATAATAGTCCCGATAACATCCTTATCGGGCTGCCCGATAATAGCCCCGATAACATTCTTATCGGGCTGCCCGATATTAGTCCCGATAACATCCTTATCGGGCAGCCCCCAACTGCCCGATAATAGCCCCGATAACATTCTTATCGGGCTGCCCGATAATAGCACCGATAACATTGTTATCGGGCTGCCCCCCACTGCCCGATAATAGTCCCGATAACATCCTTATCGGGCTGCCCGATAATAGCCCCGATAACATTCTTATCGGGCTGCCCGATAATAGTCCCGATAACATCCTTATCGGGCTGCCCGATAATAGCCCCGATAACATTCTTATCGGGCTGACCGATATTAGTCCCGATAACATCCTTATCGGGCTGCCCGATAATAGCCCCGATAACATTCTTATTGGGCTGCCCGATATTAGTCCCGATAACATCCTTATCGGGCAGCCCCCCACTGCCCGATAATAGCCCCGATAACATCCTTATTGGGCAGTGGGGGGCTGCCCCGATAACCCCGATAACATTCTTATCGGACTGCCCGATATTAGTCCCGATAACATCCTTATCGGGCTGCCCGATAATAGCCCCGATAACCCGACAATAATGCCCGATAAGGATGCTAAAGGGGGAAATTAGTATACGGTTACTAAATAAGTATACTAAATTAGTACTAAAATAGTATACTAAATTAGTATATTGAAATACTAAAATAGTATACTAAAATAGTATACGGTTACTAAAATAGTATACTAAAATAGTATACGGTTACTAAAATAGTACACGTTTAACAGTTTACGCTTACTATCAAGGTACATGGTTACTAAAATAGTACAAATCTAGTGAACGAAACAATTTAAAAATAGTACACAGTTGTTAAAATAGTGCATGTATACTAAAACAGAGACAGGGGTAGATCACGGTCTAAGCCAGTTTTTTTGTATGCGTTTTGACGTTTCCAGGCTTATCCGCTTACAGCTCGCCATACAAATGGCAAGCCAAGTTAAGCCTAGGAAAGAAGGATTAGATTGGTTTCTCAATGAGAGTACCCAAGTACCCAAAACCCAAACTCGACAAATGTCAAAACAAAGAATTTTGCTAGCTGGCCTGAGCCAGGTTAGGCCAAGTTTCCCGTGTGCAAAAAAGGTAAACAAATTTTTTTTAACGAAAAGAACTGAAAAAGGATTTTTTTGATAATCAGACTTGTATATTATTTCAAATACATTGAAATTAAAATTAAATTACTAAACTTAAATCGATGTTTCTCAAATTTTAGTTTCACAAAAATGATCCCTTGTGTCATTCTTTATGTCAAAATGCTATGTCCTTTACGAATCTGTACAGAATGATACAGCCCGGTACCTGGATTATTTGACAGATACAGGCTTAAAGCTTAAGCTTTCTAACTTTTGGGATGATCTACCCCACAGCCAGATAACATTCTTATCGGGCTGCCCGATAATAGCCCCGATAACATTCTTATCGGGCTGCCCGATAATAGCCCCGATAACATTCTTATTGGGCTGCCCGATATTAGTCCCGATAACATCCTTATTGGGCAGCCCCCCACTGCCCGATAATAGCCCCGATAACATCCTTATCGGGCTGCCCGATAATAGTCCCGATAACATTCTTATCGGGCTGCCCGATAATAGCCCCGATAACATTCTTATCGGGCTGCCCGATAATAGTCCCGATAACATTCTTATCGGGCTGCCCGATAATAGTCCCGATAACATCCTTATCGGGCTGCCCGATAATAGTCCCGATAACAGCTTTATGGGGCTGCCCGATAATAGCCCCGATAACATTGTTATCGGGCTGCCCCCCACTGCCCGATAATAGCCCCGATAACATCCTTATCGGGCAGCCCCCCACTGCCCGATATTAGTCCCGATAACATCCTTATCGGGCTGCCCGATAATAGCCCCGATAACCCGACAATAATGCCCGATAAGGATGCTAAAGGGGGAAATTAGTATACGGTTACTAAAATAGTATATGGTTACTAAAATAGTATACTAATATAGTATACTAAAATAGTATACTGTTTCTAAAATAGTATACTAAAATAGTATGTGGTTACTAAAATAGTACACGATTACTAAAATAGTATACGCTTACTATCAAGGTACATGGTTACTAAAATAGTACAAACCTAGTGAACGAAGCAATTTAAAATAATACACAGTTGTTAAAATAGTGCATGTATACTAAAACAGAGAAACCCCGATAACATCCTTATCGGGCTGCCCGATAATAGTCCCGATAACATTCTTATCGGGCTGCCCGATAATAGTCCCGATCACATCCTTATCGGGCTGCCCGATAATAGCCCCGATAACATTCTTATCGGGCTGCCCGATATTAGTCCCGATAACATTCTTATCGGGCTGCCCGATAACAGTCCCGATAACATCCTTATTGGGCAGCCCGATAATAATCCCGATAACATCCTTATCGGGCAGCCCGATAATAGCCCCGATAACATTCTTATTGGGCTGCCCGATAATAGTCCCGATAACATCCTTATCGGGCAGCCCGATAATAGTCCCAATAACAGCCTTATCGGGCTGCTCAATAATAGTTGTAATAACAGTTTTAATAACTTAGTGTACGGGGGATTACTAAATTAGTATACGGTTACAGAAAAAAGTATACTGATATTGAATTAGTACTAACCTGGTATAGTGGGAATACTATATTAGCATACGGTTACTAAAATAGCATACGGTTTCTAATATTGTGCATGGTTACTAAAATAGTACAAACCTAGCATACGAGGAAATATTCAAATAGTATACAGTTTTTAAAATGGTACATGTATACTAAAACAGAGAAACTTAGTGCACTTGGGAATTATTGCATTCATTTTCTTGTTGTTTTAATATGTCCTCTAAATTTTGTTGTGATAGATGGATTTCGTTATTTTCTGGAGTTTTTTCTGTGATGATTTTGTTTTCTGTTTTGTTTATGTAATTGTCTTTGTTTTCAATGTTCTTTGCTGCATAATTTTTTTTTCTTGAATTATTCTGTGTAGTTGAAGGTTTGTTTTGTATCATTATTTTTTTGTGTATGAATAATTTATGCTTTCTGATTGGTTAGTTTTTTCTTTATTGTTTTGTGATTTTGTTTTTTGTGCGTACGATATTTGAGGGTTTATTTGTGTTCTGGGAATATTAGGGCATTGAATTTTCCTAATTCTTCTGGCTTCTCCATACGTTAGCTTATTCATCGTTTTTTTTTTTGTATTTCGATTTCATCAATCGGATACAAACCGAAATCGATAATCTTTGTCACATTTGTGGAGTGGAGTGTTATCACTGCTGAACCCTTGTTTATTATTTTGTCCTCCACTTTTCTTTTTAATGTTGTCACTTCAATCACTATCCGCCATTAGTCTCTCTTTTATTTCTTCTTCGCTCATGAACTCGATGTCGGGGCACCTAATAACCCTTTTACATGTGTTCAATGTTGGGTATTCATATACTTTGATTTTGAGTTCATTTGGCCCTCTTCCGATTTTTTTAGGTATATCAAATTGTGTACAATTTTTTTTGCTTGTTCACTCTCACTAACAGCTTTCCCCCTCTCTCTCTCGTGATTTGGGGTATATTTTCCCCCACGACTGTGTCAATTGTTCAACCAAATCTATCAACAAAAATCTCTCCTCTTCCGAATTTTGTCCCCCGAAGCAATGTAACACTGATCCTTTTTTTACTTTTCTTTTTGGTTCTCCCACAACATTTCCTTGTGTTTCTGTCACCAGTTCATTGTAATTGTTACGGCCAACTGAAATTTGAACTGACATTAGACTTGACAGTTGTGTTTGTTAGCTGGGTATTTGGGAACGGTCAATAGGAGAGTGTAGGAGAGCTCAGTGGGAAATAGACAGAGCAAGGCAGCGGCAGCTAGGCTCCTGGAACTGGACTAATTTTTGAATTTCATAATATTTTTCCTCGTTTCTGTCATCATATGTTTATACATATTAGTGGCAAAATAAATTGCAAGAATTCCCAAATCCGTTATGCAACAGTAATAGTTGTAGAGGGGTATTCCCCCTTCCGGGGTCGTTGACCGCCATCGTAAAAATAATCTATTTTTTGTGTCCTTTTTCACTTTCCTATGCAAAAAAATTCTTCCCTTCAATTACAATTCACTTCCACGTGTTGCCATCTTTTTTATTTCGATTGTTCCCCAAAAAACGGTTCACTCAAATGAGATGCGTGTTCCTTCTACGGTGTCCAACTGTCAAGTGAAAATCAAACGCTTCGCCGAAGCGTTCGTCCCATTTTGACAGCTGTCCATTCTGCTGCTGTCATTTTCGTCTGCGATCACGTTTACCAAGGCGAGGACTTTTTTCCTTAACTTTCGGGATAAAATATTCTGGTTAGGTTGTGTATTAACGTTCGTTTCAGTGTAGTATCTTTTCATTCCCTTCCAAAATGGTAAGTATTTCGTTTTGTTGTGCGTTGGAACGTTTCATGAACGAAATAGTACATGAAATTGCTACCATTTGTTTACCGGCTTGTAGGCCGAACATGCTTTTACCCACAAGCTTTTCTCTTACACGGCGATTTGTTGCATTTGGGATACTGTACCAAGCAATTAATGCACAAAGCATAAGCTTATTTATGCTATTTAACGTTTGTAGAATACAATAAATGTTCTGTGGGGACTCTTTTCGTAGTTTATTACTTGCGAACATTGCCCTAGCAAACCTTCGGCCGTACGCACACACACACACACTCATATATATATATTTATATATATATACACATACAGATACTCGAAGACGTGCTCCATGATTCACCACCGGCTCCTTTGGTTCTTTCTTGCAGCAACCGCAAATCATTCTGCTCAAGGAAGGAACAGACACTTCTCAGGGAAAACCTCAGCTCGTCTCGAACATCAATGCCTGCCAATCGATTGTCGATGCTGTACGGACGACACTGGGTCCCCGTGGCATGGATAAGCTGATCGTGGACAGCAAGGGAAAGGCCACAATCTCCAACGATGGTGCGACGATCATGAAGTTGCTGGATATTGTACACCCGGCGGCGAAAACGCTAGTCGATATTGCTAAATCGCAAGATGCCGAGGTTGGCGATGGTACCACGAGTGTGGTGTTACTGGCCGGAGAATTTCTCAAACAATTGAAACCCTTCGTGGAGGAAGGTGTGCATCCGCGTATCATTATCAAAGCCGTTCGCAAGGCCCTGAATCTTTGCGTCACGCAGATCAACGAGCTGGCGTTCAAGATCGAGAAGCACGACAACGAGAAGCACCGAGCGCTGCTGGAGAAATGTGCGGCGACTGCCCTCAACTCGAAGCTCATCCACCAGCAGAAGGAATTCTTCTCGAAGATGGTGGTCGATTCGGTTACAACACTGGATGCGTTGCTTCCGCTAAACATGATCGGTATCAAGAAGGTGACCGGTGGCGCTCTGGAAGATTCTATGCTTGTGGAAGGGGTGGCCTTCAAGAAGACTTTCGCATACGCCGGCTTCGAGATGCAGCCCAAGAGTTACGATAATGTGAAAATTGCGCTGCTAAACATTGAGCTGGAGCTGAAGGCGGAGCGAGATAACGCAGAAGTGCGTGTCGACAATGTGGCCGAGTACCAGAAGGTGGTGGATGCGGAGTGGCAAATACTGTACGATAAGATGGCCAAAATTCATCAATCTGGTGCTCAGGTCGTGCTGTCGAAGCTGCCCATCGGTGATGTAGCGACACAGTATTTCGCCGACCGGGACATGTTCTGTGCCGGTCGTGTACCGGACGAGGATCTGAAGCGCACGCAAAAGGCTTGCGGTGGTGCTGTCATGACAACGGTGCAGGACATCAGCGATAAGGTGCTGGGCAGATGCGCTCACTTTGAAGAGCGCCAGATTGGAAGCGAACGTTTTAACCTTTTCCAGGGCTGCCCGAATGCCAAGACGTGCACGATCATACTGCGTGGTGGTGCCGAACAGTTCCTGGAAGAAACGGAGCGTTCGCTACACGATGCAATTATGATCGTTCGCCGTACAATTCGGAATGATTCGGTAGTGGCAGGTGAGTGTCCACGGTAATCCGTGGTAATGGGAAGTCTCGGTTTTTGGCTTGATTTTAATGTAATATTTGGTTATAGGTGGTGGTGCAATTGAGATGGAACTTTCTAAAATGCTACGCAACCATTCACGCACAATCGCCGGCAAGGAACAGCTGCTGATCGGTGCTATGGCCAAGGCGTTGGAAGTTATCCCGCGCCAGCTGTGCGATAATGCGGGCTTCGATGCCACCAACATTCTTAACAAATTGCGCCAGAAACACGCACAAGGTACGCGTTGGAGTGATAATGATAATCAATTTGCTCTATTTCAACTTACCTTACCTAATTTTGCCACAGGTTGTCAATGGTACGGTGTGGACATTATGAAGGAACATATTGCGGACAACTTTGAAGCGTTCGTTTGGGAACCTTCCGTCATCAAGATTAATGCACTGACGGCTGCCTGCGAGGCTACTTGCATGATTCTGTCGGTGGACGAAACGATCAAAAGCCCTAGAGCGGGTGGGGATCAACCAGTGCAGCCTCCGATGGGCCGTGGCATGGGACGTCCGTTTTAAGCTTGTTCCTGGTTCACTCTTCTTACTTTAGTTTTGCTCACGCTTTTCACTTTCATTTCTCATGTTCAACCAAATAACGTTTATCACTTTTGTGCACACTTCAGACATAGAAAGGGGCACACACATCTGCACTACTCACGTCCGGTCACATTCGTTTCCGATGAAGCACGCATTTGGCGTAACTTTAAGTTCACCCCGTAACTAACATGCATGGGAAGCGAAACGAACGGATCAAAATGCCTTTTCTAATGCATCGCTCTCATGAAATGAATAAAATATGAGCGAAATAATCAACCTATCCTGCAGCCGTTCGAAGTTGAAGTTGAAAGAAAGGATAAGTCTCAGTCAGTTAACCATGGTCGACGATCGGAACTAAACATCGGCGAGAAGTTACAGTTTTGAGTATGAATTAATGCAAATCCGTTCGTGATTTTAGCTCAGAACGAGCGTTTTGCTTTATCATCTTTATCGCGCATAAAAGTCGATGACGGTAAGGACCAATATTGTACACTTCTGTAGAAGGGCCCAAAAAGTCCTTCAAGTAAGTACATAATACGATGTAAGATGTGAAGTAAAATTTCTTTCACATTCACAACGCATTTCATTGTAACATTTTTAGGGAGCACAATACTGCTATTACCTCAGTCTGTAATGGCATAATAGGCTGTTTTGAGCGAATTCGGATACCGGAGATGATCAAGATACCAAAACCGGTAAGCAGAAAGAAAGTTAGACATAAGAATAGAAATAGGTCTTATTACACTGTGTAAAGTGTTCAATATAACAAACATTAGTTTAGGCCAAAGGTCTGCAAAACTTTTCAGCCCGCTGTCCGCGTTGGTTGAAGCTACAGCTGGAGGGTCAATTACTCAGTAACTTGCAGGTAATAGGTAAAAAGTTTCGTTACTACAATGTAGCAATCGATCATTTACACCACGGCTTTATAGCATAGTTTTTCCCTATACGCATTTACCTGCGGTTGTCGCAAGTATGTCCCTAGCATGTACAAACCAGCTTAATGAATGTGTAAATAACATCAAGTAACGCGTTTTTTCCTACCTTTGTAAACGCTTGGCAGGATCATACTGATTTTCCAGGTTGGCCTTGTTCAGTGTAAATGAAACGATTCACCATGAGAGGTCTAACAATTTGCTTAATGTTTGTAACTAAGGGTTTGTGTGAATTGTCACCAGTTTTAAACGATGTCCACACTCAATACAACCATCTACTGAGTCCCTTAGAATTTCATTTTAAGCATACAAAGTTTCCGGTCATATTTTGGTTGGATAAATCAGTGTACGAAACGAACCGACCCTCGTCTAGTCTCGATACGCTGAACGCGATGCTTTTTGCGCACAGCAGCTGGATAAGTATGGTCGTGCGCAGCACAACGCGATGCTTTCGGTTTAATCGTTTGCAAAATGTTATCATAACTCAAACGTTTTCTGCGATGCGCAAGCTAATCGCAACCATCGACTATGATTGTTTCTACCCTTCCGGGCTTTATATTTTCACCGTCACGGGGCAGCGTTGGATGACAAACGATGTGAAGAGTGTGTTTGAAACAGTGTGGAAGAAAAGAATCCTAAATGTTGTGTTTATAGTGTCAACCGGCGATACCAAGCATCGTGCGTACGGTTACGAACCGCACGAGCACGGCAACTGTGGCAAGGTGCGGGTGAAACTGTTAGACCAGTACACGGACAACAGATGGCAAAGGTTAGCTGGTTGGTTTCAGCCATCTTTACCGAATTTCCATGGATGCCCACTGAAGGCGGTAACGTTCGAAAGCAAACCATTTGTGATGCTCCGCAGCAACGGTAACCGATCCCAGTTTGTTGGGCTGGAAGTTGTAATATTCGAAAGCATTGCATCGAAGCTTAACTGCTCCATCGTATACGTTTCACCGCCAAACAATATGAAATGGGGCGTGCTACTACCGACGAACAGCACCGGACAGATGGGTATGTTGCAGCGCAGTGAGGCGGATGTTGGATTTGGCAGCGTTGGTCGGAGCATAGAACGGAACGTCTATCTCCGGTCAAGCATTCCGAGCATTGTGTCGCAACTATCAATGACCATACCGCCGAAAGTACCGTACACGTCGTTGGAGAAATTGTTTCTACCGTTTAGTTTGTCTGCTTGGTTGCTGGTCGCTGCTGGCTACACGTTCATATACTGCTTATACGTCGTACTGTTTCGTGCAACGCATCATCCCCACCTGGACCACATACCCGGCATCTTCTATACGATCTGGACCATCCTGATGGGTGGTCCGGGCTATGACCGGGCCCGCAGGAACAGTACCCGCATCTTTGTGATCAGCCTGGTTCTGAATGCATTCGTCGTGCGCAATCTTTATCAGTCGGCGCTGTTTCAGTATCTCAAATCGAACGACATTATGGCAGCGAATTTGCATACCTACAAAGACATTAATAAGGCCGGTTTGTTCTACTACATGTTTCGTACGACTGGGAAATATTTTGAGGACAACCCAGATGTGAACAGCACGTAATATATATTTTATATTGTTTTAAGGCACGTTACATCATTCGTAGCGTTTTTTTCTTTACCAAGCACAATCTATCCCAACCAGATCGAGTGTCCACCTAATATTAAAAGCAATTCTGAAAAACAAAACATCATTAGTTAAATGAACGATCGCGTAGCATACTGACTTCCAAAGCACACCGCCATTAATTTCTTTTGTATTTTTCGATTAAAGGATACGGTTCATTGCGGATGAGAACATCGATTGGGATGACGTGCTGTACAACATATCTCACCATCGGCTGCAGGGTGTTTTTCCATTGCCGCTCGAGAGCATATACTACTACGTGAAGGACCGTGGCTACCAGGATATGGTGTACGTCAGCGAGCACACGGCCATAAGCTACTTCATTGCGTTTCACTTTCCACGGATGTCCGCGCTGCAGAAACCGTTCGACTATTTGCTCCATCAGCTGCAAGCCGGTGGTTTTATTGTGCACTGGAAAGCCAACTACCGTAACGATCCGGATACCTGGATAAGCAACGAGCAGGAGAACGTACCAACGCCGCTGCATCTGCATCAAGTGTCGGGTGGATTTTACCTGTGGTCATTTTGCCTGCTAGTGGCAATGGTGGTATTTACGGTAGAGCTGATAGCATCAAAGACCACATGTGCTAGCAAATAATCTTCATACAATATGCATGGGATAGCAGTTGTTTATCGATAGTAGGTTATAGTAAATAGTTGTCTATCCGCTACTTACGCTTGGTAAATTACGGTGATATTCGATATGGCCATTAGCTTTTGTTTACGTACGATCTGTGTAAGGAGTTTTTCAGTTAGGATTTCATGTTGCAGACAATCGCTAGCAAACGACACTATAGTTCTTTGCGGCAAGGTTTGCGGCCGCGACAAAAAAATAGATTCTCACATGAAACTGTTTGTGGTTTTGTTAGCGATAGCCGCGCTTCACGATTGCTACTGTACGAGCAGTCTTTTTGTCCGTTTGGACAATGTACGGCAAAAAGAGTATGTACAGGCACCGCTGCGGAAACACTTCAAACAGCCACGGTTTCCTATAAATTTTCGCGTTGAAAACAGCGAAAATGTAACGGCTTCAAATGAACTTGTAACAGTGAACGAGCTTATGTTAGCAAATAGGCACTGGCTCATCGGTACAGTGAGTCAACGATTGCTATCCAATGGGAGTGCTTACGCTGCGTTCTACAATGTATTCTTGGCCGACAACTATACGTCGATGGGCAACATTCTACAGAGCTTAAGCTACCAGCACTACGACACATCCGGCCGATGTTTGCTGGTGATCGATATTGCCTTTAATGCGCAATATTTGGAGCACATAGTGACCAGTCTCTGGAAGCTTAGGATTGTTCATGTAGTAGTGATTGTGCGGGAAGACGACGATAAAGGCTACCGAGCGTACGATTACCAGCCGTTTCGTGAAGGAAGATGTAAGTCGGTAGAACCACAACTTTTAGACCATTTTCGTGCAGGGCGCTGGGAAAAGCTTCACCTGTGGTACAGGAACGGCATGAAGAATTTCAACGGTTGCACGCTGAGGGCGGGCACATTTTCCGCCAAACCGTACTCCATGGTGCACCGCGCAGGGAACGTTACGAAGCGCATCGGTATGGAGGTGACCATAGTGGAAAACATTGCCAAGTGGTTTAACTTTACGATTGAATATCGGACCCCGGTCGGTAAGGTGAAGTGGGGCATCATACGCGCGGTAAACAGTACCGGGCTGGTCGGTATGATACAGCGCAATGAGGTAGATTTCGGATTCGGTACCGTCGGCACTAATGTGCACCGTAACAAGTTTCTCAAGATGGGTGCACCGAGCTTTCTGTCCCAGCTGAACGTGGCCATCCCGCCGGACGGACCGTATACCTGGTGGGAGAAACTGTACGAACCCTTCTCACCTGCCGCATGGTTGTGTCTTATCCTGTGCTACTCGATCTTTATCCTGATAACGGTCATCATTTTCGACTCGAAGTTCGTTACTACGGTGGAACACCTTTCCAACCCGGCGTACAATCTGTGGGAGCTGTTGATGGGCGGACCGTCGGGCAGGTATCGTCGCAGCAGCATCCGCATATACATCACCGGCTTCGTGCTGAACGCGCTTATCATACGCACGATGTACCAATCGGCCATGTTTCAGCGTCTACAGGCAACGACAAGGCTCGGTACGAAGCTGAACACCTTTCAGCAGATAAACGATGCACACTTGCTTTACTACATGTACATCACGACATCGCTCTACTATCAGGACAATCCGATGTTGCGCGGCAGGTAAGGTTTGGTTTGATTGAGTGTTGTGCTTAATGAGTCTTTTGAGAAGAGACTTTTGTATAAATCTTTATTCGGGAGTCGACTCACAAAGGATTCGTAAATCCTCAAAGATTCATGAATCATGAGTGTTATGCTTAATGAATCTTTTGAGAAGAGACTTTTATATAAATCTTTATTCGGGTGTCGGCTCACAAAAGATTCGTGAATCCTCAAAGATTCATGAATCATGAGTGTTGTGCTTAATGAATCTTTTGAGAAGAGACATTTATATAAATCTTTATTCGGGTGTCGGCTCACAAAAGATTCGTGAATCCTCAAAGATTCATGAATCATGAGTGTTGTGCTTAATGAATCTTTTGAGAAGAGACATTTATATAAATCTTTATTCGGGTGTCGGCTCACAAAAGATTCGTGAATCCTCAAAGATTCATGAATCATGAGCTTAATTGTGCTTAATGAATCTTTTGAGAAGAGACTTTTATATAAATCTTTATTCGGGAGTCGGCTCACAAAGGATTCGTGAATCCTCAAAGATTCATGAATCAAATCAATCATTCTATTTTGAGGATTCATGAATCTTTGAGAATGCATGAATCAATAAGGATTCATGAATCTTTGAAATTGAGATTCAGATTCATTCATTGAGTGTAATGATTCATTCAGATTCATGAATCTGAATCAGATTCACCCAACCGCTGGTTGGGTTCACCGTAATCGTAGGTACAGATCCTACCACTTACCTTCCAGAATTCGTATCCTCCAGGACGAGAGCCAGGACTGGGATGAGATTATGTACAACATTTCGCAGCACAAACTGCACGGTGTGTTTGCAATACCGCTCGACATTATCGAATACTATGTGAAAAATTACGGCCAGCGTGGCATAGTGTACGTCGGCCGGCACACAGGCTTCAACTACAACGTGGGCATCTACTATCCGAAGGCATCGCCGCTGACGAAACCGTTCGATACGATGGTGGGCCGGTATCAGGCAGCAGGATTGATCCACATTTGGCGTGAACGGTTCCGCGACACACGCTACTGGAACGGGGCAAAGCGTCAACCGGAACCGATCAGTCTCCAGTGGCAGCACGTATCCGGTGCGTTTTATCTGTGGGCGATGATGCTTGCCCTATCGGTGCTGGTGCTGTTTGGTGAGTCATTCGTGCATCGGAGGAAATGAAATATGTATGGCGGTTTTGCATGCAACTGTGGGGTGTTGAAACATTGTACCACAAACAGACACTGCACCGTCTCTCACCCTGGTAGGTTCAGTTAATGTTTCAGCAGCACAAACAAACGACAACTTCACAACTTTACACTGACGAGTAGAGTACACCAATCAAGCTAAACTGTTTGTCAAGCACAATTAACTCCCCATTACCTACGCGATCAACCCGGATTGTAACACATAAAAGCGAATCCGGACGGTAGATAAAGGTGCAGAACAAAATGAAGTCGTCTCCTGGTGCTCTATTGGTGCTAGTGCTACCTTTACTGCAAGTGGCGGGTAATCTTCTTAAAGTTGGTAAAACTCCCAAAGAACCACCGGTGGAATTTCTTAGCACAATTGTAAACGCACATTTCCGAGCACCGGAGAGCTACGTGGCGCTACGAGTTCGAAACAGTAACCACTCCTCCAGTCCATCGTACCGTCAGCGCGATCTGCTCGATGGTCTGATGCGCTCCAACAGTGCCTGGTTGATCGTGGGCCACGAAGATCTCCCCGTGTCGGATGGGCGGCCTGCCTACTACAATGTGTTTCTCGTGCAAGATTACAGCTCCCTCTGCTCGCTGCTGGCCAGCATGAGGCATCAAACGCATCATTTCTATGGTTTGTACACAATTGTTATCGAACAGCTCCCGAACCCCGACTTGCTGCACACGGTGATGGAAAAGCTTTGGAGCATGCGGCTTATGAATGCCGTCGTGATCGTGGAAGGAAACGGCGAAGAACTCGTTGCCTACACGTACCATCCGTACAGAGAACGGCAGTGTGGCATCGTGGAACCGTACGAGATGGATCGGTTTGTGAACGGCTCGTGGACCGATCCTGCCCGATGGTATGCAAAGCGGACGGCGAACTTTAACGGATGCCCCCTCATAATCGGTACAATCAACATCAAACCATTCTCCATCATTTACCGGGAACGGAACCGCACCATGCACAAAGGCATCGAAGTGTCACAAATCGCGAATTTGGCAACAATGTTTAACTTTACCGTGCGGTATCGGATATCCGACGGTGACATCAGGTGGGGGTTCGCACGGGAAGTCAACAGCACGGGGCTGATGGGTATGATTCAGCGGGGTGAAGTCGATTTTGGCTTCGGCAGCATTGGCATTGGGTTGGCCCGTGTTATGTATCTGCGGCAGGGCACGCCTAGCCGCTACGGGCAGGTGCTGATGGCGATACCGCCCAAACGCACGTACACGTCGCTCGAGAAGCTGTTCCAACCGTTCAGCCTGCCGACCTGGCTGTGTGTGGTACTCTGCCTGACGGCCATCAGTTTGCTGGCACACGCGATGTTCGGTAGGCGGAAGAATACGGCTGTCGACCGGTTGCCGCACACGGTCTACACCATGTGGGTGCTAACGATGGGTGGATCCTGCCGGCCGGTCGCAATGGACAGCTCGCGGCTGTTCATCATTATCTTCATCCTGAACATGTTGGTGCTGCGCACACTGTACCACGCGGGAATGTTTGAGCGACTGCAAGCCTCGAACAGTTTGGCATCGGATTTGAACACGCTGGAGCAAATCAACAAGGCGGGCAAGATGTATCACATGCACAAAACCATTACCCTGTACTTCAACGACAATCCGCTGGTGGGACCGAGGTATGACGAGGTTTCACTATACACCATACCAATCCTAACCACCGCTTTCACCATTGCAGGCGCATCCGTCTGATGCAGAACGACACCGTCAATTGGGAGGAGTTGCTGTGCCGGATGTCACAGTACGGTAGTGACTTTGTGGTAGCGTTACCGCTCGACTGCATCAAATATTACGTGAAGATGAACGGTGAACGGGGCCTGGTTTACGTCGGCAAACACACCGGCATTACGTACAATACCGCGTTCTACTACCCGAAGACGACCTCGCTGCAGGAACCATTCAGTACGCAGGTGTTGGCATTCCATTCGGCCGGGTTGATCAACTACTGGGCCCAAGAGTTCGAGGACAATCGGTTCTGGTCGAACGCGCGGACGGATCCCGAACCGGCGAGCATTCAGTGGGATCACATTTCGGGTGCATTCTATCTGTGCGGTGCGGCGCACTTGACAGCGGTTGGTGTATTTATCGCCGAGTTGGCATACGCCCGCTGGATGAAGAATAGCGCATGTGGCGGGTGGAGTAGGAAAAACGCGGGTGGGAAAATTAGTACCGCTGCTGCTGCTGTTGACAGACATTAGAGGGGCACATACGCTGATTGAAATCACGGCACACTACTGCTTGAGTAGTAATAGTTCCCTGTTTAGGACGTTGAGTGTGTAAACATATAATTGGATAGATTAAATCAAACCTCTTGGAATATCACTAGCATTCCACCCGCCAGACAGGATTTGCATTCCGATTGAATGTTGGAACTGTTTCCTCAACTGTTCCGTAGTAGCTACACCCAACACGTAATGAGCTCGTAGGCCAAGAGTTTAAAAAGATCTGGAAACCTAATTGGTGCCAGCCACAAACAAAGTTCCGTGATAGTATAAATAGGAAAAACCACAGCGCAAGCAATTTGATTCTTATCTAACTTTCCAATCGCACAATGTTACTGCTCGGTGTCTTGATTATGAGTTTTGGCACCGAACGTAGCGTGTACAGTGCAGCGCTAGCGCCACTGGATGGTGTGTGGTTCCATAGCACCGGAAAGGATACCCGCTTTCTAACCGCAGTACTGAGAGAACACTATCGCGAAATCGGTGCCGAAGTGCACGTTCGTGTTTGGTACGGGAACAGCACCCAGCGGACACCGTTTCAGGCTGATCTTGTTACGGATATTACGCGGCACAACGCCGATTGGATGATCGTGTCATTCGGTTGTCTTGCAGCAAGCGACCATCGGCTCGGCTACTACAACGTTTTGCTCGTGCTTGATTATGATTCATTTTGTGCCCGTTTGGGCGACATAACCGAGGCAACGCATCTGTTCTACGGTTTGTACACGTTTTTCATCGAACGGCTCGACGATCGGGCACTGCTGGGAAGTGTCCTGCGAAAGCTGTGGAACCTTAAGATCATTAATGTTGTCGTTATTGTGGAGGAAGACGATGGGGAGTACGTGGCCTATTCGTATCACCCATACGAGGAACAACGCTGTGGCATTGTAGAACCAGACGCAATTGCACGGTACGGCAATGGAACGTGGCTTAGCATGGCTGAGCTCTTTGCCGACAGACTGTCGAACCTGCGCGGATGTCCGTTAACCGTGGCCAAAATTGAAATTAGACCCTTCTCGATGGTACGGGTTGAAAACAATCGTACGATACATTACGGACTGGAGGTGTACATCGTGGAAACGCTTGCATCCCGCATGAACTTCACCGTGCACTACGTTAGACCGAAGGATAACAGCAAGTGGGGCATACTTTACGCGACCAACAGCACCGGAGTGGTTGGGATGCTGCAGCGCAAGGAGGCAGAATTCGGTTTCGGCAGTCTTGGGTTTTCGCACATCCGTCACACCTACCTGAAGCTGGGCGTACCAAACTTTATAACGCAAATGATCATGGGCATCCCACCGAAACGGCCGTACACATCGCTGGAGAAGCTGTTCCAACCGTTCACCAGCGGTGCGTGGCTTTGCATCGCAATCGGTTACACCGTGTTCGGGCTGGTGACGCTCGGACTGGTGAAGCTGAACCGGGGTCCCATCCACGCTGAACATCTGCGTAATCCACTGTACCTGCTGTGGGTATTGCTGATGGGCGGTTCCGGTGGACGGTTCCGGTTGGACAGTACGCGCCTGTTTGTGATTGGCTTTATTCTCAACACGCTTGTCATACGGACACTTTACCAGGCGGGGATGTTTCAACGATTGCAATCGTCCGCCTCGTTGGCATCCGATTTAAACACGCTCGAAGCGATCAATAAGGCCGGACTTTATTACAACATGTACCGTGCGTCGCAGCAGTTCTACAAAAACGATCCAAACGTGCCTGCTAGGTATATATGTGTGTGTGTGTGTGCTTGCTTACTTTCGCCCAAATTCACCTGTTTTGCTTTATTTTCAGCCGTATCAAGCTGGTGCAGAACGATCATACAGACTATGACCAGCTATTCTCCCAGTTGGCGCACGATCGTTTGGGTGGTGTTCTGGTGAGCCCGTACGATTGTATCACCTACTACGTGAAAAGGCACGGCAAAGATGGTGTGATATTTGTCAGCAAAAACACCGGCATTATGTACTACCTGGGCTTTAATTATCCTAAAACTACCCCCCTTAATGGACCGTTCGATGCGTGGATTCTGCGGATGCACGATACGGGCCTCATACACCACTGGTCGGAAACGTTCCGCGACGATCGGTTCTGGTCTAACGCGAAGGAAGACCCGGAACCGGCCAGCTTGAAGTGGAATCAAATATCTGGCGGATTTTATCTGTGCAGCATGCTGCTGCTGTTATCGTTGCTCGTATTTTTGGGGGAGATGATACATTTCCGTCTGCACACTAGCTGCCGGTTTCGACGCACATTGCGGAAGCCCAAAAAGGAGGCTTAGAATATGGTTGATCCACAAATAGCAAAACGCGCTGATATGCGTTTTAAGTACGAACGAACAACAATAATTCATTACTCCCCACTACACAGTGATCCGTTCGGCATTATATGTCCGCCGCATTAAGCCATCACTCCACGCGGAAGTTTGACAAACGTAGACAAAGAAATACAAAACACCGGAACAGAAACGAGCACCAGTGCACCGGTTTGGCCAAAAGCGATGATTCATTCACGGAGCGAACGTAAAGATCTGTGCAATACACACACACACACACGCGGCACTCCATTTTGCACAGATGAAACGGGAAGAGGAAGCCGATCCGATTCCGCGATTCGTAAGCGCCATAAAACGGATCTCGTTGGTGTGTGTGTGTGTGTGGGGCTGAATATGAAAAAAAAAATATGTAAATGTTAACCCGGTGGGGGATTATTTGCGTGTGACTGTGGTATGGTTTGATGGTAACAGTTGGACAGAAAGTTGCTTTTGCTTGTTATGTCTATTTTGCGATCTTGATTACTATTTTGTTTAGTGTTTTTTTTTACCACACAAATTTTTGCAGAATAAATAATTTTAGTAACGCTTAGAGAGCGTTGTAGGGTAAGTGTACTACTAGTAGTCCATGTTGTTAGTATACAAACAGTTTGAACAAAGTTTGAGGTGTTTTGAAGGAACAAATATCGGGTTTTCAATGAAATACGATAGAAAATACGTTTCTCTCTTTAAAATAAACGATATCCACCATTCGACCAACATAGCGAATTTAATGAAAAAAATCACTTTTTTGTTAATGTTCCATTGTAATAGGGCTATGATTTCTATTGTAGTGGTATAGCGGAGGCAACCGTTTGTGTTTTAAACGATTCGTATCAGATTACCGAACCTTTCGTATTAGTAGATATAACTTTATTGGGTTTAGTTTGACGTGGGGAACGTATTTTACGTTCCACCACCATCACTATTAGTACACTTACCGTAGCACACGATCGTTATTTATCATTAAAAAATGTACACTCTGTACCAGATTATTTTGGTTCAGTTCATTACTGTACCGGCTTCGAATGGTCGGTGGTAACCCGGGACCAGAAAGCTCTCGGCAGCGGCATTATTGCATCTCGTAACCACGAGATGTTGAAAGTGCGCAACTGCCTGTGTTGGCACAAGTGTGCACGGTTCGAGCGTAAGGAACCGGTTTCGCGGCTGCATCTGGCCTACAGCTTGTACAGTGACAAACTTTCCCAAACGACCACCAACACGTTTTTTTTTCGTGTGTTAGCGCCGTTTTGTACGTTCCAACTGGTTTCGCGGGTGATGCTGAGCATGTTTTCTTCCTTTTTCGCGCAAAGTGTTGTTTCAGGCTTCGGCCCACACAAAGACCAATGTGGGCAACCTCACGAAATGGAAACAGACTCGATCGAAAAGAAAAAAAAATCGATCGACGATTGGGCAAGAATCCGGTTTCTTAACGGTTTCCATCAATCCATCCAACCGCGGTTGTACAGGATGGTGCTGATGGTAAATGTTTCATGCAGTCCCCCTCGTTTTGTTTGCCAAACGCAAATAAATCACATCCCAGTCAATCAACGATGTTTCGAAAAATTAGCCTCGTACCCCTCGCATTGGTACGGTACACTCAGAGCCAGTTCGAGGAGGTATAATTTTGTCAGCAAACTACATTTAACTCAATCAACGATTTATGTACTCGAGAACGATGTGCATCAAAACCTGGAAGCAAATTGATCCTACAACTGTGTGCTGTACGCTGTAGCATTATTTGCGCTGACCCAATTAAGGTCCGCCGGGCTGATGGCTTTCCCTTTTTTTTCACTCACTCACTCTCCACACCGACTGTGCGTCGTCCGTTACAACCCGATCACGTTTCGTTTCTTTCGCGCAGTTGAAGCAGTTAATTTAGTAAAAAAAGCAGAGGAACAAACTACGAAAGCAAGTTGTTTATTTGATGTTCTTCTATGTGAAGAGTAATAGATCCAGGAATACTGATGTTCGCTCCAGGGTGTTTTGGGATGTACGGATCAAATAATGGTTTGGTAAATAGATTTAGCAAACGAACACGATCTTACACTGCGTACAATGAATTGATTCGTGAACGAGTGGTTGAAGTACGGTTGACCGTTTGTGCAGAGTAGTTCCAGCAAAACACTACAAAAGCCCCGATAGATTAATGAGTATTGCTTCAATTGCAAAAGAAAACCGATAATCTGCCAACGGAATCAGATCGGAAGGCTCCGTGAATGTAGTGTTGGTTATTTCTGCTCGTTTACCCGTTTCGAGTGGTAATATATCTTATCAAGCTTGTGCTGCAGAATAGCTCGAATTATAACTAGACTTACGGTGATACCAGCTACATCGTTGTTATTTGGGGCTCTTACCTTGTTGATCATGCTTAAGAGCGCTTGAGTTGCCACCCCTGCGTAAGTTAGAATTTGTTAGCTCAGTCGCTGCTGACTCCACCATCAACTTGGGTCAACTCTCCTCCTCCAATCAACTCGTCCACCACCCGATCAATCCTTTTGGACAGAGCTGTAAACCAATGATGTCTATGTCATCAGCTCCGGATTTAGATTCGGAGATTTTTAGAAGATGGACCTGAATGACTTACATAAGATGATGATGACGAAGTCCTAGTCGCCCATGTCCCTCATACTGTGGAATTTAACGTAGGCTATAGCTACCGCCCCCAAAAAAAACCCCAAAATGATGAATAACAGACAAAATTGAAATGGTCATTGAGGTATGAAGTTGCAAATCTATGCCCGAAACCCCCAAAATAACAATACTCCCATACTTATTCGTATCTTTTAGAAGAGTTTCTCAAGCGTCACAACCTGCGAATTAATCATTACATCGTTGCCAAATCGTAGATAAAGCAGAATTCCCATGCATGGATTCAAAGTACGGGGAGGGGTGCTATCAAACTGCTTGTACTGCTTCACACCTGTCTAAGCGTTCCTCAATGTTCTGGTCCTGTGTACTCGTAGCACTTCTTTGTTATATTTGTTATTACTCCGACTTGACTATGACGGAGTCACGTCATAATAATAATTCCTGACGACTCAGCTTTAAACCGTTAACAAAGCGCACATACACATGGCTATGTGGTGTATGTCCATATGTGGAAGATATTCCAAATAGCTCAGTACCTTCATAACAGCCAACCCCTTAAACCGTGCCCCTTGGCACGTTTTGTTGGACAGTCTGTTTTGCATACACAGCCTGTAGTAATCCGAGACGAAGTCCACTCAACACGTCCAGTGCACTCCACGCGACTTCAGCTATTTCTGAATACAAAATCTGCGGCCATTCCCTCGAACGCTTGCAGTGCGTAAAGGATCTCGGACTCGGAGGCTATCCTTTAAGGATCATATTGAGAATGTTGTCGCCATGGGCAATCGTCTTGCTGGCTTGATTGTCAATCTTACCCATGAGCTCTGTGATCCTGTCTGCGCTATAACGCTCCTGGAATCATCACCTGGATTATAGGACGAGATGTTTGCTGGTAGCACAAACGCCACACGAGGAAAGGGCATTTATCGCCAGATTTTTAAAAGGTTACATAGAGTCTCCTGTATTACTCTCAGCCATCAACCTTTACGTTCCTGCCCGTGCCCTACGATCCGTTCCTGCCCATGTGCCGGAACTTCAAAGAGGTCTGCATCGTGTTCGAGCCTGGTTTGTCAAACTCGGATATAAAGGATGCAGGATGTAAAGTTTCATGTATATCAGTTGTGCTATCGAGAGGGCCCTGCGGTCCGTTGATCGATAAACCAATTACAATTACAAAACGTTAAGTGAAATAAATTTCTTTGGGTTTAGTCTGGCTTTATAAGAAGCGATAACTCCGATGCCTAACCCTTGACGTTATTCCCCATGTCAATAACATTTTACTGACGCACGGGGGGGAAATAGTCACCGGAATCGTCATTCAACGATAGTAAAGATATGATTTCGCCATCCACCTTAACGAACGAACCGCCCCCAGCAGTTTCGCAAGACTGCTAGCGCCGTGACGTGACGGCAATTTCCCACAAGCACGTGGGGCATGGACTGTTCACAACGAAACACACACCGCCGAACCCTAGTGCAGGCAGTGAAGCAGCGCACAGTAGGCGAAGCGAGTATCGTTGCTAAGGGTTCGGGTTGCTTTGTCCGCTGTGTTTGCTTCGACTAGACATTGACAAACGTGTTGGCGTGTGTGATTTGTTAGAATGAGATGGGGATGGTTGAAACCCCGTTCAGAGAAACAAAGTTCGATATGTTTGTTTGCTATTGAAGTCCAAGTTGTTTGTTTTTCCAATTCACCCCAAACTAGCGGTGACACAGGGCAAATTGTTGTTATTGTAGTTTCAAACATTGTTATGCCTTTTCCGGCGTAAATTTCTCTCACCGACCTTGGGCTTACACGTGCCCTTGAACATCCAATCTTTCGGTTTTTTTAAATGCTGGCTAACAATAATAATACCCCGATACCACTTATCTAAAGCCCTTTGGCCGCCTCCTGTGTGTTTGGGACCCAGACATTGGAAACAAATCGCCCGGTTTTTTTTTTTCGCTCCAGAGTCCGCGAGTCAAACGACCCACCGAAGCGGAGAACGAAACTGCGCAATAAAATCGCAAAACATATACCTCCCAATGTGCGCTGTTGGTGCGCATAAACCCCTGTTCCACTCGGCCAGTTCCAGCGGCTCCCTTTCCCCTGAGATCATCCGCAGTGTCTTTGTTTGTGGTGTTTTCGGTTCCAGCAGCATGAGGAGAGTTAGCATAGGCCCCGTAGCATTGCATGCACGGCCAGTTACTGCGCAGTTCCCGGCCGAGATGTCGCTCTCCGTGTTTTGAACGTGCAGCAGAGAGCTATGCTTCGGGAATGGGAAACACAAATACAGTATGCTTAATGTCCCGCATGTGTTAACCGAGATGCCAGTCGATGCCCTAACCGTTTGCTCCGTAACACGGAGTTACCTTTTAGAACTTCTTACCAGCACTGGTGTTTAATGAACGGCAACATGGAATACACCAACGCGAGATGTGCTTGTGGCTTTAGCACTGTGAAGCAACATATGCTCTCTCCACCCCCCTTTTCCACGAGGACATGCTGGAACGTAGTCAGCAAAGCAATGGAAGAAAGGTGCTGGTCCCGAAAATAGAACGCCCTGCATGTGTTCCCGGGACCTTCACCAGGCAAGCAACGCGAAGGAAAGCAACAAACCATCTAAAGCAGGGGTCGTCAAAGCGCGGCCTGCGGGCCCCGCCATTAGATTTTATGAAAGCCGGCCGATAAAACATTATGAAAGACCTTACAAACATGAAGGTCTTGCCAGTTGTTTTGAAGCGTAGTTTCATGCGCAAATTGAAACCTAATGTCCATCGTTGTAACGATTAACGATACACAGGGTTCGAGGATGGAGGAACGAGTTATGTCAATGTATAGCAACTTTTTTTTTTTAATTCCACAGGTATTTTAAGCATTGTGAGTCAAATAACGAAGCGATAAAAAACGAAAAGCGAAAAAGTAATACTTTATTGACACAACAATCTCAAGATGGCTAAGGCCTGCCATTTCCAGCTTGCTTTGACTTTATTCCCCCCGTAGTCAGTGATGCGAACGGGGAATTGTTCCGCAGGGGATTTTCGGACCAGTCCTGTCGTGTGAAGACCGGTGCCGGATTCAAGGGTTTCACCCATTTCAAATGTTTAAAAACTCATCCGAAATGTCTGCAGCTTCAAAGCTATTTCTACTATTTGGCCCTTTTCTTTAAAAGTGTGCCGACCCCTGGTCTAAAGGACTACAACAACAGGTTCTTCACTTCCTGCCTGCTTGCTTTGCTTCACGTGCACGAACCCGTGGTTTGGTAAACAGTGTAATAAAAAGCGTCAGCCCCTGTGTTTGGTTGGGTGGGGTTTCTGGGGGGGGAGGACAAAAAGTAGTTTTGGGAAGTGTTTAAACCATGCCACACCAATCGAGCGAGACAGGTTCCGCGTGGGTGCAACTAAAAATAGTAACATACCTCCGGATTAGACGCCCCACACTTGGCCAGGGAGGAGTCTTTTCCCTTCCAAGGAAATTGGTCGTTTGTCGTACCGGTGGGAGGGGGAAGGAATTATATACAGGGCTTGGACACGTAAACAAACTCTTTATGGTGGAATGCTCTATTATTGCAACATAGGTTGTGCATTTACCCTTTCCCAAATCCATTAATTAATAAGAACCGTTTTTTGAGATACCTCACTAACTAAACTATTTGGAGACGAAGAAACGGCCCGCGGGCATAGCTTCAGTGGACTCTCTTCTTCCTTATCGGTACAAAAACCTCAAGCAGTGTAGTTGCCCACTGCAATCGTTGACTGCCTCTTCAGATGCATTCTTTATGCACATTTTTTTCACTCTTCCACCATCTTATCAGTGGAAGAAATGCTGACAAAACAGCCCAGAACGATTCGAGACGTGACCGGGATCAGGCTCGGTTACACACTCGGTGGTGTAGCGATAAGATTGTTGCTGTTGGAACGCCCCGAACGCGAACCATTATGCGGAGTGTGTCTGTGTTATATCACAGGATTCACGTTGTTGATGAACTTCTTCACCGGGGGCGGTGGCAGAGCGGGTTCATCAACAATCCGATAGTGGAATGGCATTTGTATTTTGTAAACATATCGCCCCGCTTCGAACGATAACTTATTCTATGTGTTTTTTTTTGTGTGTGTAATGATCTTCTAGGCTTCCTTATCGTCACCTTCCTATAATTCGTTACGGATGTTTGTTACAAATAAACAACGACAACAACAAAAAAACACGCAAATCATCTGTCCCTGGGCGGACCGCATCGACTCGTCAGTCTGTCTAACCGCGTTCCGGACTGCTGTGTGTGTGTTTGTTGTCCCCATGTGTGTGATCGCTCGCCCCGAACCAGATATGGTATCGCCATCCGGCACGCGAAGTGCAAACGCTTACACATTCTTATCGTCATAGCTCACCGACGCGCAACGGGGAAGGGATGGAATTCGGATTGGACACTGGGGGAAAGGGTGTGTGCTTCATTACGCCCGTACTAAGGAGTGCGCGAGAGCAAGTAATGGGGGGGTACGATCGTAAAGGAAAACCAAAAATAAAACCATCCTTACCCGGTGCCGAGAAAACGGTCTCTTCTTCACAAGTCCAACGTCAACGATCGTTTGACATTTTCTTCTCTCTGCTGCTCTCTGCTGCTGGCTCTAAACCCATAAAACGATCGCGTCACCCTTTTTCAGGTGGCAAATACACGGCTGTGAGGTTACTTTGATGTTGAGGCGGGTTGTTTTGCTACATCAAAGGCGCACGTTGCCAACGTTACAGCAATATTGATTTCGCACCGAGCGGGGTTTCCTTGTTGTCGCTTTCCCAACCGGTTCGTTATTACCCGTTTCCACGAAACAAAACGCTCAGTTGCAAAAATTGGCCACCCGTTGTATCCAGAGCCTTTGCAATTGCATTCCCTTCGGTCCCATTTTGGGTTTTCTCCGCGTGGGTGAGTTATTCTTAGCAATGTCACGTTAACGCATCAACCATTGTGGCAGCGAGCAATTCTACGTCCTTTTTTATACTCCTTACGGATCAGTGCTAGAGATCAGAACAGCTATTTAAGATAAGTCCATTAAATATAATATATCCAATAAACTAAAGAGCGAGATCGTTACTGTTGGTTGTATAACAGCGGAAAGAACTCGTGAAAGTAGCATTGCCGTTGTTCCCTTTCTCCTGAATTCCCTAGCCATCTAAACAGTTCTGGCTCCAAGGTTACACTGACATTTCCGGACAATAAACTTTCGAATCTGTCCAATTCACTATGTAAGATTAACACTCCAATGTTAGTTTCACACTGATTTGGTGGCCCAGAAGAGGTAAAATATTGATTGAACGATAGGCCTGTGGCAAGTTTTCTAGCTTCATGCGCCAAGCTTCTTAGCCATTCCGGGCCTCAGTGGACTCATTGTCCACTCGGGCTGCAACCGGAACAATGAAACATCTAGCGTCATGTGCACTATTAGCTAGCTAATCATTAGGTTAGGCCACGTCTGTTGTGGTTTTTACTCCGCCGAGCTGCGTCAAATGTCATGTAGACGAGCACTTTTTATTATATAAATGTTATATTTTTAACTTTTGTACTACTATCACAGTTATTGCATTATTCTACTGCTTGTTATTCAACGAAAAGTATAAAAGTATTGATAGTACAGCTATCGAACCGCATCATTAGTTGTAGATGAATACTTTTTGGGGCTAATCGTACGAGAAGCTTCATCGTGTTGAGTGCTTATAGAACATCCACACACAGGAAGAAGCAAGACTAATCTCTACACTCCATTGGTATTTAGTTTGCGCATGTCATCTTTAATATTGGGTAGGAAATGATCCTGCCGGCGGATCGTTTGAGGAAGGCTCTACGAACCTAGGATCTAATTTCCTGGTAACGAAGTACCTGCTGTTGTCTTTGAATACAATAACAAACATCACCCATTACATTGGTAAAGGTACGATGAAATTCCATTCGAGCAGAAGCAAGGATGACGCTGCCATTCTTCTGCGCCTAGAGGTTCCTTATTGTTTGTGTATTTTACAAATGAATTATCTCGAAGCAACAGGAAACCTTTGGACGAATTGGTAGTAAAGCTACCTATTGCAGGTAGGTCCACATTCTCCTTGCCGTCTTTGTCTCGAGCATCTAAGCTAGGCTTTTACAGCACACTGTGTGCAAGGAAGGTCTCTCAACACACGGGGCATGTATTGTATGCTGCTAGTAGAATCATACCTTTCGGTGTGTCTTATCCATTTCCAAAAGCAGTGCGGCCGTTTTTTTCTCTATACCTGAGCCACGGTAAAGGTTAAACTGCACACAGGCAGCGACTTCAGTTGCCTATTCAAACTTCCAAGGTGACTCTTGTAGAGCGCTCAAACACGCACCCCTCGGTTCCAACGGTGAATTGGATTTGTTCCTCACAAATGTTTTCAACTCGTCGGCAAACGAAGCACAGCTAAAAGGAATAAAAAAAAACACATAGCGTTCAAACGTGACCGTCAAAGATTTAATTGATTCACTGGCAGTGGCGAGTAATGTCGCCGACGGGTGGCCGTGGCTACCATCCGTACCACCGTCACCACAAGTAAGCCAAAAAACGTGCCAGGGCCAGAGAAAACACGAGGCTCCGGTATTATAGGCACGGCATGGAAGCGTGCTGTATGCTCAGCGATAGACCGTCAGGACGAACAAAATCGCTTGCATTTATTTTTATAACAAAGAAATTAGCTCTTCGCTTTAGATCAGTGAGCTGCACTTAAAGCATAAAGACTAAGATGGCAGCGATCGTGTTGAGTGACTTCCAAAAATTGTCTCTAACACACTGAAACAGCGGACAGTACGCTAATTACATGCATGCATGTGTGGCCACACGTAGCGTGTGGCTTTAACACGCGGGGTGGTGTCATGCATGTTATGCCGCATATCCACACATTCGATGGCCTCGGACAGTGCCGTTGACTTGCGCGTGAAGGGGTGTAGCATGCATGCCTGGTGGTTTCTAATAATGGTGATTTCCATCGCTTGAAGGTTGGATGCAAGATGCGAAGAATCGAACGGTCCCCCCCCCGGCTTTCCAAACACACTTTCCAAAGGTGAGCACACATTTATGACGTCAATTCCATTCTGGCGGCACATGATGATGTTGTCAAGTTTAGAAAGTTTTATTTTGAACCGCTTCTGGGTGTGTAAAAGTATCCCAAACATTGTAAAAGAAAGTGTGATATTTTTACAATTACATCGTTAAAGTTTGTATCACAACAAACAATGGGACAGACAGTCCAGACAGTCATGTATAATGAAACCAACGTTTGGAGGCTAACAAAATATGGTTTAAATCAGGTTTTGGAAACATAAAACAATGGTTAAGGTAACGTATTTCAAAACATTATACACCATACAACCGTATTTACTGGATAGAAACTATACGAGTAGAAAACAGAGAGGATAACTGAACATGCGCTAAGAATAGTGCTTTCTTTCAGACAGGGATATAAATTACTGTAAATATAAAAAATGCAATAATTATATCAATATAAATTACTAAACGTAACACTATAATCTTTTAGTCCTGGTTGACGTCAGATCGGTTTTGTTGTTGAGTAACTTACCTATACAACCGCTTCGCGGTCCGGGCCTGCTGCAGGAGTCCTCTACTAAACCACTTACCGGTCGAGCGCCGTCTGTCCATGTGGATGACCTAAATGGACTTTACTGGTTGGGTCGTCCGGTGTCATTCTCATGACGTGACCAGCCCACCGAAGCCTTGCGAGTCTAACCCGTTGTACAGCAGTGAGTTCCTCGTACAGCTCGTAGAGTTCGTCATTGCAGCGGCTTCTCCATTGTCCTTCATGTCGCCTATTACAACAACCATTGTGCACGGTTGTTCGGTATCATTCACGATACATGGCCAACAACGCACAGGATACAGTTATCATGAGCATTCGGATGTAGATAGGTTTGTGGACTTGTTTATTCAATTTATCAACTCTTTTTACCACTCACCACTGTTGTGTATTACTCCCGGGAGCTAAATCCATCCGAGACATCAGGGGATAGGTAGAACTTTGCCCATCCTTTCCTTGCAAGCAACCGTGCCACGGCATGTCCAGAGCAGCACATCCTTCACATCGCATCGCTGTTGGTACACGTTCGGGAATGATGATGATGTTATTCGTTGCGACCGCTCGTCGAAGGAGACGGCCGTTTGGTGTTTCGTAATCAGAAGGTGTGTCGAAATATCTTTCATTGAACAAATTTGGGGTTTGGACCTCATGGTTGGGGAAGGATTTAGATGGACACCACGAGGCCTGGGAAGGGTGGGAAAGGGGAGGGGGGGGGGGGGAATATATATTGAAGGATAAAAGGGAAGGAATGCAGGGGAGGGGGGGATGGTTGTTTGTGTTGCTATCGATATGGATATTTTTTTTCGATAGTGTGGCAAATAATTGCTCTTTTTATTTATTTCTTTTTTTCACAAATTGATTCCATTACCGGCTCCAGGGGTGGGGAAATGGATGGGGAGGACAACAAAGGAAAACATCCCCCCGGAGTGGCGGATGGAACACCATTCCTTTTTTGTCGATTGTTGCTTTCTTTGTTTTGATTGTTTTGTATCTTTGTTTAGCGAAGTAGAGCATTAATGTGCTATTTTTTGTTTCTTTTTGTTTGGTACTCTACTTCGATCTTTTCGTACAAAAATTGAAAATGGAAATTTTACAACTGAGTGTGGTTTCTTCTTCCTCCATCCTCCATTTTGTTTTTCTTCTTCCTGTGAACATTCGCTTTCTCTCACTGCAATGGTGTTGGTCACAACACTGCACTGCGCACGTTCCTGGTACCTGGATTCCCTACTGCAGCACCGGTTCGCCGGTGCGCAATTTATGCTTCTGCTCTTTATGCGCATCTAAAAAGGCCGTGACGAACATACGATGTGTTCCATGCGATGTTTTCCCTGCGCATCGGGGAAAACTGCTACGGAGAGTGGAAAAATAAATATAAAACCAAGGAAAGTGAAATGCCATTGCCATCGTGTGGACAATGGAGTTGTGGTTTAATATTTCATACCATGTATGCTTGTTCTCCTTGTTTCTGTTTTATACTACACTTTTCCAACCGATCTGCCGTAAAACATTCCCTCTCAAGCGGGATGATCTTGCCTTCGGTGTCTACTACACCTTCCTCTGCGATTGTGTGAAGTTAAAATGCTCACGCACAACACAACCGGAGGGGTCCGGCATTGCTTTGATCGTATCGATGAAACGATCGTACGGAAACGGTAGCTTTTGTTTGGTTTAGTTTGATGTTTGATACAGCTGGATGAATGTTTGCGTGTTGTGCGTGAACCTCACCCTACACACAACACCTCTAAGTGCCGATGCACCATGTGCATTGTGTGCGATCGGTCACACATACTGATCGTCCCTGGACATCTACTAGCTCCTTTCTGTTCCCATGTAGTTATGGTTTGTTTTCGCTTAAATTTTGAAAATCTTCTTCTTCTTCGGTGGCCAATTCTTATTACTACTGCGACATATTAGTTATGAATCACTAGAAAGAAAACCGAAAGCACGTTTATGACGGCTGCAAAGTTTCGTTCTGACGGGTGCCCAAAGCACTTCTTGTCAAAACCGAAACGAACAGAAAAAAGGCTACGGAAAATAATACATTCGTCGCAGTTTTACTTCTCCTTCTCTCTCTCTCTCTCTCTCTCTATCTCTCTCTCTCTCGCTCTTTCTCTCTCTACATGCATTTTTTAAATTTTGTAACATTGACATTGTACGTTGTTTTGGACAAATAGTTTCATTTTTATCGTTAATGCGTGTGGGCATATGGGTGTGGTTTTGTTTTGCTTATCAATGTGTTGAAAAAGGGAGGAAATTGATATGCGGCGCACAGGCAACACCAACAAAAATGGCACAACACGGTACACACTCGCACACAGAAGCAATGGGCAATTTTTGTTTTGTTTAAATTACCGTGTTTTGATGCGAATTTGGAAGGGATTTATATCCCTTTTATCCGGGGAGTAGGGAGCTATTGTTTTCATGAAATTTTGATAGGCCGAATGTGAAAGTGTCCGTGTCCGTGTCCACATTCCAGTGCACCCAGTGCAGCGCATCATACCATGTCTAAATGTTTATAAGAATTGTGGGGATGTGTGTGTGTATGTCATAGTTAAACACGCTACTTATTTAATGCGAGCAGATATGGTACGGATGATACGGGATGGAAGCAAAGGAGAGTGTTGAGATGTTGATGCGCGTTTGGTAAAGACAATCTTCACATGTATAATTATGTTTGCCCTTTACTCTACACGCTGTACAGCTGTTGTCCGGGTCTTGCTGATGTCTTATCGCTACCGTCTCCCCCACATACAGTCATCATAATCGACCAGCTCGCGGGGCAGGTAAGAGGCCTTCATCATTCTGCGATCGGATGAAGGGGATCATCATGCAAACCCTTCTAATATACAACTTCTCCCTCACTGTTTCTTACGTCTGCACCCAAATATCTTCTCGTTTTTTGCCTCTCTCCGTCTCTCTCTCTCTTTTTATCTCTGTGCCATACAAAACATGATTTGCAATGATGATCAAGTAATAAGTTGCGGGTACTTGTTGATTTGCCTTTTGCTGCTATTGTTTCATACAATGTTTGTTTGTTTTGCATTTCTTTCCGTTGCATGATGCTGCCTTTTTGATGCTACACAACCCGGCCGCGTTACAATGTTTCGTTTGTGTGTGTGTGTTGCCGAGAAAATCACAGCTTTTTTTTCGCTTTCCATAACTTTGCTTGCCTGCAAAACAGCGCACACAAAACACACGCACCGTAGTAAGACAACGCAAATAGGACACCAACGCGTGTGTACACAGGGACACACTTTGGTGCCACCCGTGTGCCCTACCGTTCCCCGGTGTTCTCGTGTGCGCCACGCTTAATCTGCTTGAAGAATCCTTTAAGAGTATCAATCTACTTTTTACAATCCAAAATCGTACGCACGCACCGCTGGCAACATCAAAAAGGCAGCGTCATCGCCGGCCCTATTGCTTAAATCAATTAAAGGGAAAGGGATCACAGAACAATTACAGAAACATTACTAATCGGTTTTTGCTGTTGCTGTTACCTGGCGGGGGGGGTTTGTCCCCATTTTTCGCTCTTGCGCGCATTTCTTATCGCCCGTTGATATCAAACCGTGTTGAACTATACAATTGTTTGTTTTCCTCATCTTCTACTCGCTTTCGCGCTTCTTCTGGTCACCTCTTCGTAATCTCACTTACGCTTATTAACCACTAGCAGTTTCGAATTTAACATTAATATTATACTTCTAAGACTTGTCGTCGTCGGGGTGCGGGGAGGGCCGGGACTTTTGCGCTTGTTACTGCGCTGCTATTTGCTTGCTCGCTTTATAATCCATTTTATATTTCGCATGCCCATATACCTTTGCAGGTTAGTGTCTCGTGTCCCTCTGTGTGTGTGTGAGTGTTTGTGGGTGGATGTTGCCACTTTATGTCCTTTTGACTGCACGCATACACAGAACATACACAGGAGGACGACCCCCCTCCCCTGGGTTCATCACACACCCCCAAAAACTACTATTTTCTCGCACTCATCTGCATCTGGCTCCCGCTGTCTGGCATATGTCTAGTGCTTAATTTGTATGCTAAAAAGTTGGTGCTGTGTAGTGTCTTTGTCTGTGTGTGTGTGTGGGCGCAGAGGGATGTAATATTTTCTTCCTTCGTTTAAGCTTAGTTCTTGCGCCCGGAGAAATTATCTTCATGAAACGCGATCGATTGCGCGAGAGATCATGCTGTGCCCAAGGGTACACGGTTTTGTGCCGATGCTGGTAGACGGGCAAGCGCCAACATGTGGCAGCAATTTCCGTTCATTTTGTACATCCACCCCAAACCAACCGTGTGTCCCTTTGTCCATTTACCCGTGATGTATCTCCCCATCTGTCCCGTCCCGTTTTGGGTGGGGAAAAAGCGACCCTACGATGCGGACGCGTGTAATACTTGGTCAATCGTTTCGCTCTTTCGGTCATCTGATCGAACAAGAATCGGCACCGCCGCGGTTCTCTGAAGATGCCGCTACCGACTTCTCGTCCACCTCCCCCCCCATGTCACCAGGGAGGGGGAACCAGGTCGTTACGCTGTGTACCACCGTCCGCTCTGTAATATACAGAGCGCAGTACCGCTTAATGTACGCTAAAATTCTAACAAAACTCATAACGGAAAAGAAATGCTTCGTCGTCTGCTTCGCGGGCGCCGTTCCCAACAGAACGCACGGGATAGCAGGACACAACACAACTCTAACATGCTTGCTCTGCTGGACAACGCTTGGACACAAGGCAGCAGCATAAATGCTCCCAAACTCCCTGCGGGTGTTCATTCTCTTCATCGGTATATCCTGCGAGTTTCTCCATGAGAACCGAAACAGTGGCACAACTCGGAAATTCCTTTCAAAATGTCCATTTCCTTAACGTTTTTCATCCACTTACTAAGGTGTATATATATATTTATATTTATGTATAGTGTTATCCATTCTCTTTCCCCCATACACCGTCTTCTTGTGTGCGTGTGTGTGTGTGTTTTTTGTTTGTTTGAGTACGCGTAATGGACGCGAAATGACGTGTTTTCGCTCCATTTTTTCCGAATGATCAAATCATTTGTTTTTCTATTCCATTTTCCCTCGTCCTATTTGGTTCGTTTGTTTGTTTTCCCGCGTCACCTCAACATCCGCTAACCAATTTTCAGATCCGAAATCACCGAAAAATATAACAGGTTAACGGTTGAAACCAATAAACATAAAAAGGTAAACCAATAGAAGCTGGTCATTTCCATGCCGATCAACCCTTTGAGTGGCCAACGCGTGTGTGTGTGTGTTGCTGTAGAATTTGGCCGAAACGAACGATTTTTTGTATTTTTTTTATTCTTTTTTTATTTAAAGGAGAAAATGAAACAGGGAAATACAATGAAAATACTATTGAACGATCAGGTCGAGCGCGTATTCTTTTGGATGACACGTGTGTCGCGGTTTGAGTGTAGCATATTGCACAATTTTAAATATTTACGACTGAAACAAACCGCCTTTTTATTATTAGCAAGGTAATGTTACGAAGTATGGAGAAAAATGGCAAATTTGTTTGGCCAGATTCAGGTACCAATATACGGGAGGTTTTTTTTTCTAAATCACTGTCGTTACAAGCCAGCTTTCAGTGTTCAATTATTTTTGCAAACGATCCTGAAGTGATCGTGAAAAGAATCCAGAACGAGTGTCGGTTGTGTCTTTACCGAGATCTCACAATACACCACTATTGATATGTAGGAACGAGAAGGAAGGGGCAGGAGGGGAAACAACACATAAACACAAGGAACTACAACTAAAAAAAATGAAGGGACAAATGATAGAAAAAAAAACATAAAACACTTACAATATAAGCATGAAAAGAAAGATATTTTTTGTACTTTTTTTTACGTATTCTGTTTCGTGCGTTCATTCTGCGCTCAACACACACACACACACTCAATCAATACCACTAGTAGATGGCATGGAGATGACACCAGGGCGAAGCAAAAACAAAAGACATAAATTGTGACTAACAACAAACTTTTCAGACAAACACATAAATTAACACAAATCAACGTGGTAAAGGTGAATTTACGACAGAAACAGGATGTGTGTAGAAGAGAAAGAGAATGCACACAGCAAATTGTACAGCATAACTAGAGATACACATAGAGCAAAACATTGAATGATCGCGGGTGGGGGGACTGCTACGCTAAAGGATGCGTTTGCGCGTGTGTTGCTTCGGTAGAGAGCACATGCATACACACATTTCAAACGAGCCGGACACACAGCAATGCTAACAAATTTGTCCCCGTCACTCTTTCCCCGCTACACGTGGGCGCAACTGTTTGGTTACCGGATGCTTCCTAAATGTGGCCAACGATCCTTCCGCATCCAGAAGCAACGTGCGATGTCCACACCATCGATCGATCCTTTACCATCCACAAATAAGCTGCAAATAGTGAGATGATCTCTCTATAAGCTTGGATTTTTTAAGAAAGTAAAATAACCGACAGAGGACACCGTCCGTCACTCCGAAGACACCATTCACAGAAGGTTAGCAGATAGGTCGGTAACATCACCTGCATCATGCACGATCAAGCAGGGGAGATGTGACGAGAAGTCAAACAACCCGCTTCGGTTCACGAGTCGTTTGAAATGTACGTACCCAGCCACGTCCGCGTTACTAGTCGTCCACTGCAACGGGGCGCGGCTGGCAGAACCGTGGCAATGGGGAAAACCCCTTGTGCGGCCTCTTCTTATTTGACTAAAAAATGCTTCTTCTGTCGTGCTACATCCCCCCGCAGTGCGTACACGCACAATTATGCAACCCCAATTTTCCCATACGCAATCATTGGGGCCGACTATTGTACGAAGAGTTTGAAGGAACACAAAACTGTGCTACACAACACAAAAAACAACGCGGAATCCCGCATTTTGTCCTGGGCTCACAATCATTTGAGATCTGGGGTTATACGGCCCCTCAACCCCACGGAGCGTATTAGGAACACGATCAGGCCCCGCTTGTTTTGATAACGCCCGAGCGGGAGAGAGAAATTAACTAAAAAAAAAAATCTTTAAATGAAAGTATTGCAATGGAGGATAGTACTACGCTACACTGACTAATAAAATTAAAGCAAAAGGGGAAAGGAAAGCATTTAGGAGTATTTTTATCACACTTCCAAAATCAAATCAGAAACATAGGAAACACGGGCCACACACGAAGGGATTTCGTTGCTTAATGAGTAGAGGTGTGGAACAAAAGTAGCATACCGGATATGCAATTGCACTTCAGAAACTATATATCACGTTTGTTTTTTCGATTAGTTTAGCACAGTTTCAGCGGGCGATTAATTTTAAAAACAAAACAAAAAACTTCACCAAAAACCAAACCTTTCATTATGGGTTTGGAATGGTTTGTTTTCAAACTAAAAGCTACCAATTGTTGCCCATCTTGTTTTGTTCTGCAAAAAAATACTACTCCTTCGCAATCATTTACGTTCGCTTGCGGAACACTTAGCAGTTTATTGGGTTGGTGAGTGTGGGAAACGGGGGGGGAATAGGGAGAGGGAGTGAAGAATTCAAATTTATCCCCTATACATACACACACCTACTCACACCCAACAGTTTTACATCACAAATCCTGTTCCAAGCTGTGGCTTTCCCTCCTTACGCTAGAATTTGAATCCCGTTTTGCTATTCCCCTGCGCGTTCCTTTGCCTACCGGGCGGAAGGTTGGCATGAGTAATTTCTAAACACAGAGCCACCACACAACACACACTAGGACACCAAGCAATTAGTAATAACAACACTTAGTGCCAATGCATGATGCAGCGCAGTGCGGAGTGGAATTTTCTGGTGGTATTTTAGTATTCAAAGCGGTACGATCCATCCACAAACGCCACGCGCGGAAAACGTTGAAGACGATCATATTGCCTCTCAACCCACGCATCGCGGATCGGAACGACGCCTCGGTGATGGTAAGGCCATTTGTTTTCCAGACCGTTACCACACACCACCACCATCACATCACCACCTCCAAACACTCACACACACACGAATTACCCTAGTAAAACATACAGTTAGTGTTGGTTTGAGTTTTTGTACTGCAATTGTTGCGCCTTTCACTGCACTTTCTACGGCCCAGTCCAGCGAACGTTCAAAGATCGCTGCAACATTAACCAGCGATGCACGGCGCGGGATTTTTCTATACGAGCCACACACATTTAGGTTTCGTAGGTTCCGAGAGATTGTCCCGAACCGGTGCTGGGATGGCGACCAAATTGTATTGACCACAATGAAATAAGTGCAAAAAAGCAAAGGTATAGAGGAGCTAGACATAACAAAAAAAACGAATAGTGAATATTGCATCATTCCAAAATATTGCAAGGAAAAACGATTTCGTATCGTATCGATCGAACCATCGAAAACTATGGTTATTTTCGCTAGACAGACCGAAGTTTGCCCGATAGACCAACTTGGGAAAAATCTAATACTAGGTACAGTTCCATTGGTTGTGTTGCGTACACTCCCCCCCCGTGTGCATTCTGATGCTGATGGGAATTTCATGCAAACATGAACTCGGTATAAAATCTTTAAAATTTTCTATTTTTTAAAACTATTACTCTAAACAATGTGCATCACCCGCGTGCGAATTCTGTTCCTGCACCGCAGAACAATTGTAGCGAAAACTTCTCAAAAATTAAAGGTAAAATTCCATTCTTTGCACTATAATATTACAAATGACTATTCAGAGGATTTGAACAAAAAAATATTAAACACAAAATTAAAGCCATTTCCTTAACGTCCGGTAGCAACTGTACCTAGTAGTAAATTTACACCCATCTATCTTGGAGAGAAACAAAAACCACTTACAGGTACAGGCATTTTTTTTTAATGGAGATTTGGCTTAATTATAGGAAGAAAATGGTGATCGAATGATTTCGAACATAATTAAACAACTACTTAAATTCATAGGGTTTCAAACTGTCCCACCCATCAGTTACTCTGTGTACACGTGTCCTGATGATCGGTGTTTGGCATGGTGTTCTAGCTTTTTTATAGAGCCTACCCATATTATTGCCCAACCCCAGTAACTGAAAGTCCCCAAAAACGTGCAGGACCGCATTAGTGTGAACCAGCATGCACGTTACCAACAGACACATCCCATACTCTCTTTTGAATGCGTGAAAATTTCTCTGTGTGTATGTTGTGTGTGTGTGTGTGTGATTTTTATATCCTTTGTACAATTGAAACTGAGTGTCCGCTCGGCGGTTTTCTCCTTGCACTAAAACTATACACCAACACACGGGCACACACACACACGCTGTATGTACATGTGTGTGCGTACATGTGTTTGCGGGAGTCGTCTTCATTAGCATAGAAAATCTGTTTGCTTAAAATTCATATTTATATCACCGTTTTCTCTTAAAAAAGAAAGCAAAAAAATGTAAACAAAACAACAATCCATTACGCCAATCATCGCCATTGTTGGCCGATGAGCAACAGGACACCGTTGCGTGCTGTTGTACCTAGTTCCTTCTGAACATTCTAATACCAACGTCAACAAAATGAAAGGAAAGCTAATTGTATGGCCATGCTGGTGGTAGATGGGCCCCTATTTTTTCTCCATTCTGTCAAAATGTACCTCAGGCCAAAGTTTAGGTTCTGTACACCCGTGTCACAGAGAAGAATGGGTGACTTAGAAATAATGGTGTCAGGTAAAGGAAATTCCAGAAGAGTTGAAACACGATAACACGAAGTATGCATGCAAAAAGGGTGTAAGGTTCAAGAAATGTGGTTTCATTTCTGTTCTGTACTGCTAAACAAGAACAAGAGATGGACAAACGGACCCACTAGTGGACTCCACTTGACCATAAAACATACACTGCAACAAACCGACAAACAGTTCGATTAGAAAAAGACCAAATCTCATACTCCGAAAGGTCATAGCTTTAGAAAAAAAAATAGTAATAGAAATTAAGATCAGAAACCAACTTTTACCAATATACCGAAAAACGACCTCTTAAAATGCTTGGCACCAAAAAAAAATTGCTTTTGGGCAGCGTACCAAGTACACAGAGCTCTCGAGTACAACTATAATAAAACGCACTAAAATTATAGGAATATCTTATCAAAAAAGATAATCTAGAAAGAAAGAAAAAACATTAACAAATTTGTATGCCCTTACACAAATCACGTTTGTTGCGTCCTATTCGCGAGGGACACAAAGCAAATTGGGCAGCGCGCTCTCCTTTTCCTCAGGTTGAGTGTAACAGTATGGCAATAAGGAGCGATGGAAAAGTCGACGCATCTTCGCATATAGTGTGGGGGGGGTGATGATGATGAAGCCCACCACCCCACAGTCGCCAAAACAGGAAACAAACATCCAGCCCCATCACCACACACGCACACACGATCGTATCTCCTACCAGAACTTGGATGCTGTGTGGCCTTTGCACTGTACAGACACACCCACCGGGACACTATATACTTGAATCTTTCCATCAATCATCGCGCCCTTCTACTGCTCGGTCTCTCGTTACGCTGCCTGGCCATATAGGAAAGATTCCATCTTCCAGGCCCTTAAAATGCACCATATCATTTCCCCTTTCACCAACTAGCGCGGTGGTCAAGTGGGCCCCATCTGCGTGGTCTAATGTTACTCCAAAACTACTCTCCTCTTCCTCTAGGTCCCTATTCTCTCACGTATTTAAAATTTTGCCAACTTTTACCGCTGTCCTCTCCCTATCTCACTGCTAGTGGTTTTTTTGTATCTCTATGATCTCCTGTCCTGTCGTCATATATAATTATCGTCACCGTCCTTTCACATCGTGTAATGGATCGTTCAAAGTAACAATACTTTTAAACTTGATCATTATATACCGTAATCAGAACATTCGAAACGAAAAAAAAATCATATAGTCATAAGTATTCCTTTACATACATACACGTAAGACTACTCCCACTCTGTTCCTCCTCCTTCCTCGATCTCTATCTGTTTGTTCTCCTTTCTACGCACGGCTGCCGATGATTCTCCTCTCTGCTCTGCTTGCGTTGGGCGCAAGACATTGGCAGCATTTACAGCATGCATACAGCGCTCACTGCGAACTACTACGGATGGTGACGACGAATCAGAGATCGTGCTGCTACGGGTAGATGATCATATCGATCAAACATTGCGGAAGGCGACACACCACGATTCAGCAACTATAGACGAGTGCGACAAACATCGTACAGCACCAAGCAAACGGTAAAATCGTCTTTTATTTGCTTTCCTACCTGGCGCGCCGGTCAATTAGCAGCGAGACACGGCACGAAAGCATATCCAAAAAGAGCCAGAATTGTCCGGGTATACCACAACTTTAAAGAATCCCAGGATCCCTTTAAAGAAAACGAGTTTCTCTACACTCTTCCAAGAGACGGGTCTTCAGCACAGCTTAGGGAGCAAAACAGGATTTGCGGAGACCCTTTCTCGCAACTACACGCAGATGAACGCAGCTGACTTTTGGGTAGAATTGGATGTTGTCATGGGGATTTTGAACCACACGTCGCTATTCCACCTTCCACACAACTGGAGATCCTGTGTGCGATGGTTAGGGTCATTGGACGTTGGATTTCACCAGCACTGTCTCACTGTTTGCATATTTGTTCACCCTGCACATTTGCCGTTGCCCATCCTATAGTGGCTTTGACTTCTTTCATCGAGGTGTGGACGCTGGACCTTTCAGATTTTTCTCTCATCGGTGCGCCGTATTTTCGCTTTGCTGCAGTTGTCATTGACATCTTGAAGACAAACTTTAATGTTGGTGCTGTTGTTGCTGCTTAGCTTTCTTACGTCGATTTCGCTTCCGTTGACTTGCTTTTGTCTCGCCATCTTCTCGTCGTGCTGTGCTCGTTTGCTGCTTGTCGGTACTTCCACCTTTTGGCGAAACGCTCGCCATTACCGTAACTTTTTCACTGTTTCTAGCCGTCGTCGCCGTTGTATTCACATGCTCAACACTATCGCTGCTGCTGCTATTGCTGCCACATACGGTTGCGGTGACGGGTTGTTAAGCCTGCACGTTGAGAATCGTTTTCAGGTTGTGCGTGAAGGCGGCGGCATGACGATTGCTTGCCTTGGCCGCTGCCGATGCACACGACTTCATCGCCTTCGTTCGGAGCCGCGGTTGCTGTGGATGAAACTGCTGCTGCTTTAGTAGTGCCCCGTTGGTGGAGGAGGAACCTGCCGCCCCCTTTTTGTTGCTGCCATTACCGGTCACTGTGGACGAAACGGACGAACCGCCTGCCATCTTCATCATTGACGAGAAGGAACTGCTAACGTTACTGCTGCTGCTGCTGCTGTTAGTACCACCACCAACGGTTGTCCAGTGCACGGGTGGTTTCGGCAGCGCGGTGGGTGCGGGTGCGTCGTAGCACTTGCTGCCAGCAAAGTGGGAAAAGTTGGGCGGCGAACCTGATACAGGCCCAGCACCAGCCCCCATCGGTGAGGACATCATCGTCGTCGGGAAACTGCCACCACTGTGATTGCTCGGACTGGAGCGTTGATTAAAGCTGTTTGAGCTGCTGCTGCTGCTGTTGTTGCTATGGCGACCACCACCACCGCCTCCTGCTGCTCGTCCACCGGTAGGAGAGTACGATGGCTGCCTTTGCTGCTGCTGCTGCTGTTGTACTATCGGTATTGTGTTGGAGGAGGAGAAAATACTGCGGAAGTAATTCGCGCTCGGTGACCGCTGGCTACGGTTTCCTCCTGCTCCTCCGTTTCCACCATTGTTGCCACCACGCTGCTGCTGCTGCTGCTGCTTACTGGTGCTTCCATTGTTACCACCGTGGTGCAGCTGCTGTGCCGACGGGCTCAGCTGCTGCGGGCTGTGGTTGTGGAAGTATCGCTCGGCATGGTTACCGCTGCCAGCATTTCGCCCGTTACGATTGTGCGAGTTTGTCATCGCGCCCTGCAGAAGTCTCTCGTTCTCTTCACAGCTCTCGTTTTGATTTCTATCGTTTTTTATCTTGTTTGCACTTTCACTTTAGCTTTGTTTTAACACACTGTGACGCTTGTTTTCCAAAACTGCCTATTTACACACATTCGCCTGCGCCCTACGCGCATTAGAAAACAAAACAAAAACCAAAAAAAATTAATATTCCAAATACTTTTGCACGTTTGCGAATGGCTTTTGCCTGGTGTGTGTGTGATTTACTCTAAACAAAAAAAGATCAAACATTCACTGGCTCTATTTTACGCACTTTCCGTTTTCCTAATTCTCTCTTTCGATTAGCAACAAAAGAGTAGAAAAGAAACGCACTATCGTTTTACATTCGGCATCCGATGCCTCCCTCTTTCGTATCGTATTTGATGAGTAGTAAAGTTTGTTTCTTCTTTTTTCTTGGCTTTCGCTCTCACACATTCACACACTTATATACGCACTGTATACACAATTAAGCACAATTAGAAAATATGGTGGTGGTGGCAACGAACGGGTTTTGTGTTGCGTTTTTTCAATTAGGAGGAAAATATCTGACTGTGTTTTAAATGAAATGCTGGCTCGTACAGCGTTTTAGCTGAGTTTTCGTTATCCACCACAAAAAATAGTCGGAACAAATGTCAAACAAATGCACTAGTAACGGGAAGCGTCGACGTCTTTCGGTGGTCTGTTTTTCTATGCCTTTTGTTCGGAAAATTGATCACAGGAGCGATCAATTCGTCCCAAAAACACGCAAAAATAACGCACTCGCACCCTTCCTTTCACTGGACACAAAAGCTAACCTCTTCGCTCACGGTGTTGTTTTTACGCACACTGTACGCTTCCCGGTGGAGACCGTTTCTTATACTGCTTTGGGGCTCAATTGGCTTACTATCACAGAATTTTATGAATGGAATAAGTAAAAGCCACCACACTTTGTTGCTGCACACTACAAGTTTATATAGAGTTTGGGGCGCGTTCCTTTCTCTTTACGAGCCGATCACTCAACCGCAGCACCATACATCGACGAATGAGGGCTATGCAATGCTTGCGTGTGGCTATAGTAGCTCGTTGCGTTGCTATAGCGTCTCAACGTTTGTGGAGGGGGACGATGTTATGCTTTGGACGTTGCACAGCAAAACGGTTGCTACGTGCAGCTGCCGTCGCTCTTTCAGGGTTGTTTTGACCCCGTTTGCCTCTGCCCCGCGTACGTGTAGAAGCACAACGGCCACTCCACAACTGCTGCTACTGCTCTGTTGTTCGTGTATGTGTGCGTTTGATGAGGTTGTTGGATAGCACCGCCTCTTCACAGGGCACGTAAACACACACACACATTGGCCAACAATGGAAAATCAGATTTCAACCCTCTCTCTTTATCGCTGGCTCTGTGAACGCTTTGTAATGATTTTCCTTTTTTGCCGTGATCGGTCCCCTTCCTAAGAATGCCCCAGGATAATTCCACGTAGTTTATGGTACAATAGTTATAATTCTAACTGCTAAAAAATAACACTATGTTTTCTTCAGCGATTTATGCGCACCACACACACACACAGCACACTGGTTTTTCTCGCCACACTCTCTGTATAAACGGTCCGGGGGGGTTTTTCCCAATTCGACACCTGGGCCTGAACCCGACGTTTACACGCCCCGAATGCAAATACGCCTTGAAGACAACAACTATTTTGAGTGCGTGCGTGCGTGTACGTTCGCGGCAATCGCTTTTTCCTTACAATTATTATTGGTGTATATATGAGCCGTTGTTATACTCTGCAATAGAGACGTAAAATAGGAGAAAAATTCACATTACTTGGGTGTCGTTTGCAAAAAGGTTAACGATCAAAAGAATTTGTTCTGTTTTGCGTTAATTACGTTAAATTATATCGCCACCTTATGGTGGTGAAATAACGCAGCTTATTTTATGTAACGGAAAATGCAGCATAATGGTGGTTTTGGCTTGAAAATACAATTCTTCCTACCATCCAACAAAGTGTGTTGGACGCACGCACACCAATGCAAGTCGACGGGGGTCGCTGTCGAACGTGTACGTGACGTACGCGAATGAAACCACAAGATGGCGGCGGCCCTCATACAATACAACGCAATACACATTTTCTTGGTTCCACAATGTAACACATCGGGAACGGAGTGGAAAAAAAATCATGTCTTGAGAGGAGGGAGCAATCAATGGACTGCAAAAGATGTGTGTTGTAACAACAAATAAAAAAAAACCCTCTCCTCGTACCAACAAAACGAACGTTGCAAACACACACATCTATAAACCATTCACCACTACAGCTACCCGTTCTATAGACACAAGGGAGGTGGCGGTCCAGGGTCATGCACGAAGGGAAGGAGCACATAGAAAGCAATCTAGTACGTTTCTGCATTTTTTTGTATTTCGCACAAACATTACAGCATAAAAAATAGTACAAATCCGCATCACAAAACGTTTTTTTTATTATTCACACATTTAAACGAATTCGATTGTGTGTACGTGACAATTAATGGAAGCAAATGCGAACACATAGCTCTATGGAATGATGCGTCATAGGGCAGCCGATTTTCCACACAAAGAAAAGCAACGTTCATAGGCGCAGGTGATTTAGAAATCGGAATCTCTGGAACTTTCCAATAACTGAAATAAAACGGGTAAAGCAAAGACACTCACGGAAAAGGGGTGTTTTTCCACTTCACAAAAACGGCAACCAGGATTTGCTTTTTCCAGCAATCGTGCGCTTTTCTTCAGACTTTTCTTCTTCACACTACTCGTCTCTTCTCACTCACTCACTCACACCTCGCGCACATCCACACACTCTCTCTGGCTCACGGTCTCTGACGAACGATCCGTTCACATCGAGTTTATAATTCAAAATGTCAGTCGTTCTTGCTCGGACCTCGACTACATCGGGGAATTTGCGCGACGGAATGGAAACGTCAAACCAGGCTTGGGCTTGATACAGGGTGTAACGAAAATGGGGTTTGAAATGCGACCAGATTTTGTATTGTTTCAGTAACCCAATGGCCGAAAAGGAAAAGCAAATTTTCGAACGCGCATAAAACCTTGATGTCATCTATCTTGGAATACAGTACAACTTCCTTTTCCATTATTACTTAGAAGCAGTTCATGCGTGTGCTGCACTTATTTCTACTTGCGTACGAGAAAACTCAATAATTTTAAAAAAGTTGATAAAAATAAATAACAGGGTGATTGAGCGCAGCTGTTGGTGTTTTTGATAATGGCGCCAGGCCCACACAGCAAGATCGGTACATAATTCGATCCGCATCGTTCCTTTGGGCTCGATCGTTCATCGAAGGGTTATTTAGGCTGCGTACGTTTTTATTACGCAATATGAAAGATGGTGTGAAAGATTTCAGAGATCCAGTGGGAAAGATTTCATGACTAAATTGTGTTAAAACAAAGTTGCAATCAGGGTGCCTGAAGCATTTATTGTTACGTTTGCTACTTTTACCTTAAATCTGTTAACATCCATCTCAAATAAATGTACAAAAGTTAATAATTAAATAAAGAATCGCGTCGATTCATTATCTACATGAATTGGATCTGGCTGAATAATATCCAATCCTAAATCTTTACATATTCGCACCAACAACTGACGGTAAAATATTCCATATGGTTTAAAGACACCCTAGACAAAAAATTGACGTGTCACTATGGGTACAGCGAAGTCATGAAGGGAATTAAAATAAAAATGAAAATGTTTTAAATTTTTGGTTCCCGTTGCAATGGTGGTTTTCAATAGTGATTTAAGGGAAGTTCGGTGAAAGATAAGATAAAGTTTGATGATTATGTTTCATTATAATTCAAGGGCCCTACTACTTAAAGATTTTACACACGTGACGCATGGAAATTCTTTATAAATTATTTAAATATGTAGATATCATTTATATTAAGGAATATTCAGGAAAAAATTAGCAAAGAATAAGAAATAAGTTATACACAGTTGTTTGAATTTTTTAAAAATTAATTTAAGTTTTTCAACATTTATTCGAGAGTTAAAAATTTATTTAAATATTTAACTCATATTTATATTGATAATTATATGATAATCATCCTGAAATCATTGATATTATTGAAGTTATATACTCGAAATTAGATTTTTTGAAAATATGTTTCTTTAAATTATCATAACTTTCATTAAGAGCATTGATTAACTATCAACCGGCGGTCTACACTCTAAACATTGAGCAAAAGCTGTCAAATTGTATGGAACAAACGTTCATCGAACATATCTCCCATACGATTTGACAGTCCTTGGTTAAAGTTTAATGTCTGTAGATCACCAGGTTAGAGCAACGGAAACAAAAATTAAACATACCCCTTAAAATTTTATATTTTACCATGCCATGACCAAGTCGAGCCTTTGTCAAATACCATACAAATCGAACGACGAAATCGTCGGCTACAGAGTTGTGAAACCAGCCTTTTAAACTACCATTGGAACGGAAACAAACATTTCATAACATTTTTGTCTTTAATTTGTAACATTCTATGAATACGTGCAGCCCATAGTGTCAAGTTAAAATTTTGTTAAGGGTAACCTCACACCCTATGGGGGGGACTACAAAAATATTTAGCCTCCTGACCAATTCAGACCCATAGTGCAACAAATATATCCAGGGTAGCTTCGAAAAGGCTTGCCTATTGTCAAACGGTGCTGTCAACAGTCAAGTGTCAGCTAGAAGAAAAAATGATCAAGAAAACGAAAAAAGATAGCTAAGTGCGAAACGAAGAAAAATCCAGTGGAGAACTTTTTCCGTGAAATCTGTGAATTCCCTTTTATCTGTACTTGTTTTTCCTTTCTGGTTGCGTGATTGTTGGCATTATAGTTGGTCAGGTTACGTGCTGCCCTGAGCAGACCTTGTTTGTGGTGAGGCAAATGAAGGAAAATTCACGACAGCACAGCTGCCAGTATCATTTTTCGTTTCCGGATTAATTTATGTGACGAAGGATTGCACAAGCACGGTGTGGCCCACAGGTACCCAGGTGATTAGGCACGGATAATATTAGCGTTTTTGTGTGTACAGTGCAGTGTCCCTAAGGTTCGGTGCTACAAATAACATTGGAATCATCGCGCATAGAATATTGCAGCATACAGCAAACTTCTCGGAAGGCGCTCGCGTAAAGGGTAAGTGGAAAAGTGTGTAAGAAACAGGAGGAAAATTCAATACAAGCGCACGCAAACAACACGGTGGCCGGTGCATATTGCAGTGCATTCCTTTACACGCGTGCATGTCAGGGTTGGGCAAGCGATATTGAAAACTGTGGAAATATTTATTCTATCGATTATTTAACAATTCTGCAAAGTGTTAATGTGCAAAATTATCCTGCAAACCCCCAAAGGAATGTTTTCCCGCAGGGTTAAAGTGGAAGAAAAACCTTCGTTGGAACTAAGCGTTCAAAATCGTAAATACAAACAAATTAAAGTGACGAATTGCAATTCCCTGCCATCTATCCTTGTGCTCGCGATTGCGTATAATGTGCGCTCCTTTTCTCTCTTGGCATGACTGTTCGAATGTGTTGATACGCTCTTCTCGCGATACCAGTGCTGCCAGCCACAGCATCCTTGAACGCGTCGAACCGATGGTGTGTGTTTGTTTACTATATTTATCAAATTTTTCACCTTCTTTACGTTCTGCCCCAAGGCCGAACACAAGATTCAATCATAACCGTTTTGTGTTGGAGTGTAATCGGTGTAAGACAGCTTAATTGTCGGGGCGTTGGAAGTTGCGTAACGTAAAACAATGATGTAATTTAGCTACACGTGCGGTGTGCTGCAGTGTGCGCTGTTAGCACAGGGAACTTCACCGAAACACATTTGTTTGAACTGAAAGCTTCATTCGTGCCATGTCACTGCTGTTCGTAGCAATAATGCGGCATTATCTGGGACCACTCTTCAAAAGCTGTACAGTTTGTTGTGTTCTTAGTTCACACGTGTATCCAATAGAAATTCACCCATTATGAACATCCACATCCACTTACATTGACTATTTACACCGCCGTTCAATGTTGTTTGGTTACTGGTCTCTCTGGAATTGGGTGCGAAGCACTGCTTTATATTTTAATTAACTGTCTGCTTAATAGACTCGTGGACATTCCGAGATCACGTCGATAGTGCTTGAAATCGTGTCATCATAGCAGGCCTGAAGCTCATTTTGAATGTCAGAAGATGGTGCTTTCCATAGCCAGCTTTGTTGCAGCAGTTGAGAGAACGGATCGAGCGTGTTTATGTTTTCCATTTCCGCCTTTTTCCACCCAGGAACCTACAGCAAGAAAAGTAGTACCGCTCGGTTTCTCCCGGGATCTCAGGCTGCGGTTTGTGCGGTGCGTCTTCGGGCTGCTGGTCCGGGTGTTCGTGCACCAATCGTGCCACCGTTCGGGTTTCGAGTTCAAGGATATTTTGTCCGGAATATCCTTGCCCGTCTAAGTTGGAAGCTTTCTTTGTTCGTTTGCGTTTGTGCGCTTTGGGGTGGTCAATTCAGGAAGGTGGTTGGCACCCAAAACCAGGGAAAGCTTCCTGCCACACGTTCGTGTACATGTTATTTTCCTGCTCGTTCGTTTCAGGTCTTGTGTTGCAAATGAAGCAAGAATGAGAAAAAATGGTTCCACGGACAAGTCTGCGCGAACGTACGATGATGGCTTTAAGAATTGCGGGACGGAAGGATTTCCTTTGCTTCCGACAATCGACAACGAAGCATTCTTTAATGCGCAATAGCACACTTTCGATTTTGCTTCCTTAGTCTCGTTTGTCGGCAGGGAAAGGTGGTAGTGTTTTTTAAACATTGTGCATGACTCAACATTGTGGGGCGAAACCCGGCTCTTAGTGTACCATAATCCCTTTGGATTATTATTAAAAAATGCAGAAGTGTACAAGTGGAAGGTAGGACTGGTTGATACATGTAGAGGTTATTTTGGTTTTATGGTGAACTTTTAATTTCCCTTTTAGTAAGGTTAGTGGCCGAAGTTTGAAAAAGAAGATACAAGTGAGTTGAAACTCTTTTACTGTACTGTACACTCTGCATATAGTGCTTTTGGTTTCTTTTCTGTTTTAATGTTTCGTTTCCTTCTTTTTCAGATACCGCCTTTTGGTTTAAATTCCCGTTCCGATGTTAGAATTCGCAAGCTACGAGCTCCCATTCGCTCAAAAAGCCATTTGACGTGCAAAATCCATTTTTTACGGTTCGCGTTTGGGAAAAACAAGGATTCAAGAAACCCGAGCTGTGCCGATTTGTGATTGTACTGCTTGCAAATCGACCACTAATTGGACGCGCTGGTGGTGTTTTGAGTTTTTTTTATGGCAGAAGGATGGGGGGCACATTATTGTTTGCTTGCCTTTGGTTTTATTGTTGCTTCTTGTTTTTTTTGCAGACAGTTCAGTCTATTTGTAAAACAATCGATCGGTTTTGCATTCGGTGTGCTGCTTGAGAAGCTTGAGACAAATTTCCGGATCCAATTTAGTGGTTGCTACGATCAATCGGCCCACCATGCGGCAGAATGAGCTGAGTGCATACAACAGCATTGAAGCTTGACGATGTGAAACAAAAGCTGCAACTTGCATGCATGGATTGAAGAGTTTTTAAGCGGATGGTTTTGGGGTTTTGGTGTAGTCGAGCGAAACGGGCAGACCGTATTGATGTTACATTTGATATTAATGAATTAATAGGGTGTTTTGGAAATCAAAAGCAAATTTTATGTTAATTGTTACCGAGGTGATAAGTTACTGTGATTGGGTTATCTAACTTTGCTTTATTATTTATATGATTAACCCTCCCATGCACACGATTACCATGAAGAGTAGATGAATAATTGCTATAAAATTGTACAGCAAATTTGTTTGCCATTTACAAATCTCCCCACGGGCACAGTTTAGATGTGTGCTATCGATACGGAGGAATAAGTCGGCATTCAACCGTTGCCATTCCGGTTCCCAGCAGCAAACGCCAGTGCAGCCGATATGCGACTCCAATTGGAAAGGTTCCCCATTGGCCGGACGACGACGCGTACGCTGGGTTTTAGGATTGTCCTCGGCGTGTGAGGGTGGGCTGTGGCCGCCGGTTCACTTGAACTAATCGTGACGATAAATCATAATGCCACCGCTGGAAGGGCCACCTTTTTCTGTGGCGGCGGTTACGGCTCGACGGTATTTGGGTCGGTATCATGGGGTCCGCACGATGCACCGCACCGCACTTATCAAGGTGCATAAAATAATGAGTCCGCCCTAGGATTATTGAGTGCATTGCAGCGCGTTCACCGTTCGCCGCCGCTGTTTGCTGCCGGCTGGTGTCGTTTGGTGATTGTAATGCTGTTTTGTCCAACTTGTTTCATTAATTTTCACGCGTCAGATCATTAAAGTATGTTTCGTTTACGCACTGTGCTGGGTTCGTGTGACAGCGATCATGATTGGCCCGCTGGTTGGAGAAAGTGTGTTTTGAGCATATTTTAGATTTTAATGTTGGCGTGACTGTAGTTGGAACATATAATGGAAATAAGAAATCATTAAGTGAAGTCTGAGTTTTTAAGTTTTCATTAACTGTTGGATTATTTTTCAGGAGTTTAAGGTGATTAATCGTACATGATCTAATGATTGTTCGTTTTTGGAGAATGTTTGAGATTTTTGCATATATCTAGATGAAGATGCCTAATGTTTGAGCAACTCGTTAAAAAAAAACCTTGCGCATCCACCGACTTATGCACGGTATTAGTTTCCTCATTGATTATTGGGTCTACAAATAAGTTTTTAGCGTTTTACAAAATTAAATGTACATTACGGGCAGGATTGTCAGGTTGCATGTGTCATATTTATCGGACATCTTTTGAATAATATTGTATCATTATATTTGAGAATTTTTATTGCATTTGTTTATTTGTTGTACGAAATCCTGATTCACTTGCTGCCAAAAATGTGTCATTTGCTCGAAGCGTTACTTCTATTATTTGCAATGAAACGTTTTGTCTGAGGTTTGTCATTTTTCTCTAGGATATGTTCAACTAAAAAATTAGGATAACACTGAATGTTGGCCAAGTATAGAGAGTAAGCTCAATCAACACCAAATCGAAACATTTACTCTCGGTATTTTGTATATTTTGTAAAAAATTGTATTTTGGTATATCCATTTAATCCATTTAATAAAAACCACGTAACAACTCTTCACAATAAATCTTAACATTTTGAAGAATAAAATAATTCCGGAAACTTGTATATTCGTCATCCTTTGAAGTTCTCAACTGTAGCTAAAAATCTTCAGGGTTTAATATTTCAATTCATAATATTTAATTTTCAACTTAATGATGTCCTGAACAGAGCAAAGAAGACTTTGGACTTCATCATGCCTGTTACCTTTGATTTTAGAGATCTTTTCTGACTTCCAACATTTTATTGCAGCCTGGTACGCTCTATTCTGGAATATGCTAGCGCTGTTTGGAGTTCTTGTAGCACTGTAGCAAGGATGCACTAGAATCGAGAGCGTTCAGCGGTATTTCTCGAGGATGGACGCTATTGTAGGACCCAACCCCCCATCCGCTTATGATATGCGTTGTCAGCTTTCGCTAAGTAAACGCTAAAGTAAAGCAGAAACGCTAAGTAAAAGACGTCAATAAGCGCAAGCTTTTGTTACGGACGGATTGCACCTCTGCTCTACGGATGCTCCTGATCTGCTTTCCTCGATTTGTTTTTATGTTCCCTCCCGTGCTTTCCGTCGTCGTGACCCATTGTCTGTGGAAAAGCGAAATTGTTTTAATGATCCTCTCCTCTCGTCTTTCAGATGGTTCCATCATTTTTCTGATCATTTTGATTACAACTTTTCCGTAGCCTCCTTCCGTTCTCGTGCTCGTTCCCAATTTTAAAGTCCACATGCGTCCTTTTTTGTTGCTCCTTTTGTTGCTTTGAGGTTTACGATAGTCTTTGTCTTATAACAATTTATTCTTGTCATCAGTATTAGTGTACATTTTTGAGCCATTAAAGGCAGATTAATGTTGATAGTTAATAAATTAAACGAAATAAAATTGAATAATGCTCATTGGGATCAAGGCTGTCCAAAACTTGGCTAAGACATACACATATCTGCACATTTTAATCACAGATAAGCAAAGCTATAAATCGTAGAATTTATATTCTTGCCAAAACATTAATGTTGATCGTACGTGACAGTCTAGCATCTGCTGTATTATATCGCCACAAAACTAAGATGAAGATTTCGGACAAATAATCTCGATCCTCATCTTCGATGCCATTGATGGTTATGTACCAGATAAATCATGTTTCATGATCTCATGGCCCCTAAGAGGGGTCGCACACTGTTAAATCCATTCGTTGTATCCGCCAACAGATTGTAAAGAATCGATATGCATCGAGTGCCATCGTGCACATCGCGTCGACCTCTTCAAACAACTTTTCAACACACACACACATACTCGTTGCTTTGTGCTGAAGACATTAAGAGCATCATCGCTCTCGCCCGTAAACGCATTGACGAACGATCCATCGAAACGAGCTAGGTGGGGTGTCGGTGTGGTGTGCCCCATTGCACCGAAAAGTCGAGTGTCGAGGCCTGTTCACTGTGCAACGAAACGGGATAGAGGGGAAGATACAAAAAAAAAAATCAACAACAACTCTTTCGGTTGCAAGTCGCACGTCAGTAATTTATATTGCATTCCCGCCTTCCATCTACACGGCGGCATGAATTGCGAAGCGGAAATGCAAAAAATAGTGCTATTTTGCACACTCTGGCAATACAGGGGGAGGGGAGGCTTTGGGACACGCCGTGTGTGGTTGAAACACACGGGAGGCCGGGGGGGGGGGGGGGTCCTTTGCACCGATGGAAAGGAAGCGCAAAAATTAAAGAAAAATCCATCATCATCAAGTCATCGCCGTCGACGCCATCGAGAATTTTTGTTTTTTGGCTTTGGGCACCACAAACTCACGAACATTAGGAGCCCAAAGGTAGTGTTTGGCCAGAGGGGCCGGAAGGTATGAACGCGGGGTACAACAGTAATAAAACAACTTGACAGGGGAACCAAACAAAATTAAGTAACACAAAAAAAAAGTGAAGTAATGAAGAATAAAACGTCCCCCCCCTCCCCCACTGCCCTAGTGTCTGCTGCCCCCCTCCCGATGTGTTCCTTACATGGAGTAGTTCGAGCAGCAAAAAAAGTTCGAAAAAAAAATCACGAATAAATCACGAACAATCTTTTTCCTCTCGAGAGCAGTAGGAAGAGAGCACTTGCTATATAAACTTGGCCAGTAATAATAACAATAAGAAAAAAAGGACAAACCTCCTCCACGGTTGGTTCAATCACCTGGGTGAAGGATTTTTTTGTTGTTGACGGTTTGTTGTTCGCGTTTGGAAAGAGTCATACGCGCATTTATTGCATCTATCGCGAAGTGCAACCTGCTCTACTCCCCATGGAGCCAGATTCGGCTGTGGTGACTATTGTTGTTTGGGTCGGTTGATGGAAGGGAACGGGTGGCACCGGCACATCTCACCCGGCACATGAGGCACCTTTTCGGTACTTGATTTTTCGGTTGATCTTAGGTTTTTTTTTTTGTTGCGCCAACCTAACGTGGCGTTAGGATGGAGTGAGGCAACGAAAAAAAAAAGAGGCAAACGATTTTTTGATGATTTGCATATATAAAATGCACGCCTGTTGACGTGGGCAAGTGGTGGCTGCGGTGGAGATGACGAAAGGATTTTGGACGAGCAATTGACGTTGGCAACACGTGGATGCTGCAGTCGGTACGCGGTGCACCGGGATTGCGGTTGTCTTTTTTGGAGCTTTAATGGCCCACCCTGTTCATTGGATGTGCCGAGGTGGATCGTGCTCCCCGGCGGGCGGGGGGGATTAAAAGATTCGCCATCTCATGATTTCCTACCATGCTTTAAGTGTTTTTGATCTGCCAGCGCTGCAACGTTGACAATTTATCTGTTATGCTTATGCGCTCGTTAATTGTTGCATTTTAATTAAAAGTCAATTAAAAGCCATCGAGCTCGCCGCAAGCAAGGAGATTTGATGGCGCAGCAGCAGCAAAAAAAAAGGACACGCATCATCCCTTTCGATTGCCGACCACACTTTCCACCCCCTGCTACTGGCACGTCCACGTGGTCCAACAGGCAGGGCCCGCTTGTGGCGGTACGATCGTTTCGACGATCAAAGCACAGCCACACGTAGCACGGTGATCGTAAAAATGGTTATGGCTCTCCTTTCCGAACTGCCGAGTGCGCAAGGCTGCTGCGAGCGGGGCGACACGCGAGCCTCACATTGACAGATAGGGATCGGTTTGACGGGGCGGTTTTGCCCCCCGGTATCGTTCGCTTTACGAGATCGCAAACTCGGACGATGCCTCCTTTTTTTTGCGTGGGTGGCCGACGCATTGCTGCGCGTAGGCGGTTACCGAGCGTTGATTTGCATTATTTTTTTACGATCGATCAAGCAAAGTTTGTTGCTATTGCTCGTGTCATAGTACTGTGTGTATGTGTGCGTTTTTTGCTGTTCTACCCTTGGCCGCCTCTGTCGAAAAATGCACATTATCGGAACGCACATTCGCACGTTCTAAGGTGGCGGGTTTGTTGTAAAGCGCAGCGTACTGGTTCTATTCTGGTTTTGTTTCGATACCTCCGGTGGAAACATTTTTACGACGCCGGCCCCGTAGACAAAGGCCCCCCCGATGGTTGTACGGCGGCGTTGTGGCTGAAGGCGTGCAGCAATTTTGACAGAATCCGGTGGACACTTTGTGCCGGTTGAAGTGGGGCGGAGAGCGCTTAAAAAGGTCCGAGCGAAAAGAAATATTTTTGCGAGCCGAATTTCGCTATCCGCGACGGGTCGTAAATGTGGAACGTGAAGGAAATAAATCCCTTGCAGCAGTGCTGCTGTGTAGCATACGGTGCGATGTGTGCAGATCGGTCGGTTTGGATGTGGCTTTAATGGGCCCACTATTCTTTACCGCTTAATATGCAGTTTAAAACACCAATTTCGGTGATTTTTCGGTACATTAAAAGCGTTTGCTGTCGAAGCGAGGACATGAATTATTAATTCTGCATTGCGCGCGGAAAGTGTTCTTAACGTGCGAAATATGATTTATGATGCAGCAACGCACCGGAAGGGAGAGGTGGAAATTTTGCATTACTAACAGCGGTTATTAATGTGGTGCCGGTTGTAGCGTGTGCCAAATTTTAAGTAACACACAAAAGTTGCATTTTTTTCCAACCCGGTCGCACGGTGATACTAATGAATTGTATTGTTCTAATGAGATCATCTCCGTTCCATCGTATAGGCTCAGTCTGTGTGGCCTTCTGTGTGCTTGAAGTTGGCGTACCGTCTAAAGGAATATTAGAGCTTGGATTGTCCGGTGTCATTCTCATGATATTCCGATGATCTCATGGCTTGCAACATCATGCGGTCTATTAGTCTATCATGCTTACTTACAATGGAAGTTTTTCTAGACTTATTTTTACTAGTCTTTGCAGCATCGTACATCTAATTGTCAGTGTGAATTGCATTAATTTAAAGAGAGATTCAAATAGAATGAGAATATAAGCTCCTATCTAGAATAAAATTCTATTCTTTATTTTAATATTTATGAAGCTCTAAAGTTTCACAAATCCTCACAGTCTCTAGAATATCCAAGAAAACTAAGGTTTTATATTGTTTTGATCTTCTTTTTAGCTTCTGGACGAAGACATTTTATTCAGATAAAACACTGAATCTCAGCTTGAACATGGTAGAATGATAGTAACTGTCTAAAAAATTCTATAAAAAAATAAATAATCGTACATCGTCAAGCGAGTGTGGCTTTGCTGTTGCATTTCGTGTTGTACTCCGGGAGACCGGAAACAGTAGAACATCACGTGGTTCCACGTCATGTTCACACACCGGGCAGTTTGGCGAGCCGTTCAGGGTGCCTTTTGGTGACGAAGTAGCTCCGGAGGAACACATGCCCCGTAAGGACGTAGGTTAGATAAAAATCCCCCTGCCAACCCATGCCGTGAAATGCGGGATCAGCCTCCTCGTCTTCCATGGTCTCCTTGCATTGTTGCTTCAGTATGTCTGGTGATGGACCTCTCCTCGCTACCTTTTCGTCGTGGCAGCGGTTGTCTAGCGGGATGGTACTTGTACGCGACCGTTTAGAATGCGCACCGACTCCTTGAAGCACTCCTTGAGGTGCGTCCTCTGGACTGTGGTGCGATGGATTCTGGCTATTCTCGATGGCTATGGCTATTCTCGACGTTTTCCAGGGGTCTCCTTCCGCTGATTTTTGGGCCACATTTGTTCGGCATAAGGGCGGTCAAGGCATTCGTGAAACGAGATGCCTTGATGCAAACCTGCGGCAGAGCTCCACCCCACGTTAGTAGAGCGTCTTCGTAGTTACGATCGTGTGTCCTCCGGCTCGTAGTTGACCTATCTGCGGGATATGATGGGTGCAGAAGATCAGGTAGCCGGTCTTTTTATAGGCCAACTGCAGACCCACTCCTCCCTTTCAACGCTCATTCATTTCCCGGTTCCTCGTAGCAAGGTCTCTAATGGCTTGTGTGTCTCTCCCAAGAAGGATCTATACCTTGAGAAGGGGGCGTCTGTGTATACCTTGAGATATGCATTTTTTCGGATCGGAATGAAAAAATGCATTCAAATTAAAAAACGAGTTGACCTTCTTTTCATCCACTTTCGTTTTGTAAAGCTTTGTCCGATATTTTCGCAACTTTCTCGCTGACTAATACGTGTACTTCCTTCACCGTCTGAAGTAAACACAAACTGCAATCCCATGTCACGACAAAGCCAATCACTTAGGAAAGGGAGACAGCCACGACGCTGAGATGAGATACTAGAAATAGTGTCATTCTGCCAATAGGGTCATTACTACTAAGACGAAAAGTCCTTGCTAGCTGCAAGGAATCGAGAATCTGAAGAGTGTTATGTGATCTTCGGTTTTAGTGGATGGAAGGCTAAAGCACGAGACGATAGAACCGTTCTCTTCGTTTGTGGTAAGAACTGAAGCATCAATTTACAATATAACGATCTCTTATTGGTGGTTTTCTACTAATATGTAAGTATTGGGGTTTTGCTTTCAAAGTTCAATTTTGCTTTGATTTTTCAAAAATTATCATTAGACAGAGGCAATACCAGTCAGCAAAGCATGTTCCTCTTCTCGTCTCCGTTTTACTGCACTCCCCCCCTCGCCGTTTGCGCTGCAAACACACAGCGCACGACCGTCACCGTGTGATGAGACTGTCAAATTTGACGACGACAGGTCGATCACCCCGATCATTTGCACTCACAAACAATGGCCGTCAACAACGGCACGGGTGGGGACGAAACAGTCCGGTGCATGATGCGCTGCTGAAGTTGGTGCAGCACATCGGCTGTAATGTAGGCGCTCGGATCGGATGTAGCTCATCCAGCGCAGTTTGATGAGAGCGAAACAAAGCAAACCCGCCGGCGGTGGGGGGGGGGGGGAGGGGGGGGGGACGAGGAGGGGTGGATCAGTGTTGCGGGCTAGGGAAACCATTTTTTTTTTGAGAGCACCCTCCTCTGTTTTACATCTTCTGATTGACAATATGGCGTGTTTCGTGTCGCTCAACGGAGGAGGGAAATAGAATGACGAACGGAACAATTTTGGGCGATGCAAAGTGATCGCTGGTTGTGATAATTGCAATATTAGTGCTAGACACCATTTTTGCTGTACGATCGTCCGCTCGCGATGTGGCATCTGCATTGCGGCATGCGGCGCATTATCGGTGGGTGCGGGAAAGGGAAGCTGATTTTTTGGAGGAACAGTTTTCTTTTTGCCCTGTTCGCCGTTATCATGTCGCGATGGTGGTCGATTGGTGGTTGTGTCACACTGTGCACAGATGCGCACCCATTGGCCGATTGCATACCGCCGTACTCGAAAACTGCATCGCCGTGTACCGGCTTTTGGCGACACATGCAAATATTTACGTGTGTGCGTGGCTGCAACAGAGCCATGCAATCTTGCTTTATTTGCTCATTCTTCCCTGCCCATCGTTCGCTTTATCTGCACTGCTGGTGTGTGCATCCGGCCTGGAACGTCTTTTACACTCTGTGGCAAGTGTTATTTAATCTTTACCGCTGTGGGTGTGTACGATGCGATCGTTAGACACATGTTTCATTAGCTCCTGATGGGCGGTTTGTGGGGGTTTTTTTCTTCGCAGCAATAAATACTAAAGATCCCTCGTCGTTAATATAACGACGAACTACCGTGTACTTTCTGCGTTGGGTTGCGATCACTTCGAAGTGTGATGTCAAAAAAGTAGAACTGCATTGCAACCAGCGAATTGAACCGAGTGGTTTCCGAGAGAAATGCATAGAGAAAGGTACGGGGTACGGGGAAAAGGGCTAACGTAACGTTAGTCAGCGTAGGTAGGCTTGGCAGCAAACTGCCCATACATCAGAAACTGGCCAAGCGAAGAGTCAGTGTGGAACAGTTTCGCGCTGGCCATGAAAATGACGGCGTTTGCATTGCGCCCGTACTGCAGATGGAGGAAGAGTGTAATGGGCGTGTGTGTGTGTGTTGGTTCTGCATTTGTCTGCGGCAGAGTATGGCGGTCAATGCGGATGAGGTTTTTGTGGCCTGTGGTGGGGGGAGTGGTAGAGTGCCTCCCCCCAGTCAAGTTCAGGGTCAGTATGGAAAGATTTATTTTAGTCAATTCTGCACAAACGTACATTCGGCTTCGGCGCTCGTTCGTTCGTGCGTTCGTATGCGTGCATTTGTGTTTCTGTCCGTTGTTTTATTTTTTTTTGCTTTTTCGCTTATGTTTTGTATGCGTTGTGTGTGTTTGTGTTGTTTTTTTTGTTTGTTTGAGAGTTTGGATCAACTCCATCTTTGCTCCACACGTTTGGCGTTGCTGCCACTGTCGGCTCTACCGCTCCGGATCCGGCTGTGTGTGTGTGTGTATGTGTGTCTGAAGAATCTGGTTTGTCGGAAGCGATTGGTTGAATTCATTGCGTATATTTTGGTGCGTGTTTAAGGTGCGTGTGTTTGATGAGCTTTTGGGGGTCCACATTCCGAGGCAAATCGGTAGTGCGTGCCCACACGCACCATTTGATTGTTAGTGTGTGTGTGTGTTCGGAAGAACGTAGCACTCAACATGCTGTCTACAGCTGGTTTTATTCCAGCGATGTCGATTTTCATGCTGACGATTTCAAGAGTTTGATAGTTGAATTCATTTGGAGCTATATTTTTTGTTTATGTATTGAGTGTTTTTCTAATTGATTGAAATTTCTGCTTTTTATTTCTTCCATTCTCGGGTTTATTACAATAATTGATTATTATGTTGTAGTAAATCTTGTAGTAAGTGTATGTCTATTTTTTATATAACTCCATTAAACTATCTATTTCTTGTTTTTTTTCAATTTCAGTTATTTGATATTTACTTTTAAATGGCCATAGGACAATCTTAAATATTTTATTAAACACAAATTAAAATAATCATCAAGATTAATTTGGTTTATTTGTATAACGCTTGAATACGGCTTCATATGAAATGTAATATCTGTAAAATATGACGAAAATAAATAGTTTTAAATTTACAGAATTAATATTCTATTCTTTTAATAGACTTTAGTATCCCATCGAACATGTGTTAGCGTTGGAAATGGAACTAACGTATACAATCGCCAATGACGAGCGGGGCAAACCAGTCGGCAGTTTTGCTTGCCGTGGGTAATTTGCTCAAATGTGTCTAAATAATGTGACACATGCCCGGGGGAAGCGATCGACGATTTTCCCGTCCAGCGGAAAATGGCTTTGCGTGTCGGTTGGTCGTCCACGGCAGAAGAATGTTGGCACCGAAAATCACTGCCAACAAACCACCAGCGCCACCGGAATGACTGGTGGACGCATGGTGAGATTCATTACAACCCAGTCGAAGACGTCGACGATGACGACGGTGACGATGTACCGTCGTATGGTGGAAAGCACATAAGCGATATGCGTGAAACCCCCGCATACACCTATTTTCGTTATTTCCGTTTGTTTCAAGCATAAGCTTGATGATGTTGTAGACGATGATAATCAGTTTTTTGTGGTGATTGTGGTATCTTCAAGCGGGAGCATGTGTGATTTGAGCAGAATTTGTACAGACACGAATAAATACATTGATTTTGGTAGTGGAGAAGAGTCCGACATTCGCAAGGGAGCGGCGTGCTGATGGCAATAATGTAATCATTACTTTTGCTTTCAGTTTTGCGATATGTTTGCCTGTTTTTTAGCAGCAATTTCAGGCATCATATTGACCAATGAAGGGCTTATTCGAGTCATGTAACTCACGAAATATTGTGAGTGGTTTTGGGATGTAGAAAATGTATTTTTTTCCAAATGTTTCTTAATGTGCGCTTTGCTTATCGATGCAGATTTATTTAAAAAAAGGAACAGAAGTACCTTTCTTCCGTGAAGCTTTGCTTGGCCCGCACGAATACGGGAAGAACCAGAATGATGAGGAAATAGCCCAAGAAACGGTGTCAGTGTGTTAAGCTGATCATATCCCACTATGATAGACGACATGGCACGGTGGTACATTTGTCTCGCGAGTTTGATCGTGATGCTTCGCGATGCGGCCTGTGCTGTCCCAGCACCAACACATGCGAAACCGTTCCATCGATTATGGTCGACGTTAAAATGCTCAGCATACACGCAGAGCCCCAGCTGTGGAACCGCTGCTTGGGGTGGGGGAAATTGATAACAAACAAACCAAAAGAAGATCACCAAGCAGAGCGTACACAGCGAAGCTTGCAGTTGTGGTTGTTTTGGCATCAGCGCATTAACAGCAAACACATCTTGCTTCTGCCCCTGCATGTCTGTGTGTGTGTGTGTGAGTGATCGCGATAAAAAAACACGACTTTCGACGGTTTCGCGGTTTTTGCCGCCGATCAAGCTGTGGCCGGTACTGGGATTTCAGATCGCTGCTGCTGCAACGATTCGTGGTGTAGAATAATTGTCGGAATAGTTTTCGGCCGTGGCAACGGATTTTGATGCTGAACGGGCGAATTTTGAAGCGAACCAAGCGAAGCAGTTGAAACATTCTACTCTTCTAATTTGGTATCACTTTTTTTACCTTTTCCAGATAAAAACCACTCCCGGAGACGTGGGTTTTGTGCACGACTGCAAGGAGAAAACAATGGACTGATCGGAGGGGAGTGAAGAATATTTTATTTCTTGACTTTCCAAAAGAATTGTTTTAAAGCGAAAGGTACGTAAATGACGTTTGATAAGAGTTTGTGCGGTACAACTTTTCCAATGCATCTAATATGTTGGTATCAACTGTATCAATTTAAAAGCATTGCTTTTTTTTGCTTAGTTACATAAGAATTTGAAAAAGGTTTTTGTTTGTTTTGTGCGACATTCTTCAGTACATTCTTAATCACCGAATCCCAAAATATATGCGTTCGCTTCGACCGCTTGCCGGAATGGATCTGCTAAATATCAGTCATTCAAGACGAACCGGTAATGAAGAAGATTCAATTTCCCTCATGAAATGAGTAAAGAAACACAAAAATGGAGGAGAATGAAAAAAAACCACACACACACACACAACCCCCCAAAACACGCAACCGATAGGTTAAAGGAAAATTAACAAAAAACACGAAAAAGAGGCAGACATAGAGGAAAACGGTATCCAGCGAGGAACGAAGAAGTGCGAAAGGGAAAAAAAAGTAGGTAAATTCGCTAGACATTGCCGACATGTTTTGAGGGGGGTGGCGGATTGGGGGGGCATACTTTTGCCGACAAGAATCTCCGGTCTGGCAAGAATTGGGCAATTAAAATTTCAAATCTGCGCCATCATTACATTAGACAGAGGCAGGGGAGAATATACTTTGGATCGGCTTTTTTTTCCTTTCCTTTCTGGGAGTTAAGAAAAAAAAAACACACACACACAGACGCAAACACACATCCACGCTCCGTTTTGGCGGCTAGAAATAGAAGAAACCGTGGCCACGGGTAGCCGATCACTGTCTCAAGAATCTCAACAGTGGCAGTGCACGGGAAGTCCTGGCTGCGGGACAGTTTGCCCGGTGCCCGGGGCGTGGTGTGCGGAGTTCCTTTTCCCTTTGGCCGTTTGGCACTTGGACACAAACCATTCGCGATGCTAGGCGCTGTGACGAACATCGGTAGATACATTGGGTCTTTGCTATTCACACCGTTTCGGTGGTCTAGACAATAAAACACCAAGAGTAAAAAGCTTGATCGAGCAAGAAGAGCCTGTCGGTGAGTCTGGCTGTAGTCTGGAAGGCAACGCGATCATTGTGGGGGTTTTTTTTTGGGTGGGAAGTTCTGCTTGAGGTTCTTTCGAGCTGTAGGGACCTTTATACGTACGGAGTTTAGGCGCATTTCGGGGGATTAATGGATGGGCTAAAATTAGAAGCTGCCTTACCTTACCGGGGGGAGCACCGTTGTCTCGGAATGGCAGCAACATTTTCACTTTCACGAATTCACTCTCCCCGCTGGCTTAGACGTGACCATGAACTTGACAGAGAAATCGGCATTTCTCGGTTGGATGGCGTTTGGAATGTTGCGGGTTCTTCTGTTTTATTTTGCGCAGCTAAAGTAATGATCTAATGGCGCTGGGAAGCGCAACGCAATGGCGCGAGGAACGAATCGGAGCTCTCTCATTTTCAAGCAATGCACCTCAATGGGAGCAGTACGGGAAGCATAGTTTGAACTTGAATTTTCAGAAAAACCATAACGAATCAAAGTACGAACCAATGTCCGAGGATCATACCTACGGGAAAACACGCTTCCGAATGGCATTGACCATAGCCCGAGCGGGTTTGTTGCGCTTTTGCATTTGATAAGCGTGTGCAGGTTTAGCCCTTAAAATAGCAACAACACAAACGTGACGGGGGTTTGTGTTATTATTTTTGTGATCCCGCCCCCCCCTCTACCGATCGATTGCCAGTTGACGTCCATCGTCAGCCATTTTGACACGCGGGTATGTACGGTCGGTTACTGCGACGTTTCGCCGCCGGTCGTCCGGTATCAAAACGTCGTACACACCGGTACGTGGGTAGCGCCTTTCCCAGATGTTGTCGATGGATCGGGATCAGTAGAGATCGACCCCGGGACGGTGATAACCTCATGCGTCAATCGGTAGGGGTGTTTTTTTTTTCGGGCGATCGGGCGTACTGATCGTTATTTGTGTCGAGTCGGTGCGATCTTAGTGCGTCCATCGTGCGTCCAACAGAGGATCGTCACGTTTCGGGAAACGTGAGGCGGGTTCGGGAAGCTTTGCACCAGCAGGTTGGTGGTCAACAATGCATTTAGTATCAAAATGGAAAGAACTTTCACCATCCTCCCATCAACTAATTTGTTGGATGCTGTTCGCGGTTTCAGCGATTTTCGATAAAGTGTAACACCTTAAAAAGTGCATGTATTGCGATACATGTTGCATTCGTGTAATATATTTGCTCGTATCTTTTTATTATATACTCGAAAGATAAGTGAAACACTCACGCCAAAACCATGGCTCGTTACGCATGCACCCGGGTGGCAGTAGTTGCGTTCTCTTCCTCATTCCACAGTCGAACGTCCAGAATATTGTGTCGGTGGGCTTCACCGTCATCCATATTCCTGGAGATAAGTGATCACTGGAACGCTGCCTTCGCCCGCAGAACGGCTGCGTCCGTGGGCTCGAAGAAAAATGGCTTCGTAAGCGAATCGTGCAGTCGGCTCCGATGGTTTCACGCTAGAATTTCCCCACGTCGGTGCCGTCGCGCTTCTTCCGGTTTGGTGGTTGCACCGGCACAAACCGGTAAAGGGCAAATATTCCATGGCGGGCGCTACTACCCCCTTTCATGAAGGGTGGCGATGGGAACCCCCCCTCCCCCCACAAGCAAAGGCCACGAGGGCTACATTGCACGTTCGATTGCACTATCTAGTCGTTGTCTTGTGTACGTTTCGCCTCCACTTCCATGCGATTGATTAGTTGCGCCTGATACGCGCTGATAACAGACCGTAACAGAGGGGGTTTTACTCACCCTCAGGCAAGGGAGTACCGAACAGCAACCGGCGGCGGGACCGCGGCGCGGGGTGATGTTATTGTTGCTGTTGTGGGTTTTTTGTTTGATTTTTGCATAAACAATGTCGTGTATATGCGCGACGGGGGCCCGTTATCAGGCCCGATCTTGTTGATACGAGGCTGCGAACAAGTGCACGCAAGTTTGCCTTGCACGAGTGCGCTGCCACTGCGGTACGGTGGGCGTCGATTTCCTTTGCCTCCTGCCTGCTGCCTGCTGGTGACATAAAAATGAAGGTTTTCAAGAGGTTTTAAAACGTGCGTAAACCCTGTGGACGCACGATAGTTGACATGTTTGTTCTTTATTCAACATCAGCGATACGAAACATTAGATAAAGCCGTCTGATAAAGGCTGCAGTTTTGAAGGGGTTTCGATTGGCGCCCGGTTGAGAGTGGCACGGTGATCGCTGATTAATCATGGAGGAACGTGATGAAACTATCGCACAGCACCGTACAGGAAAATGCGTTCACCAAAAACGTGCAAATGAATTGCTTCCAGCCGAATTGCGGCGCCGAAATTTATGCTACCCCGGGCTGGTACACCGCGCTGCAGACAGAAGACACGAACATGTAAATCTATTTCGGCGGTTGGGTTTAGCATTTTTTCGGCAGCTTCCATCAGCTGGCCTCGGGCTGCATCAATCGGTTGCGGCTGTTTCGCTTTCGCGTGTCCCTCTCACGGTCAAGATCGATCGTTGGCGAAGTATCGCCGAATCGGTTACCGCATTGCCATTGGCAAGAAGCAGGCGTTGAAATGAATACGCTGAAACCAGGTCCAGCAATCGGCATTCGGTACATTGTGACAGCTGGTAGGAAGAAGCACATGCTAAACCTTTTTATGAAAAGCTCACCGAGTGCGAATCGGCATATGTTAAAACCGTCTCGAGCGAAGGGAACGTTAGGGGGTCTCGCTGCTGGGCATTGAGCGTAGCCGGCTCGTGTAAGGGCAAACTCTCGGTGCAGATGGGGCAACGGTAGCGTGTACGTATCAGCTGTGTTTGAACTTGGAAATCGATGAATGTAGATGGTTTTGCGATTGCGGCGGAACACCAGTCGGCAAAGAGGTTTACATTATCGCTTTTGGTGAGCTGAGGTCATTTTCGATTTGTATCCACTGTTTGGTTCCGTGTTTTAAAAGAATTGTAGTATTTAGTAGTATTTTTTCTGGTTTAACCGAACGATATGTATACGAAGGATAGCATTAACCTACTTGTTCTCAAATTGTGAAAAGAAACAAGGGATATTTTAAACATTGTTTACTACAGTTTAATATTTTTTTAAATTGTCATAAATCACCAGGCGTCCGCTTTTTTTTTTAATATTTAATGTTTAATTTTTAGATTAAATTAAAAATCGTAAACAGTTTTGCAAGTCAAATTCTTCTTTTTGCATCCAACCGTAGCTGCACTTCAGTTAAAATATAATCTTATGTTTAGTAAACGCAAACATTTAGTAAACATTTAGTAATCTTGGTCAACAGCTACCTTACGTGTAAAAACCTTAATATTGAACTTTGAGATGCTTAAAAAAATGATATGAAACCCTTGCTTCGTGTGTTTAATGAAAAAGTTAAAATCAAATTGAATAGTTTACAGTTTCATTTTACTAAGAAACACCCAAACTAAACTTTCTTTCGCTCGTTAACATACAGTTGACTAAGGATTAATACTAGGCGCCTCCATTAGTGGTAGCGTGGGGAACGAAACCGTATGCTTCAAATCTGTTCTGCATGCTTTCGTTGGGTTTCTTTTCCGTTAGCAAGTTCGATCGATTAATTTCCCCTTTTTTTTCTTGCCGGATTCTTCGTTCGGACCAAACATGCTCCTAGTTCCTTGTTCCTGCTATGAAGCACCCCATAAACAAGCGCAAGCGAAAGTGTTTCCCGTGTTCGAACCAGACATCATTTTCCAACCCACAGGTCTCGTTCACGTTCGGTCACGGAATTCGAATCGATTCAACTTGCCTCGTTCGAAATTGTGCCGGATTGCATGTCGGCTCCGTACGGCGCCAGCTGAGATTGATGAGTTGGTGGCAGTTCTTTCATTCCCACTTCCCATTGCTCTCATCTACACCAACGCGTGTCGATGCTTCGGGGAGGTGCTTTTTTATTTTATTTTATTTCGTTACTTGTGTTTCTTGCGCGGAAAAAAGCACCAACACTACGGCGCGCTCAGTTAAGTTGCATATTGCGTGCGTACAGCCGATCGTCGTGTAGTGAAGATGTGTGTGCGGTTCTTTATTTCCCTTTCTTCCGTGCTCCAGTGCTGTGTGTGTGTGTGCTGGTCAAGGCAAAAGAGGCAAAAGAAGCATCCGCCACCACCACTCAATCCCGATAGAATGTCCAAAATGCCAAACTTGATCGGGAGAATAAACGAATTAGGTTGGGAGGGGAATAGGGAAGAGACAGGGGGCGGCAACATGATGAAAACATCATCCCCCCAACCTCTTAAGGTTTTTGGTGTGGACACATCGTTCTTGCCTTCTTATTCGCACCCCCCCTTAACACACACACACACACGAGCCATTCACTTTCCATCGGCTAGCGGATGTTGCGAGTAAAGCCGGTTGGAAAGGTTTTTTTTTTATTATTTTTGTGCTGTTGGTTTTCCTCGCCAGCACTGCGAATTCCCCACAACAATTTTGGGCCGGTCGATTAGTTGCGCTTGGTTGCATGTTGGTCACGGTTTTCGTGTCGCGGTGTGTGTGTGTGTGTGTGTGTGTGTTGTATGGCGCTGGTTTGGTCCATTAGGTTGCAAGTGAGACACTCTGGCTGTGCCCCGCCGCCACGGCTTCGTATGCGTTCGCAACAGCTGTGAGATCGTTATTGGCGCACACATACACACGGGCAGCGGGTTCGTGGCGTTTGGCACACAAACCACCAAACCGCGAATGAATGTGAGCGCCAGAACACAGTCCCGTCTCACTACGATCGCCACTTCTTCGGTGTGTATTGGTTGGTTTGTGAATGATAAGGTGAGAAGGGGTGGGAGAGGGGGGGGGGGGGGGAAAGGAAAGGTAGGGGTTTGCCGGCCACAATCATCAGCATCATTATCTTGGCTGTGTTCTCGTCATCATCCCCCGTCTTGGCAAGGTGCCGTGTGGTGGAGGCTCGACAACACACGGACACGAAAGCAATCCCCCCATCCGCCCCAAAAGCAAAGAAAGGAAAGCTGTTTTGCTGCTGTACTGGCGTGGAAGCAAAAGGAGACGCAGAAAAACAAAGGGGAACAACACGAAATTATAGTGTGGTGCTGGTTGGTGTTCTAACACACACGGGGCGGTATTAGTGTATGTAGGTAGAGTTGTGCGGAGAAGTCTGTTCTGTGCCGCAGATTTCGCGTTGAAATAAAAACAACAAAACCCGTCACTAACCACCCCAACCACCCTCCCCCCACACATGCACCCCTCACAAACACACTCACACACACACACACCTGTGCGCGGGCGCGTGTGTATGTGTGGAAACGCATTAAAGCGGGCCGATAAGTGATCGTGTGTGCAGCGGCGGTGGCACTGGAAAGCACGCGAGAACCGACCGTGGCGACGTGTTTTGGGGCTCGCAGGGAGAGAACATACATGCTCGCGGGAATTATATATGAAAAACAAAATTCGCGAACCGCACCGCGCTCAGTACGAGACTTGTTGTCGCTCGGTACGGACGCACCGCAAAAACCGGTCGAATTGTTGCAGCGAAAACAGGAAAAGTGGAAAAGGCAAAAGCGGTTGCGTGAACACCGAATAAACTCGTTCGTGCGAACACACCGTGTGTGTGCGAAACATTATGTGTGCAGTGTGGTATTATTGAAATACAAGAATGTTTGTTTTGCATCGGTTTTGAAGCACACTTTTGTTTTTTTACACATTTGCCCACCGCCGGTACAAATTCCAGCACCGAATCGAACAATTATTGACCCCGGGGGTTTAGCCGGGGGAGTGATCTGCTGTCGATCGCGATCGTGGGGGTGTGTTGGTGCCTTTACCTTCCTTGCGGGTTGTGTGCGCGCGTTTATGATGGTGGTGTGATTCGGCGACGAGGCAGTCCCCCGTTCACCGCCACCGGTGTGCCGCCGCCGGTGCATTCATACGAAAACGTGAAAATTTGGGCCCCTTTTTGTGCGAGAGGAAGAGGAAAAATAACGACCGGGCTACGGGGACGTAAATGCAACCTCGCTCAACCACGACAGTGTGCCTTTAAAATCGGTGGCGTTTCGGCAGTGTCCATCTTCGATGTATTGATGTCGCCATCCATCAATCGCTGCTTGCGTGCATTCTACGCATCATCCGAGTCTCGCTCGTCGGTGATTTCCCCCGAGTGGATCATTTTAGCGACATCGAAAGCAACGCATCAGCGCCTTGAGAGGGCCCAGTGGATGTAGTGTTCTAGGTGCAACAGACGATCCTTCCACATGGACAGTTTTGGGGATTGGCGAGCTGTGAAAGAATAGCATAAAATTGGTTGCTGTGTGTTAAACGAAAAAACAATACTTCCACTGCCACACTGGACGAAACCGGCACGATGGATACGTGGATGCAGGAAGTGGTAAGTGTCGTTTGAAATTAGAGCCACAGCGTTAAGCTTAACAAGCTTCCGGATCGCGCGATGTATTTTAGTGCAATCGATCGCTCGGATGCACCACCACGGGGCCGGGGGAGGATGATATAACAAGCCTCCACCCCAACCGATACTGCACAGTTAAGAGCGGCGCGTTCCCATTGCGGGGTGTCTCGGGTGTCCGGATTGGATGGATGTGGGCTGGGCTGGTACTTGGTACTTCCACCACTATTATTATTATGTCAGCTTCTCGCACCACCGTCTTTACACGCCGGGCGCAGACCCTTCTGTCCTTCACCTTCGCCCCACACTCGGGTTACATTCTCGTACGTTCTAACATTCTCGCGCTCGTCGCCTTCTGCGTCGCTCCCCTTTTTCGGTCGCCAAGCTTCCGTCGTGCGGCAACCCTCTTACCATCGATCGATGTTTCGGTTCGATGTTTATGATGTGCGGTTCTACAGCTCGGCTCACCCAACGCTAGTTTATTTTGCCGTAAGAAGGAGCGTGTGACGAAGGTGTGTGTGTGTAGTTTTTTTATATTTTATTGTGCTGGCTTGATTTTTCACCGTGTCACGCCTGTTGTAAATTAGCTACACTCTAAAGCCACCAAGCCGGAGAGCTACCTTTTCGAAGGCCGGCCTCTGTGGCGTGCGTTTGCGTGTTGTTGTTCGCGCGTTGGTTCGATATGGCGAGAAAAACTGCCGGATGATTGATGGTGATGTGATGTTGCGTTTGCCGGGCGGTGGAATATACCGTGTGCCGTATGAAGCCATTTTTTCGCAAATGAGATAGCGTTCGGTTGCTGGACGCGCAAACGTTCACACATTGCATACAAACACGGTGATGATCGCGAACCGAAACACGGAAAAAGGATGGTGGATTTCCATTTCAACTCCTTCCTTTTTTTTTGGTGTACACTTATTATGTTCATTAACCAAAAAAAAAACCCCGGCTTTACATTTCTCGTTTTGTTTGCCAATCACAAGCTGTTTGATTAAAGCGGAGAAATGAATAGGCTTTTGGGATTGCGTTAAATGTCAATCATGTGAAAAGGCAAAAAAAAGGCTCACGCCTTTTGGTTCAATTTGGTGTTTTGGTGATTGATTTGTTGATGATTTGTAATGAAATTCCTGCGCCTTTGGAAATTATTGACGGCTGTTTTGTTTAATGAGTTAAATAGTCGGGATGATCGATAGGTGTTTTTTTTTGGCTCTCTCGTTCTCTCTCGCTTTCAATTGATATGTGGTTTATGAGTTTGTGGTTAGTTGTATAAGTCCAACGGAGATGTATGGTCAAATGGGTTTTTTTTTGGGTTGGGATGAATTTATATCAACTTGCTCGATGGCACGAGGATCATCTTTAACAATTTCCAATGCGAACAAATTCCTTCAACTCTAACGTTCAAAATGTTCGCATAATTGCATGTTGATGTTTTCAAACGTATTTTACAAACAATTAGTGAAACGAATTCGTAAGTTGCGATTCCGATTGTGAGTGAAACCTTGCGGTGTAGTGTAGCCCTAGATGCATTCCGTGCCGAGTTATTCGAATGATGAGGCTACTCTCAAAGGATCAAAGGATTTCCTGAGGAATATATGAATATTGACGAATTTTCGCCATTAGTGCAATCGATTTGTGTATTTCCAAAGATTCTTAAATCTCTAAGGATTCATTCTAATCTCTAAGAATTTTTGAGTTTCTAAATCAATTCCATTTAATGTTATGAATATCTTATTAAAAATCGTGTATTTTCAAAGATTTTACTTTATTGTGATCAGCACATAACATGGCTTGGATACAATCTATCCACGCGGAATTAAGCTCTTTCAATATAGGATTACCAATCAAATGTTGTAATATATCAATCAATTCGGAGAATCGATTAAAACATAAGAGTATTTTAACAAGCTTGTTTATTATATTAGTTAATAATATATTATATTATAGAATGTGTCAGGTAGTTAAGCAACTCCTGAAAACAGTATAGATAACTTTGCAAAAAGGTTTCGTAAATGCGATTTGTTTTAGTTTAATCAGAGACCAGAGATCCATGAAACTTCACAATAGAGATTAACAGTTGTTCACTCGGTGGTTTGGTTTATTCCGATTCATCCAACATTTCTTATTGTATATGCTGAAAAGTGCATTTCTCAGACTGATATAAAATTTAAATAAACAATTTAAATATATTGTAAAAATTTCCCACCTTACGGAAGCAAAAATCGCAACACTAATAACGCGAATAGTTAGACGAAGAAACCCGTATGGACAATGTAGTAAATTGCACCTCATTTATATAATTTTATGGATTGACGGATACGGCTAGCCATCAACCGAATGAATAAATCCAGACTGTAAAAGAGCAATACGAGCGAAACAGTACGAAGTGCTCACAGTTTGCCTTCACAATACGCACAGCGCGAAGTGGCGGGTGATGCGATAGACAGTTTCTCTGGGCTCGGAATGACTAAAATGACTAAAACTAATCGCCACTAAATGTACCAGGTGCCAGGGGCGAAAGAACACGACCCTCACAGACGGCTGCGGTGTGGAGGTCGTGTGTAGAATGTTTGTGCGGTTTTTTGTTGTTGTTAATTTTAAGCAATTTGTGAGCGAGAATTTGTCGTTTTTTTTTCTTTCTTCCACACGCTATGCAAAACGATCGTTACGACGGCATATGTGCGTCGAATGTGTGTGGATTGATAAGTTTCTGGTGTGGGTACGGTACGCTTAAAAGCCCCACAATCACTGCCGTGTGGGTTAGCGTCATGGGTTAATTTTATTAATTATATTGTTATTTAATTTAAGGATGTTAAAAGCTGCAGAATGTCCCGGGGGAAATTTTATTGCAACATTAACCATTTGATGTAACTTATCGTTCGCTGCGCTTACCTCCATCACGCCAACATGCATGTAGCCGACAAGGCGCGACGAAGACAAAACGTTTTTACGAGGGCTTCCCATGCGGGGATTCCTCCAGTTCTCTCCGTTCTGAACTTCTACCCAGCACGCGAATGTTATTCTGACTAAATTCATCGTTTCCTCTGACGGGTTGTGACAAGAGGCGACACACCATTTTAATTTCGCGACTATACAACCGCGTGCATCTTCAGTTAGCGTCACTATTTCCATTAAAAGAACGATTTGATACACACCCTCTGTCCCTTCCGCCTAATTTATCGTCCCCCCCTCTCTGTGCCATCTGGTCGAGATTTGTTGGGGCGATAGGTTTTATGCATTTTTAATTTAATTATCACCACGTTTTGCGATTTTCGGACCCCGGGAAGCACCCTGGAACCAGCTCCGTTTGCAGTTCTAGTGTGTTGGTAAGATTTATGGCAACCGATAGCGTGGATATGGGGGGAGGGAGTTGATTTTTTTTTTTTGCTGTTGTTGTTGCCGTACTCCGATGACGAATAAGTGGACGCGCCAGCGAATAAATGGACGCAAAGAAAAGGGAAAAGATCGGTCGTCATCGATCCTGCCATTTGAGTGATTTGATCTGACCATTTCCTGTCACAACTGACCGGGGCTTAACGAGGCTATTAAACTGCACGGGCCACGGGACTTTGCCGGGGGGGGGGGGGTTTCATGTCGGGTTTTGCACACCTGTTCCGTGTGCTGATGCACTTTTCGATCGATTCGCGGAACGATAAATCTTGCCAGCACTCAACTGTCAGTTTTTAGTGGTGGAGTGCAAAACGGGAACGTTAACGACCTTCGGTGGGCTTTGGGATTGGCGATTGACGGTTAGAATCTGGTAATCTGAACACTCTTGAACCCTGAACCCATTTAATGAACATTTATGTAAAACCATCCTTATAATATATTGATTTAATGGGAAAGCGATTATTTATACATATCGCGTTTTAGCTGGAACCGGTCGCAAAGCATTTCATCTTAAGTATGAAAGGTATTGGATCGAGACTAGTCTGGACCTGCAACGCTCTCTATAGGAGAGATTCTATCATTTGTCTATTATGGCTCGTTGTGATCTTCCACTCGTTATGTGTCCTGGGAATAATAATAAGCAATAAATAGAAAATGAAACACATTTATTATGTAAAACACAAAAAAAAGCGCTTCGCTGAGATAAGATGTCTTAATCACAGCAGTACTGAGAAGCTTTGAAGCCGCGTTCTGCGTAATAATATGTATTATAAATTACCCATAGAATATTGTTTTGCAAACATGCTGCACCACAATGAACGCACATGTTTCCGCTTACATACGATCATCTACTTCAGGGGTCGGCAAAGTGCGGCCCGTGGTCCAATTCCGGCCGGCCTATAGATTTTATCTGGCCCGATAGAAAATTTGGAAAGACCTCACAAACAATACAAGATCTCTTCACCACGACACTAACAATGTATAAATGTGATTTCATTATCGCCGGCAAATGTGTCCTCAAAGATTGAAGAATCCTCAATGATTTAGGAATTCTCGAAGATCTATGAATCATGTAAGATTTATTGCTTATGATCCTCTATGGAGCTTGTTCATTATGTAACAACCAATCACCTTCGCTACTCCTCTCATTTCGCTTAAGGCCTCATGGGACTTGCTCCGCCACTGCTCTAAGGAATCATTAATCTTGTGGGAGTTGACTTCTAATTTGAATGACTCCTTAATTAAGATCCATACGAATGATTCTTCTCAAAAGATGCATGAAGCAAAACACTAGCTTTACGATATCATCCTTTTGATGTTTCTAAAACCTCATTTGGAGTGCCTGACCCGCCCTTTACTCGTGAATGGTGTGCCGATCCCTGATCTACTTGATGCCGCGTTGCATAATGCATTGCTTCGAGCTGTAGGCTACCGCCAGTCAGACAAGCCATGCAGCGTATAAACTCAGTAACCGGTAGTAGCGTCTGCCAGATAAGTTGCAAAGTTGCACCGAACCGAGCGATGACGGGCAAGATTATGCGTTTGGCCAGTCCCCGCCCGGTGGTCCGATCGCTTGTTGCGCATGAGGTTTGTGCGTGCGTATGAAGTTTGGTCTAACGGCCGGCACGGATTTGTTTACGAATCGGTCCATTTTCCTCCCATGCCCTCCCATCGCCTTTCATGTGGTTGCGAAAAGATGGCGATATTGTGTGTGTGTGTGTGTGAGTGTTCTTTTTTCATTTTTGACGATCAGCGGTTCCTCGCGGATCGGCTGCATTGTATTCAAGTGCTGATAGTACCGGCACACTATTATCATCATCATGTGGAGCTGGAGTGACTTTCTGGGGTGTGAAATCAGTGCTACTGGAAGGATGCAAACAGAGAATGTCTGCACCTGAAATGATGTATTATGGTTATAGTTGCTCAGACTTCAGGAATAATGTCATATCAGCATTGATGATCACAGCAAAAAAAAAATGTACCGGTAAACGAGATTTGTTGGTGTAATTTTAGTTTCACCAATTGATAGCAAAGGTAGCAGGCATACACCCCGCTAACAGGAGCAATCCGGTTTTGTTTGCAGTCCGATGGTTCATGGTTGTGATCTTGCACCGAATCGGGTCACGAAAGGGAGTCTGTGTCTGAGATTGTGCAATGCGAATCTTTCTATATCAGATGCGTGGTTTCAGCTGATGCCCTCATTTACATAATGTAAATGCTTTCGACTGATTTCGTTTGCATCGAAGTTGGTAAATTATTTGAAATGTCCAATGTTTGCTATCAATTTGTCCATGTTTGTTTCCCTCTCACAACAGTTGCTGTAATCTGTTTAATGTTCCTGATCGTCGAAAAATTTACTAAATGTATGTTGTTTGTATGTTTTTTACTTAATTTATGTTGTTTTTAGTAACAATTATAAGTTAGCTTTAACATTTCCTCCGAAACGCACCGAAACCCGCCGGCACTGTGCAAGCGTGTTCCGTACAATAGAGTGGTCTGGTGAGTGTGTAGTGGTGATGCCTATCGTAAGATTGCCTTGAACTTGACCGAGATGAGAGAGGCTTTTACTATTACTTCATACCTCTTCCCTCCATCTGCATCTACCAGTTTTGCACAGTACAAACCACCCGTTTGTTGCGGCTATTCGATGTGTATGGATGCCGACGAAAGCAAAGGGGCAAAAGGAGAGAGAGAGAGAGAGAGACACGACCATTTTGTGCGTCAACCAAGCGAACCTAAGCTGCGGGCAGCTGGCTGGCCCCCCGTTGTTGTTAATAGCTTTTGACACAGACTAACAAATAAAAAAACACACACACACCCACAGCCAACCAACCGGACGAGAGGAAAAGCGGAAATGGAGATTGGAAAAGCTCCGGTGGGGGTCTCTTTGTGGCGCGTTTTCTTTTTTGATGTTCAGTTTCCCCGTTCCCCTCTTTTTTGTTTGGTTGGCTACTGATTATTATTCCACTCTAACATTCATGAGATGTGCGGCAAGAGCAGACTAATTGTTCACCAAAAAAAAAAGAAGAAGAAAAACGCTACCAAACCAACAAACTGTTGTTAAATTGTTACGAAACCGAAACGAACGTGAGAATAATAGAGAAGCAATAACACAACAAACACAGGAAAAAACACACACAGACACAGACGCAGAACCATCAAGTCACAAGCTATTTCGCTTTGCTAATTGCTTTTCTAGCAGACCGACGGTTTTACGATGGGCGCTTGGAATGGCAACCAACGTTGCTCGTCTCACTGCTCACGTTCACTTTTATTTTCTCATTAGCCGCTCATCGTCATCCTCACCCGCTGCTATGTGTCCCGCGTCGGCCGCGTGCGGGCTGACGTTGGTTCTAGGGGGCCAGCTCTTCTATGCTGCGCGCAACATTCCCCATCTTTTGTGCCCCCTCGGGCGCAACTGTAGCATCGGAATGAATGGAACGGTTTCATTTTCGATCGTCTTGCTGCCGGCTGCGGCTACTACAAACACCACCATCCGTAGCGCGAGTGAATGAGATTAGTGAGATGGAAAGTGTCTGAGATGATGATGGAAAGTAAAAGTGAGTCTAGTGCTTGGTTTTCACACGCCGCACAGCATCTCCACATTGTGAATCGTGGATACTGATACTAACGATGAGATTAACAGCTTTTTGCAGTGAGTTAAGTAGCGTCGAGTAGAGTAGTAACCATAGGGATTCGGATTCTTTTTGTTTGTGATCCACTTCACTGCTCTCTGCGCCAACTCTACGCTCACTCTTTACGGAATCTCATCATCTCGCTGAATATCGAGTGAGTAATGATCCAGATAATGTTTCGTTAAATTTATGTATTTTGTTTTAAATCACTCTATTAAAGTGATTTTTGGGACGGGGCGCGGTGGTGTATTGGTAACCGACGCTGGTCTTCGCCCGACGGGACCAATGCCCAGCATGCAGGACCTGATCCGCAGGTGAATAATTTAAAAGAAAGCAGCCCTCTCTAGACTTCTTAAGGTGGGTGTATTTAAAAAGTAGAAGAAGATTTAAGTGATTAGTTTGGGTTTTCATAAAGAACTCTTCTTACTGTGATACACCATACATTCACTTCTTACACTCACTCTTACACTCACTTCACTATCACTCACTCACTCTTACATTACTTAAACTAGGGAAATGATTGGGAAGAGGAATCACGAAGCCCGTGGGAGACAGGACAGTTGAAATCGAACAGTTCATAGGAGTCATTAAAGGCCGATAGTGGGTTTTTTTTATCGCTGGTCACCTGCTTGTGACCATATTAGAGAAGCATATTCCAACATAATGACTTAAGGCAAAGAAGATTCAACGTTTATGTTGGTTGAATGCATTTAAAGGAATGAAATATCTTCTCCACTGCCACTGTATCATGATTATTGTGATATGTAGGTTGCGGATAAGTGAACTTTGTCCAACACTGACGAAACCCTTTTAGCCGCGTTCGAGAGAAACATTTACAAAAGGATTTTTGGAAGCGTATGTGTGGAAGGATACTGGAGGAGCCGCTACAATGACGAGTTCTATGAGCTGTACGGCGAGTTTACTGTCGTTAGATTAGACTCGCTCCGGTGGGCTGTTCACGTTATGAGAATGACACCGGACTACCCAATCCGTGTAGTCCTTTTTAAGGTCGTCAACATGGACAGAGGAGGCGTGGTAGTAGATATATTTAGGCGGAGTGATGCCGTTGATGCGTCCTCCAGAAGGGCCAGGATAATGGGTTGGCAAACAACGGTGCTCGACCATGAGCGGTTCAGAGGACTCCTATATCAGTAAGTAAGTTAAGTATGTAAGGTTGCGAGTATCATAAATTTTTGCTAGGCAACCGTTAATCCCAAGCAGATTGCCAAAAATTGCCGAATAGAATGATTAGCCGTGTGAATCGCAGCTTGGATTAATGCTTAATTCTCGCAATTTCCGGTTGAAGTGTGTTTCTTTCAACTTGCCACTCCTTGGACTTGGACTTCTTGAGTAAAAATATATATATAGCCCCTATAAGAAGTGCCACAGTCAGCCAAAATGATGCCTAATTTTTTTTGCAAACCTCGAAAGGGCTTCCGTTTGGTTGTGAGCGTCATGCTGTGATAAATTAATAAACCACCGAAACGATCCCCAACTCGATCGTTCGGGCTTCATTTATATGGTCTATTTCTTCCACCTCATATTGAAATTGATTGCTATAAAATGTTTATCCGTCACGCCCCCCCTCGCAGGGGTAGGTGAAGAATTAATCGTCGATCGGGCTGCATCGTTCGGCCGAGGCCGAAAATCTCGCACTCATTCCTTTCCAATACACAGCGAAACTTGCGCGGTTGTTAGCCGTAAATTGCCGCTACATGCGGGAGCTGGCCCTGCGTTGTTTGTTTGTGTGTTTTTTTTTCTGTTCGCCTGCTTATAAATTTTGACTTTACGAGACGTATTTCACAATTCGAATAGTCTCGGCAAATCAAATAATCATCCTTCCGTGAAAATGAAAAAAAACCCCTCAACCAGCCAATTCATACACACGCGAAAGAGAGGAGGGGGTCGATCGCAAATAGGCAGGTATACCACAGTCACACAAAAAAAACACACATGCAGATCCTGCATCATCCTATACGCATCACCGGTTGCAAACTGCATCGTTACATTCTAGGAAGGCAATGATGATGATGCATTATGATCATTCATTTAAGTAAAAAGCACCATCACCACCATCTCTCGCCAGGTGTGGGGTCATTGGTCAGTGTCAAGGTTTTAGGCCCCCTGCCAGAAAAGCTTTCCGGAACTTTTGGCGAGGGGAGAATGGAAGGAAGGATTAGCATCGACTCACGCAACCCACAATGCCACAACACCGTCGGCCCGGGAAAAGGAAACAGGCGAATGGCAACGCAATCTGCATCGAAGCACTGCAGCTCATTACACGCTTCTCTTTTGCCGCTGCTTGTGGATCGATTAATGGGGCAATCCGTGAAGGAAGTGGGCATTCGGGTGTTTTTTTTTTTTTTTTTGGTAGCTGTTCTGTAGCCTCCCCCAAAAATAGATGAGTGGCAGAACCAGGGACCCGTGCAGTAAAGGAGTTTTTTTATTTCGTGTGCATTGGGGATGAAGCGGGACGTAGAAATGATTATTGTAATTGTGGATCGCATTCTGGGAGGCAAACGCTCTGGGGATTACCATGCGAATGCAACCGTATCGAAAATCCTCTCCCTCCGCAAAATCCGCCACTATCATCCAACCCCAATGCGCCCCCGTCACTCGGCCCGTAGCGAATCGCAGTAAATCCATCAATCAATTGTGCATTAACCGTGTCCGGCGAATGGTTTTTTGTTTCTTTTGTGCCGGAGGGGAGGAGTGGGATGAAGCTGTGCATATGCAGGATGGGTGCCCAAAAATAATGCCAATCTTCTTCTCGCTGGTACGCCTGGAACCCTCCATCACGGTGCGCACAAATCGACTAGCGTGAAGAAGATGCACATTTTTATTATCGGGGGGAGAGTATCAGATCCTGGCAGAGTTGTATGTTCCGTTTTTTTTTGCTGCGACCACCGTGCAAAAAGAGGAAGTTACACACACACAAAAAACACTGGAATTAATTACGGTCAATTTTTACCGGTAGCAAGTGGGCACTTTTGCCCGGCAACACACGACGGTTGCAGTTAATTCTCCCTATTCAACCTTCTGTTTGGAGTTAGTTTGTGCAGAAAAACTAAAAAAAAAAACAACAAACGCGTTTGGCGAGACGCGCATAGGAGCGGTAAGAAGCAAGAATTAACCACCATTGTACTTTGATGCTGATGATGCCTGTTCAGCTTGTGAACACACCTTTTTTCGTCTGTTTTTTTTGTGTGTGTGTCGTTTTTGGCTGTCTCGGGCGTAGAAGAGAACGCCACAGCACGAACAGCTGTACATGCGTAAAATGAAGTCAGTCTTGGCTAATTTGTGTCTTGTTCTATTCGCGATTGAATGCGATTAATTTTATTCTACTTAAGCGGTTGGCGGTTTATTTTTTGCTTTGTTTTTTTTGTCATCATTTAAGTTGAAGGCATACGCTACGTTAAAGCTTGCTGCAGTTTGCAAAACCCTCTCGCGTACAATTGGATTCGCTTTTTTCACATTTCCATTACCGTTTTGTTGTTAAATAACGCATTGAATATTTATGTTGATTTTTAAATGTCGCAAATTAGTGTTTTAAATGGACGGAAAACGGCTTTCCGTTATGCCATTTCTAGCTGTGTCGAACGAATGAGGTGTGACAACATCTCGGCGATGTGTTTTTTCTTAACATTTATTAAAACAAATCTATTGTAAACTTGTTAGATAATGTTGCATTAAATTGATATTTCTTTTCCTGTTTGCTTCTTTCTGCAGGTGTCGATGATGGCAGGCGACGGAACGTCAGCCAGGATCAAACAGGAACTGATCGAAACTTCCTGCTGCAGCCCGTCACCATCGTCGGTCGGTAGCTTATCCCAGACCAACATACTGTACGGGAATTCACCCACGGGAAAGGTAATAAATACGGTCAGGCGCATCTTTTTACAGTGCGATAGTTTGCTAACGTTTTTTGTCTCGCTTACAGATGGACTTCAAATGCAGCAGCAATAACAACGAAACACATCTCACAGAGCTGCACGGTACTGGTGGTGCCGCTGGACACAACGGTGGCAGCAATGGCGCCGGGAAACCACAGTCACCCGGCTCTCCGGACCGTCAGTTCTGCAGCTCAACTACCTCCGCCATCGGGGACTTTGGCAGCGATGGCACGAACCACGACACGATCAAGGAGGAGCTGCCGCGGCGATTGTGCTTGGTGTGTGGGGACGTGGCAAGTGGATTCCACTATGGCGTTGCCAGCTGTGAAGCCTGTAAAGCATTTTTTAAACGTACCATTCAAGGTAAGGGAAACAACACCCCCTTAAAGGTTGGTGTGTCCATCGGCAGGAGTGGAGCTTATGTTCTGTGTTTTTCTTTGTTTTTTTATTGTAGGAAACATTGAGTACACTTGTCCCGCAAGTAACGACTGTGAAATTAACAAGCGGCGACGGAAAGCGTGCCAAGCGTGTCGGTTCCGCAAGTGTCTACTGATGGGAATGCTCAAGGAAGGGGTCCGGCTGGATCGGGTAAGGGGCGGCCGGCAAAAGTATCGGCGCAATCCGTGCTCCAACCCGTACCAGATGCAGATCATACAGTCCAACCAGCAGTACACCGCCCAAACGCTGGAAGACATCAAGATCCTGGAAGTATTATCCTCGTTCGAGCCGGATCCACTGTCGATCGGCGGTGCTGGGGGTGATATGATGACGGTCGGGGAGGAGCGTAACGGTAACGGTGGTGCTCAAACGTCGAGCTCTTCGTTCTCGTCCGCCTCGTCGTCATCGTCCACGAGCAGCAATAGTAGCAACTCGCCCGGTGCTACGGCTGCCGCCGCCGATTCCGGCCTCGACCGGATGGTGATGGGCGGCGATGCGCAGGAAATTTTGAGCGTGCTGAGTGATATTTACGATAAGGAGCTGGTCGGTGTGATTGGGTGGGCAAAGCAGATACCGGGCTTCACCGATCTGCCGCTGAACGACCAGATGCGTCTGCTGCAGGTAAGCTGGGCCGAGCTGCTGACGCTAATGCTTGCCTACCGGTCGATTCCGTTCGATGGTCGGCTATACTTTGCCACCGACTTCTTCCTGGATGAGCGATCGGCAAAGGAGTGTGGTGCCCTTGATCTCTACAACCATGTAAGTGTTGTAAGGATGGCGTTGGTGTATTTGAAACCGCGGACACACGCTTTTCTCACACGATACCTGTGATTCTTCTCATCGAAACAGCTAGCACAAATCACCCAACGATTGGAAAAGATCTCGGCCACCAAGGAGGAGTACTATCTGTTGAAGGCCCTATCCCTGTCAAATTGTGATATCAGACTGGATAACTACAGTGCGCTCAAGAAAATTCGTGACTCGATACTGTACGCACTTAATGATTGTGTGTTGTTGATAAGGTAAGAATGCAAGAGCACTGAGATGTTAAACAAACACCACCACATTAATGTTTGTTTTTATTTTTTTGTTATCGGGTTCCACTCATATTGCAGGCAACATCAGGCGGTGTCACATCAGCAGCAGCTGCTACTGTTGCTGCCATCGTTACGACAAGCGGATCACATCATTCGCAAGTTCTGGACGAATGTGCATATCGAGGGTAACGTGACGATGAACAAACTGTTTGTCGAAATGCTCGAGTCCGTCTCACGATAAGATGCAATAACCGCCCTTAAAAGCAATCGCTACAGCTCTTTCATATTGTTGGGAATAGTTCCCAACATTACATTCAGGCAGGGAGTGAGACAGATAGAGTGGTGCGCAGTATAGTGACGTGGTCAGGGGAAGTGACTATAATTTCGTGGAATGGTTACCGAAGCGTTATTCGAATTGTTTACTTAGTTTTTAGGTATCTGTTTTTATGTTTTTTTTTCAAAGTACTGCTCTCGATTTCTTAGAGAAACACATCTCCTGTTTCGTCAAATCTGTAAAAACTATAATGTTCTACTATTGGGCGCACCTGTTCAGTGTTTGAGTAGCTGGTTTCTAGGTTTCATGGAATGATTTCATTGTAACGCTGGAAGGCGCAGCTAGTAGGTCTTCTTTTTTTTAATTCTACGTCTAGTTTGTGTAAAAGTTACCGGCAAATTCGGTTCGAAAGTTAAAGCTTCTGGAAGAGTGCATTGTTATAATATGAGAGAAGGTGACGCCGCAGTCCTTTGCTGAGCTAACCGGGGAAAACTGCAATAGTGTTGAATGCGCGTTGAATGTATCATTTTCGACGCGTGTCTTTTTTTCACGCAAATATTGTTGCGATTTATCGCAACCTTGTTGTAAATTCCAGTGACATTGGTGGCAATTTGCAGAACCATCAAAGCAAAAAAAAAGAAAAGAAAACGTTATCCAGAAGTGAGTGAGGATCGATTATATTGCTTTATTCTCAATTATTAGAGTATTTGCTTGTTTTTAATGACATTTCATTATTGTAGATCACGCACACAAATATTGTAGAGCGGTTTGAATGTAGGCAGGCGGGATTCTAAAGATTAACTCTACTTGCAATATCTATACTACCCGTTGTAATGGCCGTACAAGTGCCGTAGTAATTTATGTACAGAAAGCAATGTTTTGTATGTCGTATGTGTGGGTTATTGCGGGGAGAGGTGTTTGTCAGCGGCAGGTCTGTGTTTTTTAATGTTTTATTGTTTCGCTGGAGCGTATTCAAGAGAAACACTCTCTCTGTAACCACTTACATTCGTTTGATGCAATAGAGAGCTGTTGAAAGGTTCCAATCCTTGACAAAGAATAAAAACACACACAAACTTATTGTAAATGAGGTTAAAGTAAGGACAGATGGTTTATTGAGGAAAAAAATTGCAATACAGTTCAAAGGAAGAGATGCGCTATGACAGACAGAGCTGAATCTCGAGCGTTGTTTAAGAAAAGGTGTAAACAGTTTGGGACAACTATACCCGTCTTACAATAACATTACAGTACAACTCCACAAGCAAATGATCGTTCAAAATGATAAGCAGAGCATGAAGTCATACTCCGTTTGATTTTAATTTGTTGAATGTTTCCAAAATTCTTTATCGACGACGTGTATGTAGTTTTAAAACTTTATGTTTTCATATGAGCAACAACGTTTTCCGACAAAAGCGTAGAAAGACAAGTAGGTGAAGGGAGAATTACAAAAAAAAAACAGCAACCAAACCAACAAAATGGGGGAAAGGTTTTCAGCAAAGCAACGGACGATACAAAATGCGAATGCAACAAAAAATGGAAAACAAAATTTTATCAGCGTAAACGTATAAAATAGAAATAGTTCTATAACTCTGCAAATCGTTATTACATGTAAGAACTGAGCTGCACTTATCGGTTGTGGTACGCAATTACTACAACGGGCCCAACCCGCCCACTCGACATACCGATGTGTCATGGGGTGAAGCGAAACAAAATGAAAGGAAATACCCGAAAACTGACTGATGAAAGTCTCTCGGTACGAAATAGGATGATTGAAAGAAAGGCGGCATTAGCACCGGCAGACCGATAAGACCGATGAGGAATGTGTGTGTGTGTTTTTTTTATAGGGAGAATATGCAATTTATCCATTGCCTACAATAACACAGTAAGAAAACCAGCGTAGTATAGTAGCGATTAGTAATCTTCCGAGATTTTATGCCGGTCTCTAGCGGGATGGGGGAGAGTAGTGGTCTTGTGATGGCCGTCAGGTTGAGCTGGCAGACACACCGCTAAGGGTGTAGAGAATGTCTCAGGGAATGTAACGCGCGATTTGTTCTTGCGATTGTGACGATAGTTTAAAATGGACGTTGATTGTTTGGTAGTAAAGTTAGTGGATGGACATGGATGGTATGGAGAGGAGGGAGCTAAAGGAGCATACCGCATCAACCGCGTGCGGGTGTGTAGTAGTTGAATGGGGCAGAGGGTTATCGAATGGAATGGATCGTTAAATAGAAATACAGCAGGCACTATTTGCTAATACAGATAGTCAATGGTGTAATGAAGGGGTGAAAGTAGTGGCGATGGAAAGAAATTTGTTACTGTACTACTTTTAGGTTTGTTTTATTATTTGGTTAGAATATTACTTTGCACTTCTCTTTAGTTCTCTCTTGATGATCACTCTTGATGGTAGATATCACATTAACGTCAGGACAAACAGAATCCCAAATAGGAGACATATTAAAACTAAAACTTGATCACTGCAAATGCTTTTAAATGTCCACTTGCTGTTCATTTGATGCCATAATCAACATCCCATTTTGGTTCTGCACAAACAGTTTTCTCGTGGCAATGTTATTCAAAAAAGTTTATTGTATCTGTAGCGTAACACACACTTATGGCATTCAAATAGATATACCTGTTCGTGGAAAAGGTTTGAGCAATTTCGTAGAATTGAAATAGAACCGTGCTAACCGGACCGGAAAATAATACACTTAGTTGTTGAGGAGAAATTTTCCCCCTGATTTCCATAAGAAGGGTCCGTGGGGAAAGAACATTTGAGGTTGATTTCTCAACACCACTACCTTAAATCGTCTTATGGTCTTATGTGAAGGTAGCATATAATGAATACAGGACATGTCATCTATGTTCATTTTGTAGAGTGCATTTTATCTTTAATCATTTGTTCTTTAATCCACGGTTAGGAATATCTTTGTTCGAATAGTTATGAGTGAGCCACCTCAGGAATATAAAATACGAATCACCTGATTTCTTGTTTCTTTTTGCGATTAAAACATCTGAGAACTTAGTCTGAATATTAGGCCACTAGTGAACCGCCAAAAAAAAAAAGAGTTTCCTACAAGTGGGGTTTTCCGCGTCGTCCCTAGCATAACCCCCCGTGTTGCGTGTACTGTGAATAGAAGCACAATAAGAACTGCAGTACATAACGCATTTCATTACTAAGATTTGATAGCAAGCTTTGTTGCCAAAAAAAATCTCAAAGCATGCAATCGTCATAACACAACATTCGTAGTACCGTATGTTAGATAAAAGTTTGTTCTCGATAACACAGCACGTGCCATGTCTCTCTTTCTTTCTTATCTTCTTGGCGTAACGACCTACTAGGTCATTGCCTGCCATTTCTGGCTTACTAGACTTATTTTACCACGTAGCCAGATAGTTTGTCCTTTGCTACGGAGGATTCGACCGGTCCGTTCGTGTGAAGACCATCGGGCCACCGGGCCGCCCCCATGTATTCTGGGTATAATTGAAATGGAATCAACAACAGTCAAATTAATAAGAAACGAAAGACAAACCACAACGCAGAATGGATGTTTTTTTTTGTAATTTATTATGATAAAGTATTGGTATCATGTTCGTGGATTGGAGTTACTCCACTTACTAAGGTTGTTGTAAATTCCTTTCCTACATCGATCTGTTCCACTAGAACAGTTTGTATGTAATTGACTGAAATATAGCACAGTTGTACATCCAACAGTGCCGACGTCATTTGTTTATGTGTGTATGTAGAATTTCTCAACGAATTCCCAAAGAAGCCAAATATTGACGCAAGCTACAGATGCTGAGTTTCCTTCCGCTCTGAGTTTTATTCTATTCCCCTAGCGGTAAAGAAACAGTGCGGCAGGTGGATCGGGAACATTATTGTCACAATGGCAACATCCTAATGGAGCGATTCTATACATACACACACACACACACCTTAGCTCATTGTGGCGTTAGTAATTAGTAACTTAGTCCTTAGTTCTGTCGCCATGACGGTGTCTCGATCCGGCACTGGTCAACAGACGATTTTTATTAGTTTGTGTTGGGGTATTCCTTCCGAGAAAAAGGTGAAACACGTGCCACACTTGGCATGGCTTGGCGCAAATCAAAAGCTCCTCACGGCCGGCAATGGTAACCAGTGACATTGGTTTCCACGTTCTGTTACTGTTCGTACATTAAAGTTCGGAAGATTCGACCACATTAAACGATGGACATACGTTCGCAGTGACGATAGCTAATGGTACAGCTGGTGACAATTGGGTAATGAGTCGTTTGCGTAATGCCGTCCGGACGGTCGGGAACAGATTCTGGCAATGCATTGTTGAAAAGCTGGCAAGATAACGTACTTGCCGGAAATGGTAATCCGGTTTGGTCGCGAGAGTGTTTGGCTTCAAATGTGACAGGTGAATGCTATTCTCGGAACATAAGCGCGGAGGCTACAATACGATGCCTACGCTACTGTTTGATATGCTGTAGAAGAGCATTATTTTCTAAATTTATTATTAGATAATGTGTGAGCGTTTAAAGCGAAAATGCCATTCTGTTATTTATGGCAATCGAGCACCGAATGGCTATCGAATTGATAACGTAATAGAGAGCACAAAAAAGAGGGAAGAAAAAGAGACACATACAATGGAATGGCAAGCGGAAGTAAAACATCGCTGGAAATGTAACACATCCAATCCACAGCGGGGAAGTAAAAATAGTCCGAGGTAATCTGGAACCCCGTGGTTGCCGTCTTGTCGACAGAAGTGCGTGTGTGTGTGTGGAATTGCAGGGAAAAGATAACAAGTTTATTTTATATTTATTGTTGTTAGCCTTTCGCTTGCCCACCCGATCCCGAGACCCGATTTGAGTTACCGCTTCAAAAAGAAAGCGTATGAAATGCGTACCAAAGGTAGTAAAGGGTCATCCTTACTGTTCGTGCGTGTGTGTGAACCGAAGATCTGATATCTTCCTTTGCACAGAACCAAGCACAAAAAAAGCACTAAGCTCTAGTGGGAAAGGTGCTGATACATAGAAACGCTTCCTCCAATAGATGCAACCATTTTCACTCGGCACTTGCTATATCGGCACACACGCACACAATAAAAGTAATAATCACTCAGTAAACAAACTATTAAATCTGCATTGCTGCACTTGCCTGCAGGCTGCACCATCCGGAACGGTTCGGTACCAGGCCACATTAGTGGCAGCGGTGCTTCAGGAATTGGTCTGCCCGAAAGCCATTTGAATTTAGATTGGTTCATTTAAATTTTAACGTATGACCCATTAAAAGGTGTGCCGAGTGTGCCGTGGGGTCTGATACTGTTCATCGTGTCCGACCTGCCGAGTGACCCGCTGAGCTTGCTACCCCCGGCTGAATGGCAAAGTTCGTAAAGTTTGGCATGAAAAGCGATGCAGCCCGACAATCGCTCTTCTTCGCAAGATGATGCTGTTCAATTAAAGCGCCCTGCCTGTCTGTCTAGCTGTGTGTGTGTGTATGTTCCCCCCTCAATTAAGCACCAGGACATTCGGTGATGCATTCCGGCCGGTACGATTCTCAGCAAAAAAGCGCACATGCCCCGAACGAACATAGAGGTTTTTTTTATTGTTTGGGGCAAGCCCCGTGACGATGCTGCGAGCATAAATTAATATTTTTGTGAAAAACGGAAAGCTGATCGCAAAAGAAGGCATAAATCATAACGAAGCCCCATCCCCGGGGTTTGTGTGAGTGGGATTGTTGGAAGGCAAATGTGTGCATGTTTGCCGTGGGCATAAATATTCATTTTGGGTAGTAGTGTGGAGCAAGCAAAATGGAGCCTGGAATATTGTTGGCCGGCGCCTGCTGCTTGGATAGTGGGGTGTGTCTTTATGTGGTATTGGAAATGTAAATCGGTTTGATTCCGGTGTTCATGCTCGTGGTGTGTTTTACCATTTAACTTTCTTTTGCGTTTTTGTTTGCTCGATTTGAAAAGGACAAACACAAGTAAACACTTCCTGGAATGATGATTAACACGCAGTTTTTTGTTAACTTCCTTTGAATGGAAGAAAAAATCGTAAGCATAGCTTATGTTACAAACTCCTTCATTAATTCATCCTACACTGGTTTCACGCTCCGAAGTGTGCTAAATACGATAAACTGTGAACACAAGGCACGAATGCAGTGCTTACCATAACTATATGGGTGCCTGTTTTTATTGCAATTTTTTTAACAGTTTTAAAGACAAGTTAAAAACAGTGTTTGGAAAACTTGTGTGAAATGCAATTTTACGTCTTTTCATGTTTTTCTAACCTTTAATGCTTGATAGGTAACTTAATTGTTTTAGTGTATTTTTGTGATACATTGTGTATAAGTCACTAGCAAATATTTTGAAATGCAAACGGGAGCATCGCCTACTTAAGGAATAGACAGTGCGAATGTGATTCGGGCAGACAAAGCCGGTCCACGAACCACTACAACATTTTTTTAAGAACCATAAAGTTTCTTAGTTTTCGCCAAAGTAAAAAGATTTAATCATCATCTCCCAATAATTTTCTTGTCTTCGCTATACTATTCGGGCCCCTGTAGATGGGTGTCTGTGTTAGTGATGTGTACTCCGGAATGGATTCATCATTCCACTCCAACTCCGGCGCCAGTACACAAGATTTAACTCCAGAAAAAAACCGGAGCTTACTCCGGATTAATCCGGAGTTTGCTACGGCAAATACTCCAGGGTGCCGGGTGTACTAATGTAATAATTAAGTGAATTAATACGCAAAGCGCGCTAAAAAAGTAAATTTATCGAATAAAATTATTGTAACCTTGTATCGAATGATATAAACAGAACGAAATGAAATATATTTATTCGTTTGCAAACTGGCTGTGGCTTACCGAACAAATACGTTGTTTTGGAGACACCGCAGTCAAGTGTGAAGTAAAATCCGGAACCAACTCCGGAAAAAGTTGGATTTTACCCAACATTATTCAGTGTTTTTTTGAGGAGCTTTTAGTGCCCATGTAGTAATGGAAAGCACTGTACAAGAAGCACCACGGCGATAGCATCGCAAATTCAAAAACGTCCCACACCTCCTAATGCAAACGCATTGATTGCTTGTTTTGATGAGTTGTTTGCAAAGCAAAAATAAAAGTACAAATGGGTTCGTGTTTGTTTTCCTATTCTTCAGAACACAATGAAACCTTAAGCATGTCAAAATGCTACAATTGCTAAGTGTCTGTAGGGAAAATGTTCTTCAGGTGAGAGTTACCAAGAACTATAAAAGCAATTTGCTTTTGCCTGTGTGAGTGTTTTTTTCATGTGATGAGGAAATGGGAGGGAAAATGAAAAAGGAAATTTGAAGAATTTCCCAACCCTCGGAAACCGTAGAAATCTAACGGATATCAGTTTGTCCGAGTGCTTACAGCTCAGTCCGTAAGCATATCCAAAGGCGAAGGTTTTGTGTTTGTAATGTCTTCAATTTTAGGTGGCCACAGCCACATTTAGTAAGTGTCCTACTTACCGTTGGGAACACAACATGCATTATAGAAAAGGTAAATGTAGTATTTCCTAACCTTTGCCCACCATTCACCGTGGCAGACGGTTTGAGTGACACAAGCGATAAGCTTCTTCTAACCTTATATTGCCCACAAACACAGGGCAGCAAGCAAGACAATGGTCACGACTGCCAGGACGTTCGTCAAATTTACGGATGAGCTGACACATTAGGGATAGAAATGGGACCTAAATTCCGGTGGAAAGCACTTGAAATGCGTCACATTATGACATTTAATATAGGACTGTGAAACTGTGCAGATAAAACTTTAATGTCTGCATTCACGCAAGGTCGGAACGTTCTATAGCTTTCGTTCATAAACTTTAAACGTTAACTTAACGGACGTTCTTAAAAGGAAGTTGATTGACGGTAAAGAAATATATAGAATGACATGAATTAAGGAAACAATTAGCAAATGCAACTGTAACTCATCTTTTCGCCAATTTCTCATTCAGGTTGTTTCGCTTAACGATCAAATCTATTGTTTTATGACCCTGCCATAACCGATTAAACGATTTACACTTGTTTTCAGCGCCTGCAATCTCTTCCGCTGGAAGACGTGTCCCCGTGAACATAAGGACGCGCATTGTTTCGGTACAATTTAATGAAGCAGTTGATTGAGACATTAACGATCACGTGTCGCCATCTCGCTGTCCGGAACGGGATGGCTTCCTTTCCCATTGTTACGGGTTTATAATGTCTTTGTTTTAATGGCGATATCCCATCGACGTCCCGAACCACTTACCGATGTGCTCTGTGTGTGTGTGGGTGTGTGTGCTGCCGTGGATGGTCGCAACGTTTCGCAGTGATGTAAATCACACAGAAATGACCCTCGTAGCTCAGGCCAGCCATACCCTGGCGAGGAACAGTGCCAACAGGCCATCAATTTTGCATGAAATGTTTAACCGCCCGCCTGGTCGTTGTCGTAAGGTGGAGCTGAGTTGGTACCAGGGCGTTTGCAAAAGACACGATGCCGATGACAGTGAATAATACTTTCCTTTTTGGGTGAAGATGATTAAGGCTAAACGCTACCTTCCAGTAGTAGGCAGCAATTGAGCCAGCTTTGCGATAGAGATTTATTTGAATCCCTCTTTACCACTGATACAATGAAATGAAATGAATGAATGAAAGAACGAACATTGTTGATAATGAAGATCGGACATAAAGGTCAAACATTTATTATCTACCCGTCAGCTTGTGCTTCGCACTGCACTGTGTGTAATTCAATAAAATTGTTATTCATCTTCACCCTTAAAGTAGGCCACGATGAGAGGGGAAAAATATTATGTTGTCCCAAGCGCGGACCCGATTAAAAGAAGCAAAGTAGCCTGGACTTGCACGGGTGCAAAGAAAGTAATTTTGTTATGCGAAATGCATACCTTCAGGCGATTTTGTTTTCGTGACCACGGTGGTGAAGGTACGGGACAAGAATTTTATATTAGAAATGAATTCTTCACATTTAAGCATGTTTTACTGAACGCGTTGCTCAAACCGTTCCTGCATGGACGGAAATCGTTGCCCTCATTAACGTACGTATGCACTAGTAATGGCTGTTACATGTGTTTCACTTGGTTATTGTCAACAAATTTCTCCCTGCATGTTGTAACGTACTATGCGGCGAAGGAAACCTCGCGCAAACCCTGAACCACATGTAATAGGCAACTACTGTGCTGGTTGTACTAGTATGTTTCTTTTTATCACTGCACAGTGCACATGTGCTTGTATGTGCTGCCATCCTTAGATAACTGCATAGCAAATCTGCACCACTTCAGCTGCATCACTTTCGAGTGGGGGAATTGTTTCGGTCGTACTGATGGGTTAAAGCTCTTTGGCCACATTAGCGTGCGACAGCAAAGTACTTCACTTGCGACGATCTACGACGGCAAGCAACATCTTCTGAGTCTTTCGCCGTTTGCCGTGCCGTTCCTGCGACAGTGGCGCTTGTGTGGCGTACTGGTACATGGTTTTGTTGGCACCGTGGCCCAATTTGCATGTAAATTTGTTCCCTTGTTCCCGTTTTGCCGGTGCACGGAACCTGCTCACTGTTCATTTCTCGTGAATGAAATTTGCCACTTACCGTTCATCGACACGGTTGCAGTGGGTTTGGCGCGTTGGCGTTTGGATGGGAATTGGGCTTGGGCCGTTTGTCATCGACTAGCCTAGAGGTGCGGATTTATGTGACATCGTTTCGGTAAAATGGGTTGTAAGGAAGGTCCCTTACAGGAGAGTAGCTTAAGGATTGCAGAGGTCCCGAAAACTTACCGACAGTTGAAATCGTGTCGGATATGGGTGATATTTATTGGGAACTCATGCATACGAAATTAGATAAATTTGAACAAATGTGTCTATAAAATCAAATTGTTAATAGTGTGGAAAAAACACACCCATATGAATATCTTATACACTATAGGAGGAGTATAATTTAATATCGCAATGCGCACTGAAAACTGCTCAGCGTTCTGTTTTTGTTGGTAGCAACTTAAAAAGTACCATGCGTCTCCATTTGGTGAAAATTCATGTTTCCACTACTTAATTAATTAAAATGGCTTTGCTTAACGCTTGTTAAAACGCTCAGCATTATTATACAGCAGTCACATTGGAACGGGAACGTGTACAAATATTTGGTCGTTACGAGAAACCTTAACATCCTCGTGTAAATGTCCTACCAAAACGTACCACTGGACAGGGGCTAAACGTCCTCGCCTTGAAGAGGGAAGAACAAACTGCACTCAAAAAAGCATTCCCTTGTAACATGCTGCCGCCAATCGGCCAATCGTAGGGCGGATCGGTTACGAAAATTAACAGCAACAATGTTTTAATTAAAATCGATCGCCAAAAGCACGCTTCCAGCCTCGGATAAGTTTCGCACCGGAAGGGATACTCGACGGAATGGGTCCCCTTTGTGTCCCGCTGATCGGCAAACCGATTTGCAATTATGTTCGATAACGATTTCAGGTCCAGTTTCTTCCCGGACTTTCCACACCCGAACAGGCTTAAGCTCGATTTTGTTGGCCGCACTAAACCGGAGAAAGTACAAATTTATTAGACTCCGACCCATTTGTTCGATGGTATTCGCTCCCAGCAGCTCTTGAGCGTGTGGTGGAACAAACGAAGCTAAAATGTGTCCCTTTTGTGTGGTATTGCTTTTTCTTCCTTGCGACAAATGCGAACGAACTCGTTCGCCACTACGGCAGCTTCAAGAAGTTTGCGATGCAAAGCGAAAGCGATAAATTCGCCCCATTTTGCTGTTACTCGATTGTGGTGTTTTTTTTTTGGGACGATGTATGGTGAATTAGAAAGAGGAAAAGAAGAAGAAAATGAAATAAAACTGAAATCAAGGATCTGTCGTAACCCGGCATTGGGTAACGGCGCCAACTGGTCGTTCCAAATCTGGATGCCCTTAGGTGCTAATCTGGCTGGTGCTGCAACCGCAAATGTGATTTCATCTCGGATTTCGCTCACCCCTTGCGTTGGGTTATGGGGGTTTTACCCGTCCGAATCGATAGCCCGGTACGGTGCCTGCAGACACATCTGGGTGCCGTTGTAACGACGTGCTAAGTAATACATATACGGCCACGGTCAACGTATGTTGGACGCGCGCTCAGGCAGGCGGTGTTGACTTTTCTCTTTTCGGCAAGACAATTTGAAATAACGCTTAGGTGGAAGAATGGAACGTGCTGAAACAACAACGCAGTGACGCAGTGTTGGCCTCCGAGTGAGGGTAAAATTCATATCTACTTGATACGTTTTTCTACCAATGACCAGGCGTCTCCATTGTTTGTCAGATTTGGTATTGACAGTAGAACTGTCAAACAGCTTTTTTGTTTGCGGTTACTTTGCAAACAATTTCAAAGAGATATATTTTAATTGGATAATTTCTTTATGGATTGAGAATTGTTTAGCCATAAGTATAAATTTGTTTTAAATCGTGAAAATAACTGATCCATTAGTTTTAGTGTTAATTCAACCATCGAATATCACTTTAAATATTGTCCTTCCCTAACTTCTCCTACAAAAATGCTTCAGTAAATGAATCTACCGCTAATGGTATCCTCGCCGAGAATTCGGTTAGCCCGAAAATCTCAACATTTCCATACCAACCGGTGCAACGAACTGTGGCAATGTGGTTAGCCCATAAAAATCTCAAACATTTTAACGCTTCTTCCTGGTAGGTAAGGCACATCCGGCTTAATTACCGGTTTACCCGGTAACCGGAACTTGTCCGCACTGTTAATTGTTTTTCGAAGGAAGAAGTTGGGAGCGACCTTCCGTGTGGTTTCATTTAATGTTCGGGGGTTTTTAGTTTAAAATTTGCCTTACCTTTGTGGGGTCGTTAAGCGCCGGGGGGTTTTGCCTGGAAGAATCATGAGTAAGGTATCGCACAAAACAGGAAGTGATGGTAGAATTTAGATGAGGTGAACCATTATAGAAAAGAAAACTCAAGATCTTCTTCAAGCGTTTTCAAGCGACGCTAAGCAAGTTTGGTGAAGAATATCACCCCCGTTTCAGAAGAGTGCTTAACCGCGCGACGAAACCGGAGTGACAGTCGCTGACATGAAGATGCTTACGATAAAGCACATCAAACGGCAGCGCACGCAAGCATGTGTGACAGTTGTTTCTTTTCGGCAGAACATTCATTCCACTGTGCAGACTCTTCGTGCCAAAACCATATACCGTTAAGCCTTGAGATCAATCAAAGCACCAGCAAACAAAAAATTAACCCACACGAAATCTGCACCCCATCCTGCCTTTAATTCGATCCAAAACGGCACAGCAAAAGCATGGCCTTAATAAAGCCACCAATCGTTTTGCGGGAATTATCCGACGTAACCTTTCATCTTTACCCCGCCGGAAACACCGGAATCGTTGATACATTCGACATGGGCGACGTGGTGACGAAGAAACGAGTGATTAATAGCTGGTCGCAGAGCTGGATTGACACGAGCGTTGGCGTACGGCGAGATCATTTATCATTCGTTCGTCCCGTGAGCGCGTTGATCCGGCGGTTTGCGTTGATGCGGCGCACGACAAGTTGCAGTTATCTCATTTACAGCGGGCTGTTACTGTGTGGTGCTATCATGTTTTAGTAAACTTTTCTTAAAGTCAGTAACCTTCCACAACAGTACGGTCTGGCTATTTGATAAAAAAACAACAAGAAAAAAACATCCTTCAGTAACTTTGTGTAAGGAGTGATTAGTTAAAAACTTGACCGATTTGTGTTTTTTTTGTTTAATCTCCTTCGAAACAGAACGTTTCAACGCTTCTTTTTTCTATCCTCCTGGGTGGGAAAGTATTTTCCTTATTAAGAGAAGAAAGACTTCGTGAAGCATTATTAACTAGATAAAGGAAATTGATGGATTTCTCTCGGTTTCCTTCTGGTTTAGCATGCTTCTGCCTTTTTTGTGAGTACAGCTTCAGTTCTTGAGCTATTTCTAGGGTACTCTAAAGCTTTAGCAAGATCCCATTGTTAGCGAAAGAGCAACAGAAGCTAATCGTGTGAGATTAAGGATTTGTTGTTCCCTCAATGCGAAATACTATACTGCCTACGAAATGATTTGTTTGCGCAACGATTCCAGATGTGTTGCATTTTAGAAAATTTAGGCAAGCATAAACATTTTTATTTCATAACTAATTACGTTAGTATTACAGGCTTAAAGGCATTTCCCACCATGTTGATTGTAGATTGGAAACCTTACCACTGAAACAAAAGTGTGAGTGGATGGGGTTAAGGTCCGTTTCAATTGGTTGTAGAGAAATGATGCATTAAATTCCGAAACGATACGTGTTTAAATTATGAAGATTGAAATCATATAAGGAAGGACATCATAACAACGAGAGGCTCGCACGTGGAACTCAGTTGATTTGCATTCGGGGTAAAATTCGGGGTGTTGCAAATTTGAGTGCTTGAAACTTAAGTGAGTCAAGGCTAATAGAATTTTTTTAATAAAAAAAAAACGTATTACGGACAGCTTAAAATTTCGGACAAATTTCGCTGAAATTTTATTTCTGGCCTTGCCTTGCTGCATCGGCGTACATAGGAATCGATTCTTGTGATAATAATCTACTAGAAAACTGTGATGGTTTATCATTTTACACATCATTTTTACAAATTCGATTAAAAAAGACAATTAGTCGTTGACATGTAAAAAATAAGGTAAAAAAGCTATCATATCATTTTAAGTGTAGATTCATTCTTTTAATTTATTAGTTAATCAGGCAATTGTTATTGAACTGCATGTGATTATTGATAATATTGTTATTATGTTTATGTTTATGTATGTACATATGGAAGTAAGTTAATTACTTAAGTGCAATTTTAAATTCAAACAATTTAACGAAAACATCCTTCAAACTTGTTGCTTCCAAATAAACAAAAAAATGCAATTAAGGCAATTGAGTCTCTCGCCACTTACTTCATCTGCAAAAGCTTTCCAGAAAAAGATCATAATGGTTTTAAGCTTCCCCAGCCGCTGGGATTTCAGCATTCATTAGTCTTCGGTGTGTGTTTGTGTCTGTGAGCACGCGTGCGTTCACCTACTGCATGCAGCATGACATCCTGCGATAAAAAAAAGACATAAAACGCATCCAGTTGCACGATGGGTTTTGGCCTCCGGCGCAAAAGGGCAAACAAAAAACCCCGCCCAAACGCACCAAAAACATATATCACCTTCAGCCGGGTGGCAGGTCGGGTGTCGGGCACCCGATGGGAATACTGATAAGCGGTCGTAATTGAATTTATGCTAGCAAATTTGGAGTACACCATGAATTTGTTTCAACGCGATCTGATAAAAAACCTACCCCACGCCATATCGTGCCATCATTAAGCATTGCGTATACGGGCGTTCCCGCTGTTTGCCTCCGCCACTCAAAAACAAAACGTTGATACTGTGCGGTATATTAAAGTTTTGTAGAATTGCAATAAGTTAAGCGAACCGTGCCAACGGGGAACTCGCACAATAAAACCCCCGGCACGAAATAAAAGGTAGTTGCGTGGTTTCCGCTCAGTACCGGGAAGCGAATGCTTTTAATGTTACTTTTTCCCATCTATTTTTTGTACAATTGTTTTTTTTTGCTTTCACTTTTCTTTTTGTTTTGTTAGTTCCTGTGCCTTATGGACGCTGGCCCGAAATAAGCCCTCATTCTCTTGCTGTCTCTCTTTCTCTTTCTGTGCAGGATGTACGGTACGGATGCAAGGAAAACCATAAATTGCTTCACCCGGGGTCCTAATCTTCCCTTATACCGAATTCTTCCGCTCGGTACGTATTCTAGCGGGATAGATCTTAGCTTTTATCGGGCGGAGAGCTCGGGAGAAAGAGCAACGAAAAGAACACCGTTACCGTTTCGTGTGGTTACGGCTCGCAAACTTTTTCACTCACAAACGCCACCGGTCGCGGTTGATTCGCACCAACGCCTCACCGTCTGTTGCCATAACCTTGCCAAAGGCCACCCACGGCGTAGATGTATGATGTTCACCTGTGCCTTTCGTGCGTGTGTTCGGTCCAAGCAACATGCACTTTTATCAATCCCCATTGCACCGCAACGAAGTGGGTGGTGGGGGCTATTAAATTTATACACTTCCTGTCACTCGTCGCCGGGGGCGGCATCTTGTTGCCGGGCGCTTGAACTGTCCACCAAGGAAATGCATCATTGCGTTGACATAAATTTCATTTCCTTTCTGGCTCGGCTTGTGCATCCGATTGCACTTAGTTGGTAGCGGAAAGGCTTAGGTGTGGCGTAAGAAAACTGTTTGCCAAGATGGAAACGCAGCGTAGCAAGCGGGGCGAAACGTTGTGTGACCGTGCAAGACTTTTCCTGAACCGATCTTACCGATAATAGGACTAAAGTTTTAACGCTCCCACCAACAGGCAACTGTTTCCAAACGTGGGGCACAAAAAATCTTACCAACGACATGCAAAGGAAAGCATTGTTCAACCATAAAACACCACAGTTTCTGTATGCGACATATACGAGACGTCTAAGTGTTTCAAACTGTAGTGATAAAGACTTTTGAACGGAATATTAATGTCCCGTTGGATGTTGGCGATAGTAAAATATGGTTTTAACATCTTGAACCAAAAAATATGGCAAATGAGAACACCCGGGATAAGACAAAGTAACAAGGAGGTCTTGGGAAATCATTGTACTCGTTTCAAGCCTACTGGGACTGACAATATGGTAGAAAGCTGTCAAACTAATTAAAAAAGGTTATTTAAATGCAATGCTTCGCACACTGTTGCAAAGTACCTATTTCTTTTTACATTTAACCTCTCTTTAGTTTACTTAATTTTCAATATTGCTAATGTGCAATGTCGTTATGTTGATGTGATCGTTTTGTTTATCGACACAACAACCTCAAGAGGTCTAGAAATATTATTTTAGTGGACGTCTACTATTTCAGTAGCCGTATACTGTTTTATTACCCGGTGACTATTTTAGTATCCATATACTATTTTTTTAAATGTGTCCTATTTTAGTAGCTGTATGCTATCTTATTGAAGATCTGCTAAAATAGTATGCGGATACTAAAATAATATACAGCTGCTGAAATAGTAAAAACCCTAGTAAATCGAGGACTACTGAATTAGTATACGAGTACAAAATTAGTATATGATTACTAAAGTAGTACAAACCTAGCATACGGCGGAATACTCAAGTACATGTAGTACATTTACACATATGTATGTATGTTCTTTGCATACCGTACACTGCTTCTGCAAGCACGCGGGAACTGTATACTTACTGCTAGACGGGAATGGTATACTACTTTCTACATCCGCAACTAAACTATTACTAATAAAAAATAAAGAAAGTAAAAGATGTTATTCACAGTAAAATCAGTTCCCGAGAGACGCTAATAATTCGCGTAACTCGAGGATAACGTAACTCGGGAAATGACTGTATCTGGGATTCCGCATATAAGAAGAAACGCGTATCTCGGGTACAGGCAGTTCCCGAGATACGCTATTATAATAGTGGAGCGCTATAACTCGGGAAAAATCCGCTAATCTCGAATAGTTAAATAGTTGACTTTAGTTGGTTAAAATAAACTAAAAACAAATGTGTTATATGATAAAGGAAGCTATTTTCGACCAATTTTTCTCCTTTTTGCATAGATTTTGTGTTTTTTTTCATCTATCTTTGTGTTTTTTTTCGCGTATCTCGAATTCTCGAAACTTGAGTGTCGCGTAACTCAGGATGCGACTTATTTATTAAGGTAGGTAGGTTTATTACCTGCGACTTCGTTGACGGAAGAACTGTCCATTTTTATAAGAAAAAAGCTCTAATTCTTTAAACAAAAAAAAACATCTAACATCTCTTTTGCAACAAAAAAACACACAGGGAAAGTTAGACAACAGAGGTTCTTCGGATTGCTTTTACAATTTTTTACACCTCATAAAATTACTGCCGCTTCATGAGCGATTCCATAAATGTCATTAAAGTGCATGTGACGCTTAACTTGTTTCTTTATATTTTACTCAATTAATTATCCAATCATCCGGATATTTATATTGCATTACGCATCCGCTATTCGAAATCAATAAGCTACGTCCGTTATGAGGAATTAAATTTCCTCTTCGGGAAACACAGAAAAAGCACACCAATCATGAACACGCCTCCGACGGAGAGCGAATACTACTTCAAAACGTTGCTCCGTAGTGGGTGTTGAAATATTAATCCGGCATTGATTTCTCTCCTGCACGAAAGGTGATGGGAAAAACAAGCTTTGCTAGGTTTTCTGAGACGTTGTGGAATTTTTTGATTGAATTCATCACTTTGGAAGACCGATACCGTCGGGAGCGTTGGGGGGTTTTTTGTAGCAAAAGCAATCCAAATAATCGATCATACTGTTTTCAATTTCACAGTAAAAGCACGTCCAGGCATTGAATTGAAAGCTTCAGTCTTGTAGAGAATGGCATAGAGAGAGAAAATACTCAGAATTGCTTCCTTTCTAGTGACAGCTATTAACTAATGTTTTGCGATGTCAATTTGACAGTTGCTTTGTTTATCCGACGATCAACAGTCATTTAACATTGAGCAAGAACTGTCAAATCGTATGGGAAATATGTTCGATGAACAAACAAACAAACATTGTCCATACAATTTGGCAGCGTTTGTTCAACGTTGTTTGATTGTAGTCCGCTCGGTTATTGACACGTTTGATGTTTAATTTCAATTTATGTTTGGCACGTTCCGTACAGCAAAATTGATAATACAATATTACTGCTTAGTGTTACTACAACCTCATGAAACTGGAGCTGCCATATTTCTTTGACATTATGTAGGAAGGAAAGGGTTGGGATTCGGATTATGAATGCTAGATTAATCATGAATAAAATCGCGTCAGTAAACAATTACTTGTACCACTCGCATGGTAATATCGCCGTAAAGGTTTGCTCTCCAGCTTTACGGTTAGACACTCCATTAGATCCTACCAAAGCACCCTCCATTACGGTTCCAAGAACATTCCGTTTGTATCGTTTTGTGTCGGTAAAGCTGCGGGATGCATGAACACATATTTTACACCCATCGGCCCGATAACTTTGTTTTAGCGAGTGAGAACACACATTTGTGTAAATTTTCCCCCGATTGTTTTGCTTCGGGGCATGCTATATGCGTTGATGGATGCTGACGCCTTTACCCTGACCGACAGCACACGTTCGCCACCAGTCACGTAGAGGGAAGGTGGAAGATGAAAAAGGAGGGTGTAGCAGGCAAAATGTTTTTTTTTGCCAACAGTTTCTGGTACTTTTCCATATGATACAGCTTGTTTCTGTTATCGAATTGTGTATAAATTGGGTTCAGCCGTATAAATTCGATTTGTTGCGTTGTGTTTTGTGCAATGTTTTACTACGTCAACACCGAACACACATAAAAAACTCGCAACCACCATTTAAGTTTTCACATTCGAATGCAACGTTCACATTTCATTTTGGGCGGTTTAAAGAGAGAAAAAAAAACGGGGACGCCTCGTTAGCCCTCATTAAACTTCACTTAGCTTCGTCTACGAAAGTTCCCTGGGACTGTGTAGTTTCGAACCATTTTGAACCAAGCAATTGCTGCCTGTGTGTTGCATGATTATTTGCTTATTTCGCTGTAAAAACCACCTGCGGCAAGATTCTCGTTCTTTGTTGATTTTCGGGCTCCAAACATGCAGACGAAAGGTAGTGGAAAACTTTTTTTCTTCTGTTGTTGAGTTGTTTGTGGTGTTTTGTTTTGTGAGTGTGCAACAACACAGATCGGAAAGCTGTCTTCAAAGTAAGGATGAGCTTTCGATCAGTGGATATACTTTGTCTATGTACGAACGTAACACAAAAAGTATTTTAATTATGATTGTTGTTCTTTTTTTATACTTTTTTATACTTGTTATGCGTATCATATCGTTGTTTGTTTTGTATGAGATCCAATTAAATGTATGCTCAAAATTAATTAAATATGACTGCTTTGTTCCATGGAATTGATCAAGAGGCGTTGAATTCAATTGCTCACAGCTGTAAAATGTTGGTGTGAAAAACATTACCTCAGCCCAGACACACAATACATTAATTTCACTAATATGAACCTAATTATGGCCCGTATCAATAGTGTTCCACCATAAATAGAACACGAGTTTAAAGTGTTATGTAAATACTGTGTACCTGTTTCATTTTGTGATTCTCTTTTAACGTTTTTGCCGGGTCCCTTTATTGTTGTCCTACTGACACCGAAGGGAACGGTGGCCTGTTAAAACTGAATTATATGTCGCTCAATTTCCTGCCGTATGACTTGGTTCGCTGTACTGTAGTCATGTGTAGTGCAAGCTTTCCTCGGTCCAGTCCAGTCCAGCATCCCATACATACCACCCCGTACTCACACACTGATGGCATCCCAGTGGACAGGAAGCAATATTATTCAGCTCGGACAACGATATCCTGTGTTCACGGGGGCTCGCGCGTTTTATGCTGTTCGATGTTTTGTTGCCTATCGGGCCGCTTCGATCAGCCGGGACGTGCAGTGAAGCGAGCAAAATTACGACCCACCAAAACGGCCAACGGCGTACGGTTGTGTTTGTTTTATTTGAAACCTACCGTTATTGCGTTCCCACCACGCCACCACCAACTTTTCTCCACCCCCAAAGAAAATCCTTTAGCTGGCAGCCGAAAGGCGTACGAAAGTCGGTTTTATTTTTGGGTCGTGATCAAAAAGCGGTGTGAATGGGCTTTTCCTTTTGTGTTTTTTTTTATTGTGGGCATGATTTAGAAAAGCCTGGAAGTGGAGTGGAGCTTGCAAGAGCATAAATAACGAGAGCCTGCTACACAAACACCGAACCAGTAGCCCAACAAGTAGACAAAAGATATTGAATGTGTGGCAAGACTGGAGAGCTAAATTTAATTACTTGGAACTCACTTCCGTTACGGTGTATGTATTAAATTTGTCGTAAATTCTAGTGTGCATTACATTGTACATGGGGATGGTTTGAAATATTGTATTTATACATTTAATTTATCGTTTAAAACTTCCAAAACAAATAAGACAAATAAATTGCCTCGCCCTAAAGATCACAAAAGCTGTGAGCTTTGCGCGCCTAAAGGTATGCAATGTAATGTTTTGTCGACAGTCATCCGACAGGGATATGCGTTTGTTACTAGTCTGTTACAGGCATCGGTAAGGAAGGTTTACACTGTTTTCTAGATTAGTAATCGATCAACAAGCGTCTCTAAGGCAGAGGCCAAAATTTTAAGAATAAAAGAAAAGCATTTTGCCGTGACAATTTAATGTCAATTTCACTTTTCACTCCACGTCCAACCCATTGTTCTTAACTGTTGCTGGCAATAAATTAAGATTCCAAAACTCACCTGTCATTTCACGTGACGTTTGAAGTCAAGCAATAAAATCCAAAACCAGGCCAGCGGAAACGCAAATAACTCGCCATCAGATCAGAGTCGTTTTGAGTTATAACCCTACCCCTAACGACACGCGGGCAGCAAATTAGTCGTTCCGAATTCGCCTGCCACACTGGTCCATGGTTGTGAGCATGATGTATTGGTTTCAGCGCGACAGCAACCAAGGACGCGACAGGACGCCGCATACACTCGGGACAACAAATTATTGCTCCCGTTGATGTGTATGATGAATTGATCCGACTGCGTGGAAATTAACATTGCCCTGACAGAGGGCAAAACACTGATGGCACCCGATTACGGCTTGTGACAACAACCGTTCAACCGTGAGTGTGGAATGTGCTGAGGGAATTCAGGCGTCAGTTTTATGCAGTATCAGGACTCAGGTTTCATATTCCGCGACACTGTCTAATCAAGGACCGTGCGTACGCTAAGGGAGCAATCAATCCTGTGGCTTATCATCGTAGGAATTCGTTCGGCCATTGTTTGTATATGTCGTTGGGACAGTTGAAATTGGGGAAAGTTTTATCAGGATTGCGCATAAATTTGTATCAGGTGGAGTTTCCCGAAGGTAGTACCATTTGTTTTGATTTAATCCTAGATGCTGATATTAAAATTCCATAAATGGTTCTTCACAATAAGAGGACTCTACCCGAAAGGTGCTCGTATGCAATCTGTTCGGCATTGCGCGTGCAGAATCGCAGTGAGCTCGTTGGCTAGATCAAGAGGAGCATGACCTCCTCGGAAATTGGATGCAGCCGGGGATGGAGAAGAGCAACCCTGGATCCAAGCATCCATGGAAACGGATTCGGAACGGAAACGGTGATCTAGCCATGTCTGCACGACGTACTCTACTATGAGTGGGTCAATAAGAAGAAGAAGCAGAGGACCCATGGCTTGGAGTCCTCATCAAAAAGTTATATGACGATAGTAGCAAATTAGATACACTAATTTCTTAGTTACACTGTTTTACACTAACTGAATACTAGCTGACTGATTGATACAGGTTTTTAAGCACTTTTTATCCACGAATGTGATGATCTACGCCAGTATCAGTATATGCTATACCCTAACTGGCTCCTACCATTTTATACGCTACCATTTTAACCATTGTCTTTTCGTTACTCACCATGGCGATGTCAAAACTTCCCAGCAGTTGCTGTGGGATAAATTTTGTCGAAATAAAATCCTTTTCTACACATGGGTCTATATGGGCAGGACGCAATACTTCGAGGAAAACCACCTGAACTTGTTTCGCTGCTGGTACGAGTGGTCAGCATAGTAACAACATCCAGCGCCCAAACCTACATCAATAAATAGATCGAACCGATTGAAGGTTTTCATCGCCTACCACGATGCAATAAGTTTCTGTTCTACACGTGCGATACTGATTTCACATTCGACAGCAACGTCCTGTGTTAACCACCTACACAGCTCGCTGGACATGATTGCCTTACCGTACACGGGTAGTCAAATCCTGGAATTATCGTAAATTGGCCCAAAATGTGTTCACCGCAGACAACAATCGCCCGTAAACAATTGAACTGCACATCGCGATTGTTCGAGGGCTCGTGTCGGTTGCGTACTGCTGGCGGTGCCAACGAATGTCCGACGAATGTCGACACGGTTCACATCCATTCGGCAATGAATATGAGCCGTCAGTGAAGTGGAACACACTTTCAGGGCAGCGGATTTTGGGTTTCCGTGTAAACTTAATTTTGAGCAATTCCTGCATTGTGTTGCTCATTTGATGAAGACCAAAACTCAGAATTGCGTAAGCTCTTGTTGGGCGGAAGTGTTGGCCTTACTAGAGCGACAGAGAGGGAAAATCAAACTCTATTGCAATGAACATGAAATTGGAAGTTGTGTGGAATATTTGCCAGTCGCTAATTACTTCAAATTCCATACAGCATTCGCAAATGCGATACAATCGATGTACTTGTAGCTTCATTGAAACAATTACTGAAGTTCAACTGCTTGTGATATGATTAATTTGAGCAGACCGAAAAACGATTTACTAGTTTACAAAAAGTTAACGGTTTTTGAACTCATAGAACACCGGTTCTTGGTGCTTGCCTTGGACGGGATCAGCTTTAAGTTCCGTTTAATCTAGGGAGAAGAATTATGAGTTATTATTATCAGAAATATCAAATAATAACGATAAAATCCACTTCATTTGATCACAAGTCGCTTGTACTTTCTGCCAGTTACTATTTTATGAGTAGTTTTAAACTTGTAAAGGGCTTTCTTTCAAGGAACACAAATAATCAATGGCACTATGTCGTCACTTATTCGTTGACATTTATTTTGAAATTGTAAAAGAAACGCATACTCATACAAAGAGTGCAGTGATCAATATGCAATTCACATATCACAACATGCTGATCCTTAATTAAATCACACTAGATGAGTATTTGGAACTATAATCTAACATATTAGTCCCTATATCTTCGCCCAATATATGTTCAATAGGCAACTGTGTCACGGTTGTGTGCAAATCATACCATAACGATGTATTTGCACCGTTTGAGCATATAAAACTCCTCTTTAAATGTATCTGTTCAACGAGCTTTAAATGGCTACGGGTGGTTTAAAACATTCCTTTCATTCTAACCGTACATCTAAGCCCAACAGTTTACCGCTAGAGCGATTAGCTTGAGTGTTCAACGCCTGAAGATATGCAATGAATTTTAAGGATCACTTTTTTACGACTTACGATGCAGAAACCCTAGTGGCACATTAGTTTATTTTGGCGCATTTTGAAGTATACGGCATAGCTACAATGCGTTGTACAATCAAGCTGCGCCTCAGCCATAAACCATCGATAGCTTCACGTGCAGTTACATCGTACTGTTATTTTTTTATGATACAATGCTAAAGGTGCACAATGTGTGCAAGCCTATTAGTAACTGAAACCACCAACCAGCTTAACTATCTATATGTATATATATATATGACTTAAATCTACGGAATAGTGACCTAATTTGCCAATAATAAAGTTCATCTTCTAATGTTCGTTAAATTTAACCTTCTAACAAACTCCCACGTGCATACTCGAACGAACGAACTTTTATCACCAAAAACCAAACCCTTACTGATGGAAAACAATAGATGAGAAGTACCTGCCGGTACCAAAAATCCGCACCAGTCCCACCACACCCAGCAGCACCACAAGCGTCCCCCACACAAAGCTCCTCGTCCCGGAGGAACAGACCTCGCGTTCGATCTTATCACAGTTCAGAAAGTGTTTATCGGTGGACAGCAACTTAGCGACGGTACGAAGAAATATGGCCGAATTATGGTGACACTTGTACCGGGCACTGTTGTAGACGCAATTTTCATACCCATACCGGGCGCTATCGAAAGAAAACAGAGCAATGATTGACAGTGGATAAGTGTTGTGGGATGAAATGCGCAATCCTCGGAACATTGGAACGGAATGGGTGCTTTCGAGAGAACGAAACGGTCGCTCGCCAACATACCAGCAGAAGTGCATGTACTGCACGTTCATCGATTGCTTGGTCGTTTTCGACATTTCCTCCTTCAGAATGCCGACAAACTTGCCCGAACAGACGTCCCAGTCGCGATGCACGTGATGGAAACAATCCTTGTGCTGGAGAAACTCTACGGAAGGTATGAAAAGAAAATGGAATTTCAACAAGCGTACGGGCAGTGAGCTGGAAATGATTAAAGACACGCTCGACAAGCCATGTCGATTCAGGAAGGAATGTTATGTGCTGCATAAGCACCTCGTAATCGTTGTTAATTTTACATTAAAAAGGGAAGGAACACAGTGTTAACACGCTCTTTTTGTGTGCTGGGTTTATCAGTCTCTACGGCTAGTTTGTATGGTGAGCATATACGCCTAGAGGTATGCAATATATTAACATTCGATGTCAAGAGCTCAGTACTCCTGAGTTATCAAGTGATCTGAAGCTTATGAAAACGTGATCGTTCCTATAGCGATTGCGCTCTTTCAGACACTAAAGCCTTGTAAAGTTTATGAACAACTTTTTAACTTTAGCGTAGAAAGTTATCCAACCAGTTACGTTGAATGAAATATTTAATCATCGTATCTATAAGTTTCTTCGACTGAAACAATCAAATTTAATTATCTTTAACCTTTTATCATTTCTTGGTGGATCTTAATTTTCAACCGAAGATTATCGTTGGCGGTTGGGCAGAGATTCCACGCTAAGACATTCAACCATTGAATGGTTTGATTAATGGAGAGATAGCATGCGCGTGCCATTTCTTCGACCATCAAGCTTTTCAAAACAATCAAAACGAACGAAAGCCCACCCGTCGCGACTAGTACCGGTCTGCCATTTTCCATTAAGCACTCTTGGTCTTACCCTTCTGAAACGAGCGATCCCGGCATAAGAACTCGTACAATCGTTTCGCACCGTACACCTCGTTTTCGATGATTTTCCGTTCCTTCTGGTCCACGCACACGTTCAGATAGTGCTGTACACATTCCATGCCCCGGTTGAACAGTCTACGGGTGTTCAGAGAGGAAGGAAAACATTCATTACGCTTTATACGATCGGACACGTAGAATGGGCCCCTCACACACACACACACACACACACACACACACACACACATTCGTATGCATCCGAATGATTCAGGAAACGAAATGAAGTTCGTTCGAAGAAATGGCAGCCAAGTAACACTTACAGACACCGGTCGCTAATTTCCTCCACCGAGTCCGGTATCTTGACGGAGTCCAGCAGCTCGACCGCAATCGATGGGGAAGAGTTGCGGAAGCAGTTGTCCAGCATTTGCGAGATCTGACCACACACCGGTTCGGGAAGCGAACCCGACGAAGTTTGAGCAGTTGCTGGAATATGATGAAAATTGTGTTTTAGATTAAAGGATATTTAATGTGCTGGAATGTTGTTGAGCCTTTAACGGTCTGCAACGATGACTTACGCTAAGGGATTGGTAATAATTGATTAAGGACTGTACTATTGCAAATTAAAGCATAACATAAACTAGAATTTGCTGCTTACTGTTCGGCAGTATTCGAATAGCTTTAATGTATAACTTTAGGCGTTTTTTCTTCGGGAAAATTGTTGCTAATATGGATTTGCGTTCGCCAATTCGCACGAAATGGGCTAGAAAAAGGAGCCAACGGTGGTATAAAAAATGAAATACGATATTTTAAAATTGATGTTTCAATAATACATCTAATTGTTAGGCACACCGTTTATTCTTCTGTTTCCGCGCAGGTACCCTGATCCGAATTCATAGGATGCGTTATCACCGTTATCAAATGTACAAGTTTGATCAATATTAAAACTGGAGTGAATAATCCAGAACCCAAACTCAATTGAATCGTGAAATTTATCTTAAATTGGTTCTGAATTAATAAATTTGCTTTAGTTTAAACGAAATTCCTTCAAAAAAATGGTATTTGTTGAATCGCAGGTTCAATCCAGACACAAAAAACGGTTCCATATTACAGGTTCAAAATAAATTCAATTGATCTCTTTCCTTTGTGCATTGAAAAAATCAATAAATCAATGAGCCACATGAACCAGCACGGTTATTTGATAGAAAAACAGATTTATCCAGCCACTTACGTGGAAGCGAAGCTTCTATCGGTGATTGAATCAATATCGTTTTTCAATATGTAGGTTTTGAGTTAACATTAATAATCGCAATTCCGTTACGTAAGTCCTTCTAGATAGCTATTCATATTTTAATCTACACTGGATTAAATGCATCAACCCAGAACCACTGCATAAGTTTTTTTACTGAGGATACGGTTTTCGAATACCGTTTTGTTTAGGATACTCAGACAAAACCGGGGTGTTTTTTTTTACTAAGGATATTAAAGCCAATGTAACATAATTGAAAGGTTTAGTACACAAGAAGCTATAGTAAGATATAATTGGGCTGTGTATTTATTTTTGTGCTCAGCATTGGCATGAAAGTATGGCCAAAATGTAAGCTATCATCAAAAATGCATACCATTTGCTTATGGTTTTTAGCTCAACGTTCAGAAATTCATGAAAACAACGTTTTGTCAATATTAATCCAAACAACGTGCTGGCTCATCATTAAAAGATCTCTTATAGAAGAATGTTCCGTTTCTCAGAATCCAACGAATCAGATCGGAAGATGAGGGTTATTGTGTACATAAATCATCTGCTAGTCTCGTTTTGTTTGCGATGAATGTTAAGCCCTTAAGGATACTAATTTTAGAACGAAATTCACGGGCGAAATGCTTGAAAGCACCATTTACCAGGAAAGCATCACTAGTTCAGAAGTTAATGCCACTGTGAGAATGGCTTTATTGCATGGTTTTGCTTTTGGCGTTTGTTTTAAGATTTTTAATCTTCTTAACACGCTCATTAGCACCTTTATGACAGAAATATACTAATTTATATGAAGTGATTGTTAAAGATCTATTTTTTTGTAGCAAAGCTTTTTAATGGCTTTCCATCCATACTTAAGAATACATTTAAAAACCATCCACAAGTTAGGAAACGCACGTAAACATTGATGTTTTTTAATCTTCTTAACATGCTCATTAGCACCTTTATGACAGAAATATACTAATTTATATGAAGTGATTGTTAAAGATCTATTTTTTTGTAGCAAAGCTTTTTAATGGCTTTCCATCCATACTTAAGAATACATTTATAAACCATTTACAAGTTAGGAAACGCACGTAAACATTGATGTTCTTTACAATTTATTTTAACTTTTCAACGATACACATTTTAGTCAACTAATCTTTTAATGATAAGCAATCGCATTAAACATAGCAGTATTAAATTAAAGGAAACCCAATGAAGAGGAACTAATAACCATAGTTAAAATATTTTATCATACAAATTGCATAGTTTTGGGCGTTCCTTTTCGTTGTCTTCTCGGTTGAAAGCGCCTGAATGTATGCAATTTGTCTTGATGGTTCACTTTGTTGGTTATGGCTTTCGTAGCAATTCAATATCCAAACATAAGCTGGACGAAAGACGCTATCATAAATCCAGATGTGAGACTTAAGCAAAGCAATAAAACTCTTCAGATATTTATATCTTTAGATAATGAAAAAAAAAAAACAAATAATTATTCAAATTGTATTTAAATTTGGGTCTACATTCATAGCTAAATGCATGGGCTAAATACAGTATTACCCATTAATAAAGTCAGTCCGGTCTATGGGCTTACCCGAAACATCAAAGAAACTAGCAAATCAAGGTAATAAATTCATGTCCTAACTCACCAAACCATTTTTAGCTAATCTAATCAAACCTTGTAAACCCTCGGACTTAAGAAGAAATCGCAAAGAAGCTTTGAAAAGGAGGCAACAACTTTCATTTAGCGTTCCCCATTTCCCATTCGCAAAGCTTCCGGTTACATTCCCGCTTCCACTAATCCGCTTATCCGCGATGTACACTCCGCGGGGACTTTAACCTTATTAAATTCGGCCACAGTGAAAGCCGTGGGATAATTACGAATCCCGAAAGTTATCCTCAAACCGGGAACTTTCGTTCCGGGAAGGACAATCGCTAATCATTCTTGTCCGCGTTGTCATTAAATGCACCACATTAGCGTCTTGTTTTAAAATCCAAATCCGAGAGCTACGTGCGGAGACGATCACTTACCATAGCGACACATCACTGTCAGCAGAAGTACACCCGATATCGCAACGTGCCGACCCATCCTAAAACTGTTCCACGTGCTAATGCTGTCCATGGGTTGCTGCAACCGTTTACTATTTGTTCATGATTACTTTTTGTTTGCACAAAACCAAACGGATGTTTCCACTTGCGCCCGCAAAACAGTCCTTTTCTCAACAGTCCTTGAGCTGCTTTTTACCAAATATGCACACACACACACACACCCACCCAAACGGCCTTCACTCAAGTGTCCATTTGGAGCGTGTTCTCCTTTTTTGATGTGCTATCAGCGTCCACGTCCGTTGAGTGGGTTATTTGCTACGTTTTGCATAATCCACGTCACAAAGTACCGCACGACCGGTGTATCTTCGTACCGGTCCAATAAACATCGCCACCACATGCTGGTTCGGGAGTTAGTCTTGGCAGATGAATCACCAAGGACACTGAAAGGATGACTAGCGCCGGTGGGCGCTTGGATGCTGTCATATATACGTAGCGTGGCTGTTGCTCACGAGATCGGTTCGTTCGCTTCCCGTCGAGACTCGGGTTGCGTTCGTGTGGTACGGAACTCACGCTTGGAGTGTTGTTTTACTCCGTACGAAAGGATACAAAAAAATGCGTCGCGAGATTCTTCGCGAGTTATTTGAATGTTTTAAAGTGTATGCCATTGTTGATTTCGCGTTTATTTTGTCATGCGGGAATAAATAATTCACCTTAAGGCTTTAAAACTTTCACAATTTTGTAGTACAAAGGGAAGGTTTTGATTCGTTTGAGTTTGGAATATAAAAATATATAAACACAAATTTTTAGCACATTTTTCCTCGTCAAAGTCGAGAAATCACAATTCAACTGCGTAAACAATTCACAAAATATTAATTCAATTGCATATGGAGTTTCATTGTTTGCAATCGTTCACGAGACCAAATTGGTTGATATCTGAAGACTCTTTTTGTAGGCAATTATGCTACTATGAGTATATTTCAGGTAAATCATTCCATTGTTCCATTTCTTCTTCGAGTTTTGCCAATTGGTCGACTTGCTTGTAATGAACCAAAGAGCTTTTTATGCACTATAATGATCAACTCGTACGGAAAAGCGTTGAGTAAGCGTACCATCATTACGTACTCGTTATAAGTCGCTTTGCCAGGGCTCTGTCACATTTTTTCCCGCCTCTTTGCAACTGTTTTATACTGAAGGACGTACAAATTGAATCGTTTTGGTACAAGAGCCACATTTCTTATACCGTCGTACGGAGGGATCAGTGATGCAGCACAATACAGTGCGGAACGGTGTATTGAATAGACAAATTGATTGTTACATATTAGGGAGATGCGGAAAAAAAGATCAATCAATTGAGTGGTGTAGTGTGTAGCCATTGCGAGTCATTCCATTGCAACACTCAACATTATTGCACTCTGTAAAGATCCTTATTTATTATGCTTTCTTAAAGCTGTCTGTATTATTCATGAATGTTTTGCTACGAATTGTGAAGAGGGAGAATGTTCTAAAAAAACCAATGCTTTAAACGTTCCTTTTTGGTGGGATATAAATTTTACAAGTGTTTTGAGGAAGTGAACAAGTGTGGTGGAGATTATTTTTTACAAATTGGCCTTTTTTTCATAACTTCATAAAGCCGAAACTCAGCTCATAGGTCCTGAAAAAGCCCCTGTTGGTGCGGTACCTGTTAAGAAAAGAAAAAATTAGAGACGCGCTCACGGTAACTTTTCAACGCGCAGCAAATAAAAACGCTTTATTTTCAAATCGGAAGAGATTTAAGTTGTAAAGAGCAGTTGAAGTTATAAGAACATAACTCCAAGATTGGAGTTATAAAAAAGAAGAGTTGTAAAGAAAAACAAATGCGACAAGGAAGAATAAAGAAAAAAATGAGAAAAGAACACTTGCTGACAGTTGCTTTCTAATCTTTCAAACATTTCATCGCAATCGGCGACATGTTGAAGTTAATTAAATTTCTCCACAATTTCCCTCAATACAAGGCGTTTCTGTTTTGTGTGATTTCACCTCGTAAAATGAAATTAGTGGCGCTTTAAGTGATACTTGATAGCGATCGTTTCGGTTTTTCCAGTTTTTTTCGAGAACGGCTGCTGAACGTTGCAGAATTAGATTAATTTCACTGTCAACGGTGTCGAACTTTTCGAGCCAGTTTGACATCGCAAGAATAGAGGAGAGTTTGGTTTGGATCACCCCAAAAAAAAAAAACGCGATTGACAGGATGAAAACAACCAACCTTCCATGGAGAAAAGAACATGCATTGCTGTAGTGAGTGCGTCAGGAGCAGTTAAATAGGTCGGTTACGCGATTGTAGCGACTCAAGGGGAGCAACATTAAATTCGGTCGGACTCAAAAAAGCGCTGGGCAGCTTCAAATCGCTTGATACATCCGGCAATCAATATTCGAAGGCCGCAAGAAATGGTGACACATAAATACTCCCAACGGTCCCGATAGCCGGAAAACGATTTTTCACACCGTTTTATCGATTGGGAAAATGGATCGTTTTTCCCATTCTCCGTATCGTTTTACCGTTGGAGGCATAACAACGCAGTTGATAACTGCTGACAGACTGATCGAAAGAGGTTTACTGTCTTATTGTCTGCTTTCGCAGTCTGGGGGATTTTCTAGCTTATCCTTCAGCGTTTCATGATATCAAAACCTATAAAAAGGTAGGGGCAGAACGAAGTAAAATTGCAATTGAAAAAAAAAATACGGTGAGAATGTACCGAGAAATGCAATGTTTTATGTCGAATTAAACTTCTTCTGCGGTACCGCACAACGACTTAAAATACTCTCGATATTTCCTTCGGGGAAACTACAACAGCAAGATATTGAGGCATGCTTGCACACCTGGAACATTCCACAAACGCTTTCAGTCGTGCAGCTATTGGAATGCGTATGTTGTATTCCAACAAAAAAACATGGCCAAGAAACGTTCAACTCGCTTTGTTCATTAAAATAATAGATTTTTTTTTTTTGGCAGCGATTGTGAGTTGCTTTCTGTATAGACAGCGAATGAGTGGAATTGTAGAATTTCAAAACACAGAAAAACAAAGCGTTAATCAAACCGATTTCTACTTGAGAGCACAATTCCTTTGCTTGTGCAATACACGCAGAGCATTTGAATAATGAATTGAAGAAAGCGAAGGAATGATACTAACTGCGCAATTAGTGCACATTGCGAAATGAGCAAAAAAAAGTATTTCAATAACATTAAAGCAATTAAAAACGAACGTATGATCTGCTTACTCTTAACAGGACGAAGTGCAAAGTTGTTTTCCAAGTTTTTTCACAAGTACGGTAAAAATACATTTAATTTACTTATCCGTGAAATGGTCACGTGAAATGTATCAGAAGGCATCCTTTTAGCTTAAAATTCCTTTAGCAAATCGAATCAACCAACTTCTTGCATATCTGCTGCTTACTTACTGAATGCACATCTACCGCATCTTGCATGCACATTTCTCGATGGCAATGGGCAGTTCAATGGAAGTGTTTTGCGTTCGCACCGATAATGCCATCCATTCGCACTATTTACGACCGGACGATACAGCCTGCGACTGTTGGTTCGGACGGCTCTGCGTTCGGAAGTTATGTTTGTCGTCGTTTCCCGGCAGTGTAATTTACTCCTCCGGTGGTGTTTTCTATTATCTGTTGGCAATACGTATCGTAATCGCATTCTTCTTTCGTTTCAAACAGTCGGAGGCTTTATGCGTGGAAAGATATGCTAAGAATGAATGGTTTTATTTAATCGTGGGCGTTATGTCTTAAGCAAAAGTGTCAGTTTCCTTTTCATTTGTAGGTAGTCTATGGAGTATCAATTTATCTTTAGGTTCAAAGTAAGCCCTTAAGAATAATCGCTATGACGTTTAAAAATAATCTAAACTATATTATATGAAAAAGTGAAATATACCATAAAAGGCTAATTTTGAGATGTTACAAAGTTCAAATGGCAGGAATCATAATAGAAATCGATCGCATTGCAGTGCAAACAATTTATTTTTTAATCCTTTGGAACTCTTTTCCCGCCAATTTCAATCCGACGGAAATATTTCAAATTCATCGTTCATGAAATATTTCACAGAGACGACCTGCTGTGAAATGGTTTCGCATTCGAATTTCTACTGTGGTATTTTACCTCACAACCGCTTGCAATTTACACTAGAACTTCCAAGTATTTCTTGCGTTTATTTATATTGATGATCACTTTATAAACAATTCCAAAGTCCTGGACTATTTGTTAGTATTTTTTGGAATTAATGTTACATAATTTAAATGTGTAAATAATGCTTAAATCACGGGAAAAATGTTTTAACAATAAAAATGCATATGATTTCAATAAAGCCTGCAAATAAAAATTTCTAATCCGGTATGTTCACTAAAAATTAGGCACTATATTTAGTTTTTCAAATAAACTATTTGTTGAAACAGTATATATTCTAATTATTTGGAGTTATACTGGCCATATTTAATTATTTCTCAACTCCGTAACACTGCCATACGTTTTTATGCATTTTTAAACCCTGCTAAACTTAGTTATTATTCAATCATTGTTTATTGTAAAATTGAAATAATATCGACAGTGTAACTGAAGTTATTTGCTTTGAAATCTCATTGTAATTGTATCATTTTAATTAAAAAAAACCGTTTCTATGGAAAACCCTCAACATTGGATGTAACGGTTTCACAAAACACTTTTATTACACTTGTACTGTTATTCGAACGGATTTGTTACGAGCTCGATCAAGCGCAAGCCTATTCTAACTGCAAGCAATAGTATTAAAACTCCATTTTTATTGATCACGAAAGAGCTCCTCAGACATTTATATTCCTTTTTCCTGCCAGGGACCTCCATTTCTTAACCGAGTGCTCTAACCACACACACACACCACGGCACCAACGGTTGTACCACCCCTAACACGTGTTCAAAACGACCGGGTTCCAAATTCGATCATTGCGGGGCATGATGATGTCTGCGCGTGCCAGATGACTTACCCATCGGGTGTGACTTTGTGCATGAAATTAGTCGTCCCGATCCGTCGTCCGGTCTCAAGATCCTTGAATTGTGAAACCGCCTTTGAGCACCGTGACGAATAACCGACCGTCGATTCGCGTGGATCCTTTCTACCCGCAAACACCCCTAGGACACACTGACCACCAATTCCTGGAACGCATCAATCGTAATCGTTTTGCGCTTTCGTGTACGTGTACGCAGTGTGCGTCATCTGTGTGGTTGTCTTAAATTAATTCAAAATCATTATTTGAAGTGCGCTCTGTGGAAGGTTGCACTTGTTGCCTCTAGCAGCCAGGGAAAACTGTGTCATTTATGGACGAGTTTTGTACAGCGCTTATACAAAAGCAAAAGTTGTGACAAAAATGTTGAACCAAATTTCACAAACAAGGGTTTTTCTTGTAGACACACATTTTCCATTTTTCCATCGCTTATCCTATAATTATTTTTTAACATTCTCGCCGCACAACACAGTTTTGGCGCGTCGTTCCTTCCCCATTGTAAAAAAAAAAACCGGATACACACCTGATTGGCCGAGCCGGGCACGTGCGGTGCTGCGATTCGTCCGTTCCGTGCGGCTCGGTTGCGTTCGGTTGCTATAGAAACGAAACCACGCTAGGGTGGGGATAAACCCGAACACCAAAACGAACCCCCGGGAGCAGTTTCGAAGCCGGCACGAAGCGAAAGATTGACCGGTTTTGGGCCGAATAATCGGCCGGAAAGCAGGATTATGCGGACCATCGAGGGGGTGTGAATGGAACGAGCAAGCTTGGCTCTCATTCTCTCGCATTACAGCTGTATTTCCACCACAGCTGCTGTCGGATGTGAATAAAAACACGCTGTGCAACATTTTTTATAAGATTTGATGCACATTCTCTAGTACATCAACTGAGATTTTATTTCATTTATCATAAGAAATCAATTAATATTGATTACCGCATACCCACACACATACTTTTCACTTCATTTTTTTACTGCTCTTCTAAGCGGCTGCTTGGTTGCCATTCGCGAATGGCTTTTGCGTTCCTGCAATGGTTAAGGTTAATTAAGACGTCCTGGTAGTAGCAACATTTGGCAACACTTTATCATTTTAAGCACTTTTAATAAAGCAAAACACTATGCCGTTATACAGTATCCTATGGTTTACTTAACATTTTAAACCGACATCCTAGGTTATTCTAGAATAATCATACAATAATCCACACTCGCCCTTCCCTCCGACGCCGCCTTTAACAATTGCAAATGTGTGCATCACAGCGGAAAGAAAACAAAATCTCAAAAGAGCGAGAAGGTACAAGACGCAGTACAATATACGAAAGGGATAGGTGTAATATCATACCAAGCCCTTCTCAGTATGTGGAGTCAGCCGGTGTGAAACGCAGTAAAACTGGTAGTTGACGGGGTAACAAATGTTCCTTGGGTTGTGGCAGGATGTTCGAGCTTTCGTCTTTTAGTTGAGGTGGGAAAAAGGTCTTTCACGAAATTCTAATGAAAGAAACAGGTGAACAAAGCAAACACCGTGAACCGATCCTCGGAGCGTATAAATACAACCGGATTAAGCCGCACCCGACGTCATTGTCCAAAAGGAACTCTCTGGCGCATGAAACACTCCGTCGGATATAGTTTTGTAAACAGCGTAACGAACGTAACATCCCGGAAGCTATCGCGTAAATGTGCGTCCTTAATTTGTCCATTTTGCTCGGTGAACTTTGAGCAGTAATCGTCAGTGAAGTTGTTTAAGTGATTGGAACCTTTGTGACGAACATTGCGGCATTGTGCTGAAATTGCAACCATGACTAGTGACTATAGTAGACACGCGCCATTCTCCTACTACTACACGCACGACCCGGTAGTACCCCCGTGTGGTAATGTAAACGTCAAAATGGAGCAGCTAGAAGTGCCATCCACCATGCCCGAATCGAGCTACCTTGGGACGAACTACACCTACACCTCCAGCACATCCTCGGCCACCACGAACAGCGCACCACAATCGGCCGCCCCGAACGTGGTGGTACTTCCCGGGTTCATGGACAACTATCCGGACAGCTGGATGACACCGAGCCCGTCCAGCTTTGGGTCGGAAAGCCCCGATTACTACTCGCTCGCCAATTCGCCCCAGCGCAGCTTCGTCGATGTGGAGGAGTACAAGGAAAACCTACTGGCCATGCAGCACGCCTCACAGCTGCCCCATCTGACCACCGGAACACTTCCGCTCTCGCCACCACTTGCCACCGTACAGGTACAACCGGTCAGCCATACATCGTCAACCGCTCCCAGCACTAATCTACCGGTAAAGAAACGTCAGTACAATCGGAAACCGAAAGCCAAACAGGAACCTGCGCAAGGTGCCGAAACGGATGCTACCTCCCGGGCCGATCTGTCCTGTCTTACGTTGCAGAAAACGTGCCCCAAATCGACCGACCCACTTGGTACGATTGGTTCCACCAACACAACCACCACTAGCGCCGCCAACATTGTCGCCGTGATCGGTAAGCGAAAGCGCAAACAGGTACCACCGCAGATCAAGAAGAAGCGCCGCCTGGCGGCAAATGCGCGCGAACGGAAGCGGATGCAGAACCTGAACGATGCCTTCGATCGACTCCGCCAGTATCTACCGTCGCTCGGCAACGATCGGCAGCTGTCCAAGCATGAAACGCTCCAGATGGCACAAACCTACATAACGGCGCTCTGTGATCTGTTGCAGTGAGTGCGCGTGTCGTACCTGAGAGTATGCGCAGGTCCTTGGAGAACGTTTGGGAAGGCGGTTTGGGCCCATCCACTGTACAGCAAGCCGGATGTGATGCCCACGGATATACAGCGAACAAAACCTAAAACGAGGCTACTGATTTGTGCTCGGAAGCTCGCTCCCAGTACTGCGAGGAGCTGCATCCATTGGGGGAAGTTGTGGTTGAGTGTGAAGATGTCGTCTAGGTGCTTGAGACATGGTCACGTTAAATTAGTGAAAGTTTTGACAACTAGACTAAGGTTAAGTTTTGATTGTAAAAAAATCGCACACACACAAACTATGAAAGTTAAATTATTTGACTACTGTTACATTTATTAATATTATTATTATAAAGTGAATAAAACGAAACAGTAAAACTTAAGAAAGCTACTCCTTCGTTCAGTTTTGTTTTTTTAGCAGGTTTTCCAGGAGATTTAACCCTATCAGATTGTTTGTTCTCCTAATCCATTCCAGGGTACCCGAGCAATACTTTGGCTATTTCCAACCTTGAATTCAATCTCTTCGTCGTCTACAAGAATTCTTCAACCCAAAACAGTCCTCAGACTCGGGCACACTTTCTCACGGCACTTCTTCTCCGCTCGGGGGCCACTGAGGTGTAATGGCTGCGTCTTTACCGCTAATGATAAACATTGACCAAACGGCCGAAGAATGGTAGCGAATTGCAAGGTTGAAGCTGACTTCGTATTTTTTTTGCGTTCCACAAGGGTTCTTGAGGGTTGGAGAGAGAAAGAGTGTGAGGGGGCAAAAAACAACGGTACGGAGTTTGGGGCCGTTGCTCTCGTGCTGCTGCTTTGCCGAGAAAGATGAATTCGCCGTTAAAGGAACTTGGGAGTTGGAAAGAAGTGGTTTGATGGATATAGTCCAAGGGCTACGAATGTTCATTATGGTAACGTAAGGAAAATCAATTCTATTGTGTAACAAAATTGTAAATTTTATTTAGACTTTGCAAAGTCTTGAGCGTTTTTGTCTATGCAAAAAAGAGTTCCGTATGGCTACAGAATATAGTTTTATTTCTAAATTTCGTCTGAAGTTGTACGACTTGGTATTATGAAACGATCCAGTACACACATAACCTCAAATTTGGGGGAAGGATATTAGGCAGATCGGTTGGCATGAGAAGGCGATCTGTTTGAACATCCTATCCTACAGTCACTCTGCATGGCAGGTTGGTAGAGTATGCAGGGCTCAGATAACCTCGAAAGGTCTTTGTACACAGTCACTTCTCAAGTTTCCTTGTGGCTTTGATTTGAATTGGGATCTTTGACGATCGTGCGTTCATACTTCTGATGTCCAGGCTTCCATGGATATCCAGTGTAATGAAGTCAACTTCATAGATGATCCATATGTGATCCAACTCCATATGTGATATATATATATATTCCTTCGGCCGTATCCTTGAACGATATTCTCGAGAAAAGAACGTATTCTCGAGGCAATAGTCATCCGAAATAATCAGTTCTATGTACTATCTTCCGAAAGATCACAGTATTAATTAAATCCATGCCAGTCACCAATTGCCCAAATGTTCAACAATGTGTATCAACACATCTGGAAGGATGCTCATTCCTTCAGGAAACTCCCGGTCAGGTAATGAGTGCCAATAATGTGCAAAATGAACCTAAACAAGATATAAACAAACCACAGATCCATTGTCACAACAAACACATTTCGCAAAACGGTTACAAACGAAGGCAATTCGGTACGCTTGTTTCCTTTTCAATTGCAGGTTCCATTGCAGGCGTAAGCCAGGTAAGTGAGCGCCCGGAATCTTATCCCGACCCGACGGGGTGACATCATCCTACCTGTATCCTTTGTTGTCCTTTTCCTACCATGCGACCAACGTATTGTCGGCAACCGACAAAAGCCGCAACGACGCCCTTGCGATCGACTTTACGGCGTCATGGATTGGGATAACTGCACTGCCACGCGCGCTACCATTGATCCCGATCCCGATTGGGGGTGGACTGCAATGTTTCATAAATTATGCTGCCGCCAAACCGAGGGCACACCATTGGCAGAACCGTTGGGCGGCTACGAGACGAGACCATATTTTGCGCAATAAAAATTGCCCCGTCACACCGGTGGTTGGTGTTTCATTCAGCTTCGGCAGCGAATCGATGAGAAGTCAATATTTGCTCGCATTTGGGCGCCTGATCGTTGGCTGGCGCCTTACCCGCCTTCCAAAGGTTCGTGTCTTCGTTTCGCGTACGGATCGCTTTCCACACGGAAAAGGGCAAACACGGCCATCGCTTGCACGCTAATGATGGTGTTTGCAATGGAAGGACCGTGACTAGGGAGAAAGCAGCACTTTCTTCACTGCTATACGTTGTGGAAAGAAAATGGTCATTATTGACCGTTCGGGATCATAATGATCCAAGCTTACAGGGGTGGTTTTGCAGCACACTCGATCAGTTTGAAGGATTTGTTCGCTCTGACAGGAGGGATGTTTGATGCGCTTGCCCAGGATCAAGATCGTACCACGTTAATTGCTTCCATAAAGTCATTTCACTTGATTAGCATACTTTAGAGCTTTAGAAATGGTAACAAAAATATCCCGTAAAGCGCAACAAACCCTTGAATGGCTTACAAATACGGAGTCCTTTTCCTAGAAGATGTCTCACCTAAAGTATGCGAAATTGTACTCTATATTTATCTTCTGCTACGGGCGAAAAGCATAAATCATAAACCTCAAACACTCAATCATCCATTGTTCGATCTGACAGTAGTACAGCTCTTCAAAAACTTCAATGCTACCTCCGATCGCTTCCTTTTCTAATCCGGGTTTTGCTCGATCATTATTATTTTATTGATCCAGTTGATGATCCTCGGCTCGCGCAGCATTGATCCTTGATGCGTCCACAAAGCGATCGCTCCAATATGTTACCTACAAATTCCGCGTGTCGTTCGCTTCCGATTCGCTCACGTATGCGGTACTACACCTCGACAAGCCGGGATAGACCATTTTTTCGGAAGGATGTGTTGTGTGCGCGCGAACACTTCACAGCTGTGCGCAACAGCAGCTTCGAAGCGTCGTGTGCCTATTTCCTTTTGGAGGTTTTTTGTTCTGTTATTTTGTAACAATTTTTTTTCTTTCTCCACTATTTCTTTCTCGTTCGTCTGGGGTGACCCAATGCTGCAACATCATGCAGATACGGGCATAAAGTCACGCACATGTTGCTTTAAGGCTACTAGCTTCCCAATGGAGTCTCTCTTATTAGATTCGTTTCCTTTTCAGATGTTTTTCTTTTTTGGTTTTTTGAAAAAAAAAAAAACTGTTTAAGATACACACAAGATCACACAAAAAAACTCCTCATCCCTACTGCTCAAAGATGGATCGAGATTCTCCACCAATAAGGAAGTTGAAATAATTGCATCAATGTTTTTGGTAGCGGCGAATACATTTTTTAACGAATTATAACTTTTGTCGACCTTTGGGTCGTCACAAACACAAAGCAATCCGAAACGGAAGGGCGCTAGCGCTGGTGCGCCGCCTAGCAAACAATAAAACGGCAATTTCGGACTCGGCCACCGCAGTGACCACCAGAACAAAGGTTTCGCGTTGCTTTCGGTGCGGTCTAAATTCGGGACAAACGGCATGTGCAACAAGCGAGGATCCGAAGGATCAATACTGCCACAACAATAAGCAAAACACAATAAATAGGTCAAAGCGGGTGGTATTGCAACCACTGGGCGAAGGTGTGCAACGAAATGCAATAGCCAGCAGGACAGCTTAGGTCGGTCCAGCTCAGTTTCACAAAAAAAAAATCAGGAAAATCCCTCATGCAGTGAGCAATTAGGATGGTCAGCGGCTCTGTTACGCTTCACTTGGGCTACTGTAAGAGTGCTGAGTTCTAGGCGTAGTTGATTGATTTTTGTTGCATGGTATTGCATTCGCTTGAAAGCGATATCCTTGCGCCAGTGTGTTAAGCTATTTTCAAAACACAACTCAACAGGATCCTCTTTTTGGACGGTAATACTATTTCTTCACCCTCAGATTGTGCGCTCAGAAGGATCGAACAGTATTGATATTATTTTGTAAGATCTCTAACCCTTTTGCAGCGAGTCCTTTCGTTTTGGATATTAATGTGCTACACAGGACTCCTGCACCATATGTCCAGGCAACAGGCACTCACGGCACGGATACGGGTTGCACCGAATGCACTGGATGCACAAATGGTTCACGTTTTGAGTTGGTGTAATCTGTTTTTTTTTTGTCTACTGCCCTCCCCGGGGTGTGGGTTTTCTGTTTTTAATTCGTCTCCAGTTTTTTTCTGCTTTGTTACCTTTCAATCCTTGCGCAACACGTGCGTAGTGGGCCAAATGCCGCCACGTTAAGATTTTTGTTTTGTTTTCCTGTCGTTTCCAACCCTACCCTTAGCAGGTCGAGATGCCACATGCTATCGAAAACGATTGCAGCCTCGGTCACGGATGCTATGATGGCAGTAGTTTAATTGTTTAAGGCGTTCTATATTTGTTCCCCTTATGGCACATTTTCAGTAGCTAATCATTGGAATCTGCGTTGAGGAAGGAGTATTGATTTAAATTGTGTATGGAAGGGGATTTGCTTATATATTACTTGCAATGCTCAGCGTGTAAGGGGTGTCGGCATATGTACTGGAATTCGATTAGGTGTTTTGTGAAAAATGCCGGAAAATTTACAATTATGCTTTATCAGAAAAATTTTTCTTTTAAAAATACAACTGATCAAATGCTAGCGCGCATTGCATACATTTTGGCGTGACTTTATGCATTACCCTGAAAGTCTGCAATGCACAGTTAAAATGTAACTTTTTATACGTTGTACAATGAAAGTATTTATTTTTAGGCTTTTTCACTGTGTCGCTATACAAAAAAAATATTTCTATAAATTTTCAAGCTTAAGAATAAATGGCTTAATTATTTGTACATGCGGATGTACCACTTAACTCCTACTTCCTACCTAATTGTGTTTTAAAAGCAGGTTTCCAAAGCCTTTAGTCATTTGTTCCTCCATTGCTCATCTATTTGTAAACAATTTCTTCCATTTCATACGCTTAAAATTATCTCCGCGAAGCTGTCCGTCAGTGGAAACGGTTCTACGTTCTGCTGTAATGCGGCAAACCCATTCATTCGGTTTCCTTGTTCTAGCATCAAACAAAGGAAGGAAGCAATCTTTTCCCCTTATTTACCTTCCATCCTTCACGGTGAATTATCCGTCACTAGGGATAATCATTTACGCACCCGATCCCTCCCCATTAAGCGATCTGCCAAAAAAAAAAACAAAACCAAAAATACAAAAATATCCCTGTTTACGGTCGGGAATCCTGTGAACAATCCGTTGCCGGTATTATTCGGTATGGCACTGCACCGTGGTCCAATCTCCCGGCAGAGCGGTGTCCTTCTCACAACGCAACAGCAACAATTATCGAAACTCCGTTCCCGTAAATGCCCTCGAAATGCAGCAACCACCGTAGGCTCCCTAATTTGCCTGTCAAGCGCTGCAGGGCTCGTCACCATCAGGATGCAAGACTCCAGGCGGGACAGGCGGCGACACCCGAAAACGGACGCACGAGTAGGAAACGGATGCATCTTCCGCTGCCCAAAACGTATACCGTCGCTAATGCGCTCGCTGGCTGAGCTTTTGGTCATGCTCTTCGGTTGGAGCATGCAGTTCCCCTGGGTGCGTGTGTGTGTATGTTTTTCGGCAAGCGATTATCGATAATCGCAGTGCGACCGTAGACCGATGGGGACCGAATTAACCCCCCTTCGCCTGTAGCTTCCATCGCCTACTGCGGAAGCTGCCACCGCTGATGAAGAAGGACGAAGAAAACGATGAATGGCCGTTCGTGGACTTTCTACACAACCCCACCAAAGCCGGTGTTTTCCGATGCAACACCGCCGCTAATGTATTGGAATTGAAATTACACCCGATTGTTCCCTTTTTCGGGGCATTTCGCTTAAATTAGCTGCGGCGATTGCTGAGGATTTCTTGGGGTTTCCTTCACAAGGTAGCATTTAATTCACCTTCGCACGCTGAAGCCAAACGGGAAGATTTGGGGTTAGGGTTGTTGTTTTTTGGGGCTTGTTTTTTTGCATCTTTCCCATTGTTTCACACCCGGCCTCCGGAAAGAATGAGAGTCAAGGGTGGTACCTGATCGGGAATGCTGTTTTATGCGGAAAGGGAGCCTGCGTTTATTCAATCGACTCGAAGCGGGTTGGTTTTAAAATTTGCCATCCACATTTCTGGACATCTTCAGACGACGGTGGTGGAGTCACGTGAGGGAATACAAGCAGCTTAATGTTGTGGGAATGTGGAGATAATTTGTGGATAGAATAAATTGCCCACTGTCGAACAAGTGCCCGTACAGAAATGATTTATTTTTGCTGTACTCAACCAATGCACACATTAAACCCGTGAGAACTCGTCCCAATTCGGGAGGATTTCCAATTGCTCTTCTTACTTCCGGCCTAACCCATTCACTCTAAACGACACCTCAAGGTGTCATCGAAACTGACAGAAAGGTGTCTAAAGGGTGAGGAGAAAATGCGACATAAATGAGACACCCATCTGAGTCCTAAAGATGACGACAAGAAGAAGATCGCTTACAGCAATCATCATCACCTCCGTGACAGAGGATCTTTCCGCACGCACATCACAGGTACCTTGTTAAGCTAATGAGAATCCACTTTCGGACTACGTTCGGCGAGCTTTTGCGTCTAAGTTTGCATGGTCGAAATGATATTTTCGCATTGCCCGCTCTAATCACTGTTGCTGGCGACTCCCACTGTACCTGTAGCTTGTTACAACATTAAACCTTAAACATCTCCACATGACCACTTCCACGAATGCGTCCCATTGCTGGGATTAGGATAGACTTCATGAATAATACTTTGTAATTTGGACGCATCCTATTACCGTACCAGCCTGAACGGAGGCACACGAGTCGCGTGTGCCAAGCGTGACTTTAGACGTGCGTGCTCAAATCGATAGAGCAAATTGCCCACAAAGGGTTAGACAAGCGCACCCAAGAGAACGGAGAGAGAGAACAGGAGAGTCCTGGGCGAACACAGTCTCGTGAATGTCCAGCAAGAAGAATGGAAAAAACAAGCCCTATTATGGTCTTGTTGTTTAGGACCCTAATGATGGTCATTGTTAGCTGAGTTTCGTTGGCACCGAAGGATTAGAATGGGACATTCCAGTTCCGACTCTTTACAAGATGCCGACAGCCAGCAGGGCCGGCAAGCTTTCCGAACATCTCCCAGGGGGTTTCGTTCCCTAAGCGTGGAGTATTAATCAAGACCAGACAGCAAAACGAATCCTTTCCAGTGTTCGAACCTGAACACGGACAATTTAAAGTAAACTCCAACAAATTTATTGGAAGTTGTAAGACGTATTAAAATGCCGATGGATTTGAAATCTTTGTATGAATGCGCGAATACAATCCCGCACTTTACAAGTTCCGGTTTATCGAAGAAAAAGGTTAGAATTCATTTATCTTTTGTTTCATCATAGGAAGATCTGCATCAAGATCATCGTCCTTAAGGCGTTCACTGTTTACTCTACGAAGGTGGTCTTTTGACGCCGACTCCGAAATTAATTAAGGACACCGGTGAGGTTCCGGTAATTAAACACATTCAACGCTACAGCGTCTCTGCTAATGATGATGAGTGCGGAAAGCGAAGTGTTCTGGAATCTATTACGATGCCCCGGGGCAGGATATTCGCTGGAGGAAGTAATTTTCTGAGGGAAGTCTCGTTGATGATTGGTGTTGCAGGGACGATCGTTCCTATCGAACCGGAGTTTTATCGGGGTACCATTATTCGCTCGTTAAAGCCACTTTTGGTTATAGTCCTAAGCTGAGCAAAAGACAATCAACGAGATTCGACCTCGGGCTCGTACGGTTCTCACGTCTCGTCATGTGAGACGTGCTCTCCGCTGCTGTCTGCTGTGCTGATCCTGTCTGGTGATCGATTTTCCTCCCCACGCAGTGAACCCAAAATCCCGCTGGAACCCGGGACTGTACCGAACCTTGAGACCACCGGTAAGGTTGGCCCGGGCTGATAAAGAAGTTGCCTTGCGTCAAACCATTGCCTCGGATGGTGGCGAGTTTGGCAAGCAAGACGTTTGGAAAGGATTAAATTACACCCAATTTGACTTGCTGCACCACGATCAGCGTGTCTTGTTTCGACGTCGCTCTGCTTACCTGCTCGATCTGCGCACCAACGTGCGGGAACAGTTTAAATCCTACGCTCGTTATGGGCAGGTCAACAACACCTGATCCGCTGGTGGTTTTGTCTTCGACGTCGTACAATTGAGCCGTTGCACTTGTCCTGCGACGACGAGAAGCAGCAACGGCGAACGAAACTCGGTGCGAAAAGAAGCTCGCGTCGTTCGTTCAAAACGTTGCCCTAGCTGGGAAAAGGAAATTCCAAACCCGTACGCAAGTGATCGCAACAAAACCTCCTTCGGCACCTCCTTGTGAGCGTGCACAATGCCTGGCTTTGTACTGCTTGGCGGGTTGGCACCTTGACGTCAAACAAATTTATTAAGTGAGAAAATTTCTCCCCATGCGTAAATCACAACAATGCCCGACCCACGTCGAACCGACCCCGGTGGCCGATTTTTGTTTTATTTTTCTTCCCCGAACCTGTGTTCTCGCGACCCCAGGGGAACTGTTTTTCTCGAGGTCGCTTTGTTCAGTGCGGGCGTTGGTCGCGTACGCTTTTTTTTGTGGTGCGCCCGGGGTACAAGGATCGCTTTTGCTGCGTAAGGACAGCGGTGATCGAAAATTAATTGTCCGTTGCAACCGTGGCCAATTTTATCGCTTTATTAGCCGCACAATGGTTGCTGGTGCTGGAGCACACGGCAATACCAACCACCGGGTGGGTTCAAAGCTAACCTACCGCCATACTGGCTGACCGGTTCGATCACAGCGATGACCGAAGCGTAAAACCGACGATCAGAACGATCCTCGATTACATGCGGTGGAACTTCATATCGCACAATGGAGGATGATTTTTAAAAATTCTCAGCCCATCTTTAAACAACAATTTTCCCTTTCAACACACACCTTGTTGAACTTGTGTCTTAATGAAAACCTTCTGCAAACGGGTGCGCAAAACATCATGCAAACCCCTTTTCGTTTGCATCATACGCCCCTTGTTATCCACGCCATCCCTTCGAGCTATTAAAGGGCATGTATGCATGTAGGGTGCAGTACACTGCGCCCTCGTTCCATTGTGCATAATTAGTCCTGGCACACTTGTTTCTTTAACCCGCAGGACACAACAAGGGACACAGGCTCGGTATGCTTGGGAAAGGTGGTTGTAAACGATGTAGGCACATCTCTACAATAAAGCAATCGTTTAACTTTCTTTGGGCTGTTTGCACGCATCGTAATTCAATTAGGCTTCGTGTTTGCTGGATTGTGTCTAAACAATTATTGCACACGGCATTTGCTATCAGAGAGTGTTATCTTAATGCGTAACGTACGTTCGTTGATGAATACAGCAAAACTGGAGCGAAACGATAGCCGGCTTTTGTTCACCATGTTGATGGTTATGAGAATTGTTTTTTTACTCCATAAAGGATGACCAGTTCGTATTGCTGGTTATGTGATTTTGATGATTCTCAACCTATTGTAAACTTCTATTCCAGTAATTATTTACAATTAGCAAGTGTACGTAATTTTTATTAGTTTAAGTATATGTCTTGTTAAATATCTGGAGAATTTTGCTATGCAGATTGCATAATTATCATTCCTCTAAGCAAATTTCAAGTAAGCAAGCCCATTGCAATTTTATTATATGTAGTTATTGTAGATAATTGTGGAATCTACTCGTAGTTATAATATAATAAATTTTATTTTCAATGATTTATTGAAGTTTTGCAGTGTGAATTGCGTTTTTTTAGAGAATGTGAAAACACCGCCTAAAAGTATGCAATTCGCATGACCATATTACCGTTTTAAACATTTCACATTTACATTTAAACATTTACAAACATTTAAACATTTTTAAACAAACATAATTTTTAATTTTTGTTTGTGGCAAAAACAAGTAAAGTGTTGAAAAAAATTCCAAAAGTAAGTCAAATATGTGATACCATACCGTCCGATCGAATAGAATTATTCTGGAAAAGCAACGATCTGTACATATTCCAGCACTCCAAAGCAGATTGGAATCCACTTGTGTGCAACTTAACCTGCAAGTGGTAGAACGAGCTACCTGACCCCTTATTCAAATGTACGGCTGTGCGTCCCTGTCTCTTGGGAAACCACGGCTGCAACGGCACGTTCTTCCTCAAATCAAATCACCCCCTAAAGCGAAACAATGACAAGAATGGCAGGAATGTTGTGGCGGCTCAGATCACACCAAAAACCCATCCCGAGGCCCGTGTACTATTTAGCATAAATGACTTCTAAACGTTGCGTTGCTTTACCACGTTTGCTTACCGTTAACACATTGTGTGTCCAACGTCTTACTTCGGACGATTGCTTCAAGTGTACCCACTTCCCACTACCCCTTTACCCACCCTACGAATGCTCGATGGCGTGCGGTGATATGGCCGCTTAAAGTGATCTTATCCCGCCCATCGATCGATCGGTGGCTGTGGTATTCCAGCAGTGGGAAGAGATTTCTTTTACAAAAGTGCAAAATCGTCATTAGAATAAAATGGTTTCGTACACAACGCGGACAAACGAGACACAGCAAGGCAATGGAAGCACCGTTCGGGAGGTGTTAAATTATCTTTTAATTTGCTCAATTCGACAGTCGGCTTTCGGACGGTTGTTGCATTCGCGCTGTCTACATCCGCCCGTATGCAGAATACAGTGTCAATTTGTCTGTGTGTGTGTGTGTTTGTATGTTTCGTCGAGAGGTTGGCATCTTAAATATAGAGCCATCAATCATACTTTGTACCGCACGCATCCACCCGAAAGCACAATGTTGTCTAAGGCGATACAAATGGTCCACCGGGGCTACCGGGTGCCGGGATTGCACAGAGCAACGTAAAGCAACAACCTGCCCCGGAAGCGTCGGTCAGTTTTTGTGTGTATCCAAAGGTACCATCAAATCACGGCACCAACTGTCTGCCGTCTGTAAAAGACCAGGCAATTAGCCGGCAGTTAGTGACCAACCGTTTGCAAGCCCGAAACATGGCCCCAACCCTCCTCCTGTCAGGGACATCTTCAGGAATCGCTTTCGTACTTTGACCGGGCCCTTAACACACCATGATCCATCGATCGAACGTAATTGGACTGCATAATGCCGACGTGCAGAGAGATGATCCTTGCGATATTATCTCACCATCGTGCGGGTGCCTTTCATCCCAAAATGGCCTTGTTAGGAGCTGCCACACCATGAGGAGTGATGAAAAATCATGCACTTTACTGACGAAAGGCGAAAGGACGGATGGCAGTCGATCGGATAAGCGTCTTTAGCATTAGACGCATCGAAAGTTCCCGCCGGTGATGGTTCGGCGATGGCGCTTCATCCCGAGTGCGAGTTGCATTAGTGCGAATTGGATCGTAATCGCTTCATCTGCTTAACTAATGCTAGTTCCTCGAACTGTAGCGCACAGACGAGTGTTGGGACTACGAAACTGGTTCAAGATTTATTATTTCACATCACTCCTGTTTCTCGGCACAACGGGACGAAAATGCTACCACAGGGCCCTATGCCCTCTCGTACCCGGCTCAAGTAGATCTCCTTCATAATGTCTCAATTTTGTTTGTTTTTCAACCCCTTGGCTCATAAGCGTACGATCCGAGCCTGTGCCTGTGTCTCGATTCCCATGAAAACTCAATTCATCATCCTTTCATCAAGCTTGCTAGATTTCCAGCATCCTTCACCGAAGGGTCCCAGCAGCCGCAACGGTCCCTGCTATCGGGGCAATCGATTAAATCCCGTCCGCCCGTTACCACCGCGGAATCGAATGCGGAAAGCGATGAGAAAAACCGTTCCAATAATCTTACCCCGTTGCGCGGTGTGAAACTTCGCGGCACTTTCGTCAGCTTCGGTGCCGGTAACCGGCAACATATCGCACCCCGTTTTAATGCCGGTGCGGCGTTTTGTGTGTGGAAATTGAAGACGTTGTGCGTGGTTTGGGTCGTCCCGGTCGTTAAACAAACAAAGACCTAACCGATGATGCTGCCACGCTGGCACGATTGGTGCGATAAGCGGTGCTCGTAGCCGGACAGGGGCGAAGGGATTTTTACTTCTTTCGCTCGAAGATGATTGAAGCTTTGCAGTAAATTGGCAGGTTGCGCAAGCGAACCGCTTATACGGCAGCGCAGCAGGTCCCTTTAGGGTGGAGTGGGGTTCGAAAAAAAAAATGGCCCAACGCATTTGGTGCTGCAGGATGTAAGGATTATGATTAGCTTAATAAACTGCCCGCAATCGGAAGGATTGGGGATTGAATTGAGGTGATTGAGTAAAACGGCAAATTATACACCTCGGCGCGTTTCAGGTACGGGGGTTTTTGGTGCGTTACCGATGAACAATAACGTTTATAAACGGTTCGTTGTAAACATACAAAACAAATACAGATGCATTTTTTTTACACCTTCCACTAGCCTTCTTTACGGAGCATTAGGAGAAACAATTTCTATGAGCAGTTTTGAAGTACTTAAAATAATATCGCACATTTATAGAAAGGAGCTTAACAATTTAGATACGAAAATGTATCCTGATATAACATTTTACATTCAAAAAAAATATTGTTCTTCGGATCAGTTATTTTAATTTAGATTAATTTAATGTTCAATATAACTTTGCATAAGATTAACTGAATGCATATTGAAAACCTCATAGCAAGTAAATTCTGCTTAATTTAATATTAATGTTACATCGAGAGTCGTGAGAGTCAGAAATCTCAAAGATCTCAGAATCTTAGAGTGTTTGAGATGTAAAAGTCTTGAGAATTCGGAGAACCAACAGCGGTAGATATTCTAATACTGCTCAGAACGATCCAGCAGAACATTTTCCCAAAGATTGACATCCGATGCCACATCGAAGATTCGAAGGTCACAAGTCATGCTTTAACATACAGAAGAAATCCACCTGTATCCTTCAATTCCTCAGGATTCTTCAGGAAACTAAATATCCATGTAAGATCCTTGCATTTCGTAGATTTTCCAAACTGTCCGGAAAACGATGTCAAACAAGTGGCCATAGAGAAGCTTTAAAAGTATAGGTATGACACCTTAATTTGAATATAAATTAATTAGACAAATTATAGTGTACATATTTCCATATTACAGGCATATTTTAAATTCTGATGTATTTTAATTATATGAAGGCTTCAATACTGCAATTAAATTATTTAATCATTTACCCAGAAGGCAACTCCAATATCCTTCCAACATGTAAGATTGACCTTAAAAACACGATCGATACCGATTATTGCGTTCGATCCCTGACCGACAGAAGAAGCCCGTAAAAAGCACGACCACAGCCTCTTTCGATTTGATTGAGAGAAATTTCTTCTCAACATAAAATAAAACTACGCCCCTTCGACCACAATGGTGATCCATTTCACAACGAACAATGCGTTCCAATGAAACCAAGCTGATCCCGAGCATTAATTCCGCTGGCGCATCCTTATTGCCCTTGATTTATAACTCTATCGGTCCACCCCACGGGACGGATTGTCCGAAAAGGTTACCACCGGAGTTAAGCGATGCCCACCGTATCGGGGTCATCGATAAATTTTATCGAATTTTAGCGTAACCAAACGAAACCCAAATCGAGCCCGGTGGTCCGCGGTTTCTTCCTGCCTTGTGTCACTCATTCGTCGCAACCGCAAACCTCCGCTGTCGGCTGGGCTTCACGCATTCCCTACAAAGCCAACTTCAATCGGAACGAATGACACGCTTCTTTCGCTTTCAAAGCTGTAAGTGGTAAGACAGATTGTTGTTGCGGTCACTTTTCACACCTTCCGATCTGCCGAAAGCATAATCCGCCTGCTCGACACAAGCGGCACGATGTCGGACGTTGATATCTGCGGACCGTTTCTTCCCTCTCGGTCTACTCCGGAAGCACACCAGAAACTCGAGTTTTTCTTGCCTTTTCCGCCTACTCATTACGGTAGCTCGTGCTGTGGATTATTTTTGCGCAAAGGGATACAATTAGTTAAAGCAACACTCGTGCCAGTCAACTCCACCTTCATCTTCCAGAAGATCCTGCCACGGCATCCATCTGCAATCCTGCCGAATCAAGATACGGAAGTGGTCCGTATCCTTTTGTACAGTTTGTTTTCCCTTCGCAAACCGATGATTTGCGGGTAGGCGATCGTTTGAACTAGTTCCGACAGCGTCTCATGGTCAAGTGTTTGTATAGGTGATCCAGGGCGGCAACGGACTTTGAGGTCTAATTGGTGACGTTGTAAGAGGTAGAGCAACAGTACGGGGCGGCGTTTAGATGTCATCTAAGGCAGTGCAAAAGGAGATCACAAGCATGATTGCCGCCGACCTGTTCCATGTGCCGAGAGTGTTGTTATTCCGTAGCTTCCGGGCAGTGGAAAGGCATTTGGTTGAACAAATATGGCAAAGGAGAACAATCAGACAATGTTTTTATGTTTGTTCAAATGTTTGTGAGACCTCAATTTTAGTGAAGTTAGTCGGGACAAATTTCACTTTTACAATATGACTTCTTCATGAAGATGGTACATGTTACTCATATAAGAAAAATTGGAAAATCAGTTCAGAAAAGAACGTCCTGCATATAAATTGTTGCAAATAAATATTCCTCACATCAATACTGCAATTTTCAGTACATTATCGTTCGTAAGATAATCGAAACTGCCTCAAAGTGTCGGCATCACCATCAACAACTGACGACCTCAATCAGGTGCGTCACGCTTTGAACCAACCGCCAATTATGTACAGTGGGCGCCCCTGCTGACAACAACCTGTCAGTGAGTGTCCAAATTACCCTAATTGGCGGACGGGCGCAACGTTCAATATTGAACCTACAACCGCTCTGCGTGTGCCGGTTATTTCGTCAAGGTCAATGGTGTCCCAAAAAGCAAGGAGCCATTCAACCATAGCGACTGATCCTGTCCAGCAGCAGAGCTGCAACACTAGCCACGATCGCGAGATCGATCGGTAAGCGATACTTTCCCGGTGGAACTGTTATTGATCCGAGCGCTGACATGGACGATATAATACGCTTCGATCGGTCCGGTCCGCGAGCTATACTCGTCCGCTACGAACTCGAACAACTGTTGCAAGGATACGAATTCTTATTGCTTCCTCCCGATTTTCTGGAAGATATCTCGCAAAGCTAATTACGCTCGGCTAGATTCGGAAGATGAGAAGGAAGGATAAAAAAATCAAATAAAAACCATCAAACATATGTCAGCACGTGCGCCTCGTTCTAGAGTGCAGAGCATTCGGGAGAGCAACTAGCCACTGGACGAAACAGCACCCGGAAAGGGAACCGGCAAAGCGATCTAGTGCTGGCAGCGAGCGTTAAATGCATCTTGTTGGTCTGCTCCGGTGGATAGCAATCTAATCAACGGGAACGAACTACTATGGCACGTTGTTTAGATGCAGCTCGTCTGAGGTACACACACGTGTCCCAGCACAGTGGTCAGCAATGCTCGTTAAGGGTACAATGTTGGCCTATTCCTTCCACGTCTGCTTCTCTGCACCGCATTGCAAAGTGTTTCACCTCACCGTCAGTTGGTGTCAGTCAGGCACGGCTCTGCTCAGAAAGCTGATCCTTCTGCGTCAATCGCTCAGCTGGCACGGGCAGGATTTCGAATTTCTTTCCCCTCCTTGCGCGGGTACCGAGCGCAACCATTATTTGGGCAAAAGTGCCCTGCGAAAGTATCCCTCAGCCTCGAGCTCACCTGAACATTGCAGTTGCCAAAAAAAAAACAGAAATCCTCAAATCGGAAGTATCACCTGTGAGCGAATGGATAGTGGGACAGGCTGTCTTACACGCATTCGGCGTAGCTCACCCACTGGCAGCTTGTTTCCGGCTCACCACAGGGATGCACCAACGCCGTGAGAAGTGACCGGATTTACATAACCAAACGCTTCCGGTGCGTACACTTTTCACGCGCGATCTACTTTCTTTCACTTCCAGAACACTCGTTTTGCATCTCCATGCCGGGTGTCGGCAGGCAGCCTCGGAAGTAATAAATAATTTGTCCAGTATGTTACATTTAAGGGGTGCCCAGAATCGCAGCGGGGGTGTATGTATAATCCACCGAAACGCGCGTATCCTCGCGATCGGTGGCCCTCCGGTCCGGAGGGTTTGAAAGTCAGCGCCGATCGTTCCGGATCATCACGAGCGTGACGAAGCAACATTTCGAGGTTGATCCTACCGATCCTTGCACTGTTGGGTATGCGCTGTTCGGTCCCAATATGGAAGACCTACATCGCCATTGCCGACGTCATCTTGCTTTGTTTCCTTCGCTTCCACTGGATACCAAACTCCAACATCTGTTATCACGGGATCGGGATCATTCGCGTCCTCCGATTTCACCGGCAAATACATGAAACGAGATCAAGATCGTGAAGTAACGCGTAGAAAGCAACGCAGGGAGAAGAATAGGCATACAAAAAAACAGTCCCGATAATCTAGGATATTCATTTTCGGAACTAGACATTAAATTAATGTTTCCTATTTCGGGTGAATCCTTTCTCTGCGCCACGCTCTCACACGTCCTCAAGGCTCAAGAACCCCTCGAAGGATAGCAAGGATAGAAAAGGGGTTTCTCGTTTTACGGAGCTTCATTTCTGCCGATGACACGATGGCACTTTAAACGATGCATGGTGGTTAGCAATTTGGTACTCCTTTCAGCAATTTCTACCGCCTATTACCAGCGCTTATTTCGGAGTAAGGTGTCCCAGCAAAGCAAAGCAAAAAACTAACCGGAAATCGATTTTGGCCCAGTTCGATTAACGCGACCGTTGGCTTAATGCCTATCATCAACCGATCCGATGCGATCGTTCTCAACGCAGTACCCTTCGCGGTAAAACAACACCCTGCCTTGTGGGTTGCCTTCCCTGGCAGGAGCGGCTTATGGTTGCAAAAGGATTTGTTTTAAAAGCAATAATTAAAGCAAACATTTAGAAAGGTTTTGTTGTTTTTTCTAAATTGATGTCTTTTCATTTCAGTTGACTTATAAAGCAATCGAAACGCTGTTTAATTATGACAATTAAGGTATATATGTTTGACATGGGTTTTGTTGGAAATTAAAGTGGCGCTTTACCTATTTTAGATTATTGCGTCACGAACTTGTTCTGTTTAAAGGTATGCAATAATAACTAACCTTTAATACTTTTGCGTGCTTTGGTTTAGGACTTTTTTATTAACTTACACAAAACACAATTACAATACAACAGTCCTGGTTTGTGCATCAGATGCTCTTACTACTACAATGATAGCGTGTAACTGTCATTCAGAGTGACAGCGTTACAGCACAGGGTGGTTACCAACAAATACTTATACTTTCAATCTAAAATACTTTATGAAAAGAAAACTGTAAACTAACTTTTCACTAACTTTGTTTATCATAAATTTTACCTTAGAAGGAACTCAAACAGTCTTAATTACATACAATGGTTATGCTACCTTTGTTATATAATTGATAACTTTTTCCAATAAATCTGGTAATAAACGAGAAATTGAAACCTCGTTAACGTTCTGCAATGTTAATAATGAATATCCACTCCGTACGCCATACACGACACGGGTACATCTTTCATTTCACATCGTGCAAAGTGGGATAATTGCTTTCGTATTGTATGTGAAAAGTGCTTCTCCTCCTTGGTTAAACAAAATTCGCGAAATTTTCCACTATTTGCCCAATGTCAACACCCACACACACGCTCGTCGACAGCATCCCAGAAGTACGGTATGCGTTGTTTGGGTGCGATTCCCGTCCGAACACGGCCGGACATCACGGTGGGCATCAATTGTTTCGCGAACGGTTTTCCGATCGTACGGGACAACCGTTTTCGTTTATTGACTTTTCTTATTGGTGTAGCGTGGACGCGGTTACTACCTACCGTGATTGACGCATTAATTGGTACCGGCATTGGACTTTTGGCTCGGTTCCGCTACCGTCCACCCCATCCGCAACGTTCCGGGTAGATTCGATTTCACTTGACTTTTTGAACTCGAACTCGGGGTCCGCGTGGTGGCGGTGGTACAGCACACGGGTCATCATGTTGCGCCAAACCCACTGAAACAATTAGCACACAGCGATTACGTATTGGGCAATTGGGATGGGGAGAAAACCGGGACAATCGAGGGGATTACATAATGCCCTTCGTAGTGGATGTGCTGGGGTGGTTCCTGAGCAAACATGGACATTATTTATTTGCAAAGTGGAGTTCTTTTTTTATTTCATCCTCTATATAAAAAATGGAATGGGAAATACAGAAAAATTGGCTCTGAATTTACTATTATGGATATGAATTTTCTCTCCTGAGAATGTGAAACGGTTCGTAAACGAGCATAATAGGAAGTTGATAACAATCCTTCGATTCGCCTTCAGTGGAACGCCAACGGCCGTATGGTAAGGGGTGAGCCTTTTGTCCACTGTTATGTCCACTCTTAAATGCTCTTCCGCTCGAGAGTTCGTGAGCCATCGAGTGGAATGCATGCATCGCATCCCATGGACTTTGGTTCGTGCATGCGCGCTGGGGCAATGTTTGCACTCCTCATATTCTGATGCATCTCGGCAAATTGTAGCACAGTCTCGTTTCCAACTCGTTTATTTAATCACTCCTTGTCGAGTCTCGCTTCCACAGTACACCGCAGGACCGCACGGTGCGCATCGTAACATATCAGTGTCAAATAACTGTCATAATAAAGGCGGATAAAAGCCTTTTGAGGGTCATTTTACTTGCAAAAATAGCCCCTCCATAAAAGACCATTTTCTTCATTCCCCTTCTCGGATTGCAAATACCCGCTGGAAGTTAAACGCATTAGCTACAAACTTTCGGTACCGCATCGATCGCATATGGCTCGATGCTCGATAACTGAGCAGCTACGCAACAAGCGGTCAGTACGGGATCGGCTCTTCAGGGCTACTTCCACCCCCACCCCAAAAATGGTTCAGCTCGTGCTCGTGAAGTTTTGAAGGCGGCAAACCTATAATTATCTAGCATCCCCGCAACTTTGTAGCGCATTAAGCGGGAGGAATAACAGAAAAAACGCACCGCAGCATAGTGCGTGCGCACCGAAACACGCACCAATGACGAAAAAAAAAACGCAGAGAAGAAAAAAACTGATCCCAAACGATTGAGGATACTCCGAATATTGGATCATCTTTCCGGCGCAGGAAATCTGACCGCAGCTTTTGGGATCACATTCTCGGAACTGTTTGCTATTTATTATTAGTTAAAAATCATTAAATCGCGGACGGGTTTTAAGGGACCGTGCCCGGGCCAATAGGTGCACATATAGGACGCTATGGAATCATCTTAATCTAACAAACAAAAAAGGACACCTGAAATGGAAATGTGCGCACCCGCGGACATTGGATACACGTTCCGTGCGTATCATTATCGCAGCGTGTGCTCGCGCGAGGCGCCAAGGACTCGCGCAGGGTTCGGTAGAGCGGTTTTCCGTTGTTTTGGGCTTTCAATAAACACGCCCAGAACATCCACGGCTAGGTAAACAAAACAAACAAACAAATCAACCGGCATCGAGCATGGGCGAGCGATAGGAAAATTAATTCATCACTCGACCATCACCCAAAGGAAAAGGATTGGCAATGGGGATGCAATGTTTTTGGGCGCTCTATTTGTTGCGACGGCTGGTGCCGGTTAGATGCAGCATCGAGTTGCCGCTGTGCTGTGAAGAAGGATCAAGCGAATTGAGTTCTCGTCCTTACGCTTCGCCATGGCTGTCATGGAAGTTTAATTGGAAGTTCACAGCAACGAAATGGGTAAAAACTCTTCCCATTGGTGCATCCATGTGTTGCGGACGTGACTGGATGAAATTTTGTGCAGCGTTGTTGTCTTGCGTTGCTGCACAAGGTGATGATGGGTGTGATTGATGTGAAGGGATTTTGGAAACGTTGCGCTCTTGCCAACGGTTGGACCAAGAGTTATCGATCAACGAATGTTGCGTTACAAGTTGTGAAGTTTGATAACCATTTGACAATTGTATGGTTTTAGTTTTCTTGTGTCAAAAATGAAGAAGTTTTTGGTAAATTAACAAAATTTTCCAAAAGCTATACTTATCTAAATCAGTTTTAATATCCTTTCCGACATTCCGTCCCTCCCTTCTGTGGATAGAACACAGTAGTACGTTGATTAGTGGCCCGGATACAACTGCAGACTGGTCAAATGCCTGTTAATCGCTTTCCACGGATAATAGGTCCTTCAGCTTTGTAAGTGCATTAACTGAAGATTAAACTAATACGCTAATAGCATTCATATGTTTTTAATACAAAAAAATAGTGTTTATTAACAATATGGAACACTTTACAGGGAGGTTAACTTGATAATTTCTACACAGAAAACTCTCCAGTTTATCAAGTTCAGTACAAGTTAGTCAAAACTATTCTACTAGCTGTCATTATTTAGCACACGGATAATCCGCACGCCGGTTAATCAGGCCCCGGATAATCGACGTTCTATTTTATATTTCATGTTGCCTGTACAAGTATAAGTAGTTACAGGTGAAAATTGATTTTCAACGTATTTTAAGTGGATATTTAATGATTTGTTCATGAAATATTAGGAAAATATTATATAAAGGTGGATTGGTGATGTAGTGATAATGGTGTGGGTCTGTGCTGCACTCCAGGGGTACGGAATCTTAATCTAAGTGGCATTAAACGTTATGGTTCATCTAGGAATATCCCAAAATAACCGGGCTGGAAAACTTTTTTCGTTTTATCAACTTCAAAAGTCGATTTGTTTAAAGAATAAATATTCACTTCCTTCCTGCTTCTCCCTTTTTCGACTCGGTTTTACCCTTACTTTTCACCCTTTGGACCCTTTATTTAGCTAAATACTAGAGTATTTTGAGTACTACAGCAATGTAATAAGCTTAATTATGTCAGGTATCTACAGCTATTTAGTAACTATAGTTTCTCCTCACACTTACATGGCCTGCATGACTACACGGATTACATGGAATAATTTTAACCGAAATTTAAGTTGACATTAATACTGCCAGTAATATACAAATATTATCTGTAAGTTAGTTTTACTAAACAACATTTATTACATAATAAAAGATTTACAATATACTACAAATCCTCGAAAGCGTTGCTTGCAATTTGGCCAAAATACTAATCAGTACGCTCACTACTACAAGTTGTTACAACTGATCCTCGTTTTATGCTCAACTGTTTCAACGTCGCCGTTTTGTCAGGACGAGCCACGCGACTGGCACACGCGTCGGTAACACAATACAATTAACAACCGACAGCCTTACACGGAACGCAACGATGCGTACGGTTTTTTGGACACACACCGGGCAGCCCTAGAGTGGCGATCGTGCAACCACAGGCACAACTCGCACAACGCAACGAGGAGTCCTGTTTCTTGTAGTCCACCCTGTCCACAGTGTTAGTGGATATGCACTTTTTTCCCTGCCCCGTTTTGGCTAAACGACAGAACGAGTCAGTTGGAAAGCCACAGCCACTGAACGGGCCGGGGAAACCGCACAAGGAATAGAAACAAGGGATGGCGAAGGGATCAAACGATCGAATCCTGCTGCAGGGGATGGTAAAGCGGTGGGCAGGAATGTGGAAGAATTGAGACGCTTTTCTGTATAAGTTTTGTTCTTTTCCGACGTCTCCGAAGACAATCCCTATTACAAGCACACATCCATACACACATACACCAAGCAAACCCGGGAAGGATCTGAAGGGCAACATATGTTGCCATTTCGGATGTAGTCAGCGTACACTACACGGGCACCCCAAACGGTGAACAAGTGACGCCTTATGCTGTCGATGGTGCGTTGCAAGTTGACAACAGGCAAGGTGCGTGGGAAGGAGTGGTAGGAGATGCAAACGGTTCCTGTTTCTTCCTTGCCCTTGATGGCCACTTCCGGACGGAGCTTCTATTGCGCTTCAAGCGAAAGGGTAACAGTCTCCCCGATCCTTCATCTCCTTCACCCAGCCCAACAAACCATGCTCTAACCGTACGCTGTACGCATACGAAACCTCGCAGCGTTTCCCGAGCAACCAGAACACCGACCAACTCCCTGATGATGCTGCTTTTGCGTGCCAGTAAATTATGGAACTAATTTTCGGTGATTTTGTTCGTCCGTTCGCTAAAATGCCAGCCACGCCAGCGCTGGTGCGGTTTGAGCTCACGATCACGCTCAAATTAAGTGCCTGTCTCGTGCCTGCGCCTGCTCACTACGAAACCAGCCGTACACGTGCGCACGGCTGTGCAGGACGGACAGATTTGTGAGACGAAGTCTCTGTGTTCCCCGCCATCATTTCCATTTTGATTGCTGTGCGTTCTCGGTGCTATCATCCATGAGCAGTGCATTCTTACGGCGCTGCCTACATCAAGCATCTGGGAACGGCGTTACGTCACATTAGTTCCAGTGCTGCACATGGCATCAAGCGGCACACCACCATATTCACCATTTGGCAAACATTTCTAGCTCGGACGTTGCCAGCCTACCTGAGGCAGGCGTGCTTATCTTATCCACTGCTGCCTAGAACTGTTCGGCGGGCTTCTTCAAGATTCCATCCTTTCTACCATCTTTTCGGATCCTTTGCGGCCACACGGTGAAGGCATATGTTCCGCAGATATGGGCCATACGTTACGTGATGTTTGTTTTGATAAAATCCTTCCCCGGACGCATCGCACCCACGTGCATGTGGTTGGAAGGCCGGGATGAAGCACTTTTGTTTTCTGGCGCGCCCGTACCGAAACCCATCAATTTGGCAGAATGAAGAATCGGATTTGACACCTTGCGTGCTTCTGGTGGCGTTTGCTAACAGGCAGGTCGGTTGTTTGTGACATAGATTTGTTACCATAGCGGGTAAACAGTAAAGGTAAAAATGTGCCAATGCATGCAGCTCGATTGGATTGTTCGTATCGTATACATAGCCAAGCACGAGTCATTTTGCAATGGATTCCGGTGCTATGTGTCCCTTATTTACAGTTTTCTTTTCTTTTCCGTTAAATTATACTATTGTTGTACTACTCGCAAATCAATTTTCGTACTCTGTGCTCTTTTTAGTTGTCAAAAACATCTCTACCACAAATCTATTTTTGGACAGGGTTTCAAAATTAATATCGCTTTAATAAGAAACACAAATGTTAATCAAAACATTTTATCTTTTCATTACAGTAAGCCCTTCTTAGATGACTGAAAAAAAACAAAAAAACAAAAAAACAAAACAAAAACAAACAAAACAAAAACAACAGTGTATGTGTGTCCAAAACTACATCCATTGATCCTTTTCCTTAAGCCTTGTTACTTTTTTGATTGCTAAATTGATTGTTTTGTGGCTAAGTACTTCATTGCATAGCCCTGTTAGAATTCGATACATTTTCCATCGTCAGGAAAATATTGTTTGCTTGTACAACAATGGTATTCAATAGAGATATAATAATAATAATTCCACATAAAACCATTAAAATTTATGTGAAAAATCCATTATCATCAAATTAGCTAATAACCCTTATAATTAACCATAAAAAATAATTAATTTGAATTCATCATGGAAGAAATGTCTTCAAACTAATGTGAAATGTAGCATAGATTAAATTACCAATAATTATAGCTGCACTTCTTGAATAAAAACACTCACTACGACCCAGGTTTCAGGTTTCTTAAGAAATTTCATTAGCAAGAATATTGTTTTTTAGCAGTATATGTCAAACTAAAGTATCCAGTTTGTTTTTAAAAATATCAGACGATACTTTAAGAGTACCAGTAACACTTAATAACCTGATTTTGGTCGCTTTTACTATGTTTTGTAATGTGCCAAATTCGGGTAAAATCGAATCCTAAAAGTGAGCATCAAAATTGTCAAAAAATAGCATATTAAAGAATTCGACATCGTTTGAATTTCTGAAGATAACGTTAAAAAATCGTTTTTCAAGAAAATTTGAAGAAAATAAAACGATTATGCGAATGTTTTTAAGCGAACATTTGAATATTTATTCTTTAGCCATCGCGTCTTCTGAAGATGGTCAAATTAAAGCAATGTCCTAGCCCTCCATATTGAGACATTCTTAGATGGACAACGTGAATTAAGGATTAATATCCTTTATAGAAAAATAAGGGAAAAATTAATTAAATTAAATAAGGGAAAATACTCGTTCAGCAAAGCATTTCTTTCTTTCATGATATTGAAACATTGTCCAATTTTAACGTATTTATCATTCTTCTATTCAGCATTAAAACAATCTTCGGTATGTACAGTCTTAACATAGCGTATCATAAATAAAAACAAATAAATTAACTATTGCATCCGGCGGTCAGCTATGCACTATGGTTCCTGGTTGCCGCTGGCCACATGCTAATCCAGTAGTTCCGCTAGCGCAGTTATGTACGATTGGGCCATTTGTAGCGTTTCATGTTTCGACAGCTGACGATCGTTTCCCAGCGAGGGCAAATACTGTCGCAAACGATCGAACGCCTCGTTCAACCCCTTCATGCGCTTCCGTTCGCGTGCATTTGCCGCCAGGCGACGCTTTTTCCTCACAACAACCGGCACCACACTGCCACGCTTAGTTTTGATCTTGGCCGGCGCGGCTAGCGTAGCCGGACTGTCACACTCCGAACCGGCACTGCTGCTACTGCTGCTACTATCGTCGGTGGTGAGGCTTTGAAGCAGACGCAACTGTGGATCTTCGTACACGGGCGTAGCACTCCGATCGTCACCGCTGTTGGTGCCACTGGCGGAGCAAAACAGTTCCGGACGTTGCAGAAAGATGTCAGTGTTTGCTGTGTCCAGCAATGCACCACCGCAGCCTGATGGCGCTGGATAGTTGTGTCCGGGGAAGTAACTGTCTAGCCTGTGCTGCTCGAACGGTGCAGAACCGAGAGCAAACTGTTGCCCGTAGTATGATGGAAAGCTCTGCTGAAAGCTGAACACGTCTGCCGCACTCATGCTGTAGCTCTTCGTCGTTTAACTACTGTGAACGAGAACTTTTTCAAAACTGATCTGACTGTGCCGACCTGCCGTGCCTTTTTATACTGATCCCTCCCAAACAAAACCACAAAAAACAGGTACGCCGCATTCGGTTCTTTTCCATGTGCGTTCGGGTTCGTGTCCGACCACGATATACCAACGAACGGTGCACTTCAGCTTAATACGTGCCTTCGGGCTTTCGGGATGGGAATTTGGGCTCGTTTTCGTTTGGATGCTTCTTTACCATTCCTTTGAGGGGGTTGGGATTTGGGTTTCTCAACAAAAAAAAAAAGAAACCAAAAACCCCTTTAACCTGAACGCGTGCCGTCCCTTCTGCACCAATCAACGAGTTCGTAACCGGGTTCTGCCACTGCGCAGAAGTCATCATGAGTTTTTCCCCCGAAGGCGTCGCAAGCCATGCGAAAGCTCCCGTACATCCGTCCAGGGTCAAGGGTTGATCCCATCGGGCCGCGTTGGTTGGTTTTATTTTCCAATTTTTAACTTCAGCTTTTCATAATTCGCTTTCCCACGCGAGCTATAACGAAATGCTGAGATTTCATCAGCTTCCGTGCATTATCGGAGTAAAAATTATTTTTTGGAATGAAGCATTTTTATTTTTCGTTTACTTCGCGTTTGTGATGCGATTGGACGCAACACAATTCCCACGGCCACGATCTTTCCACTTTGACCCTGAAGATTTGGATGTCTTGAAGGAAATACCAAACACACACACACATACACACACATGTACACATAATTTGGTTTTTTCCCCACCGAAATGGAGCATCTTAATAAGGAGGCGGTCCGGGGTTAGCAAAGCGTTGACTCGACGGATTCCGAGCTTCCAATATTTGCTGATCGTTGATACGATACGGCTGCCGCAAGCGGAAATTAAATACCGGCCGGCCAATTTCCTGTGCCTTGGGAAGATTCATTTAAAACTCGGCTCACATTTCTTACGCCTTTTTTTTTTGGAAATTTGTTTTGGACGTGCAGTTCGCCAACCAGAAAGGATAATGCTTGAAAGCTTCCGTCCGAAACCGACGAGTGGCCTAATTTTTGCTAGGATAACGTGGAATTCTTACAGCTTTTTCAATACTTCTCCGCTTTACCGCACACCTTTTACACACATTCCTTTTGATCTGACCGGTCAGAATTGTCAGAAATCCACCCGTTCGTACCTGTTCTGTGCGAATCATGATCCTTAAGGATCACCCCGAGGTCCCCGAGGAAAAAAAAAGGGACAGGTGTTGGTTGGATCGCATACGCAGGAAAAATGCAAAACCGCACGTGCTGATCGCCGACGCTACCACCTATCTGGTGAGGAAAATCAAAATTCCCTTTCCCATTTAAAGCTGCTTTGTGCACAGCGAACCGGAACCTGTCAAACCCTCCCCGATCCGACACGGGACAAATGGGCACAACGCGCGGGATCTGCAGTAGTTCGAGCACCACCAGCCAGGGTTCTGTCCCCGTGGTGATACTTTGATATTGATACGCACTGAGAGGATTATAATTTTATGATTATCGATTTGAAACCCTTCGGGTTTCACCGTGCCGAGGGTGCATAATTTTTTCCGCCAACTTTATGGCTGGGCACACACGTACGTCCACTGGACGTCCAAAATCCACGAAGTCATACAAAAATTCAAAAAAATTGGGTCCTGCCGTGGACGCGTCCACAAGACGTCCACAAACCACGAAGTGAAAGAGGATTCGGAAATAATTCTCTCGAGAGCAGATCAGTGGACTTGTTCTTACCCGCTTACGCAGCCTTGCTGTTGTAGAGTAAAAAGGATGGATTGCAAAAAGATGGGTTGTGATCGAACCGTTGTGAGAACTAGGAAGAAAAGCATTGGTTTTTTTTGTGATGAAATGTTTAAACACCACAACATATTGCGAAGCGGTTCCCGATATTTTGGAACAATATTATTTTTTTTATTAACTCTTTATTTGCAATGGTTTATCTGAAACCTACATGAAAAATATAATTACATGAACAAATTTTAAACTAGGCAAAATGAACATCATATCTGGCTCTCAAAACGCAAAGAAAATGTTTATGAAAGGAACTAGGGGGTAAGATAATAGATCCTCTCTGAATTTTACATATGCTTCTATTAGAAAGACGCGTACGGAGCATACGGGCTGATCGTGCGACTATTGTGTCTCGCTCGTGCGTACGGTAAAGGACAGGCGTTTATGTTCGGATTTGCACGAAGTTCGATGTGGACGTGGGCAGGACGTGGACGTCCCGTGTGTGCCCAGCCTATGTCTCCATAGTGCAGCGTTGACAGCGTGCAGGAGGTCTTTCGCGCCCCTCAGCCGTCGGCATTGTTCTGTCCGTCACCGGGCAGAGCCGTTGCATTTCGGTGCAGCTACCAGCCACATCCTCAAGCGGTCAGCGAACTTGGCGAATTGTGGCGCTTGTTGAGAATTACCGATACAAAAAGGGCGACAAGACGCTCCGAACGGCAGGTGAGCGTGATCGTATATCTTGTCGAGCCGGAAAAAGGAACCAACAAAAACCCTTCGCGAGTCCTAGAGTCCTTCGCTACCAGCGCTATCGGTTGGCAGAGTGGTGGCATTTTTCCATTTTATTTATGATACTTCTGCACATTCTTCTAACGGACGCAACAGTAGGAGGTTCAAGTGTGTTTGTGCGTGCGGTTTAATTGTTGATACTATCCTACCGGGCGGAGATCTGACGACAGAATGATAAACGGACACGGTGGCAAAGCATTTTTTTCACCAAAAGTTCTCAAATTAAAATCCAATAAAACGCCTTTCGATGTGGCGCCATCATCGAGGTTCGTTCTTTTTTATTTGACGTGGGATTCTCAGCTGTCTCAGACCCGCAAATCCGATAGTCTCCTGTGCTGTGAGACAAAACTTTACCGGGGAATTTATTGCAACGGTGACTGGGTGTCCCGGCCTGAACTCACACACTAACACACAGAAATGGTACGAGAGTCGGTCAGATCTTCCGAACGACATGCAATGCCACCCACGAGTATGTCTCGTCGGGCCGGTAAAAGGATTAAGGTGGGATCGATGTTATTCAATACCCTTGATCGGGATGCTGCGTGCACGAATAGCCGGGCAGAAGATTAGAAATACTTTGGGCACACAGTTATGGGCGGCAAAAGTGCGCATTCACCAAAGGAAGTGCTTAGCAGGGATAAGCATTCGGAGGCAAATTTTGCAAACACTAAGAATTAACTATATTTGTTGTGATAATCGGTCCCGGTATTGACATGTGTATGTTTGATCGGATTTGTTTTGGGGTAAATGTTAAGATTATGCTTTAGAGATTCAAAATAAACATTTGACTTTGTTTCACAAAAACCCTGATTTTTTTAGTAAAATAGATGCTTTCTTTTGAATTTGCGTATTAACGTTTTCAGCGCCTTAAGTTATGCAATCACTATTTTTAAGATCATTTTTATGCTAACGATTTTTTCGATCACTTTTTTATTAATGTTATTCATAATGAAAAGGTGATCGTAAAGCACTTCTACTACTTTACGATCACTTTTTGTATGAGGTTGAGCAATAACCATTTAAAAATGGTATATCTCGCGAAGTGGTGATCCTTTTTTGTCGCTGACTGTGCGTGCTGTAGCCACCCTGGAGGGTGCCGACGTCCACCCTATATTTACCTGCTAAACTAATTGATTAGCCTTTGTTTTGATACGTTCCAACACTTTCAGCAAAGCGTAAAATTCAACACCACCCAAAACCATTTATCCGTGTCCTGAGCGACCTGACGTACCCATACGCAACTTTTCGATCGCCTGTGCGTGCGGTGTGCGTGGTTTAGCGCGACATTATCGTTATGCTTCAGACACATTGCTGTGTGTTGCTGTGAGCGGCTACGCAACCGGTAATCGAATCCCCAAATCAACCGCTAACGGTTCTAGCGTGGCCATGAAGAGCCACGCTACCTTCTCGGAAAGGAACGTTCAGAATGAGGTCGCACACCGGTCGTTCAAGGTTCTGTCCAAGGTAGTGTAAAGTTCTATTCTTCCTGCCACTACACCCATACAGTGCTGTTAGTGAATATATTTTTTGGCTATCCTTCTTTTTTTTTTTGTATCTCCTTTTGCCATTTTCGTCTTCTTGACGGAATTACACTCTGGTGGAGCTTCCGATTCGTGTGGGAAAAAATGCCCCAGGAAGTCTGGAACTGTCCTGCCCAGTGGTTGCTGCCTACCGAAGGGAAGCATAGCGTCACATCTTCCGTTGTTGGGGAGGTCTCAGCACATCCTGTGCGTTGGACCTACAGAACGTTCTGACCATTCTTACTGCCGGTATCTTATTATTCCATCATTTCATCCTTTTGAGCAGCTTTTGCTGTGACAGTTTTCTCCCCGCACTGTGCAGTCCCTTTCATTAAGCTCCCTGTTTCACCCAAACCCAAACTTAGTGGTGGCGTAAAAGGTGCATCCAGATCATCGAAAAATTGCCCCCGGTCGATAGAAGCTCATGTTACAACTCCCGAACTTCTGGGCAATGATTTTTTGTCGTTGGTTTTTTTTTTTTTCATTTCACTCCATCTTGTCTCTAAGACCCCACACACTAACGGTCGCGCACGTTGGCCCAAAACGCTTTGCGTATGTGCGGTTTGAGACATTTTCCGCACTACTGAAAGTTTGCGGCTTGTACAAACGGTTTCAAACGCACAAAAAATGACCCCGTAACCACACACAGGTGAGAGAACGTGCATGCGGTTTTATGGTTTTAACATTTATGGGCATAATTAAATAATGTTTGAAAAACGCAGTTTTTTTTTAACTGTACTGAAAGGCATGATGGATTAAGTTTTTTCATGTTCTGATGCATAATAATCAAGCGTGAAGCAAACATGTCTTGCTTTTTTTTTAAGGCACAACTACACGAAAAGTGCATGCATTTAACGAATTTTCTTTTTTTCGTTATCAAATTCACCGAGAGACAGTTTTTTTTTACTTATTTAGGACACTTGCAAATGGTTCGGCTGCTGAACAGATTGCTGTCGCGCGAGAATTGAAGATCGTTTGCTGGTTTCATCAACGGTGCACGGTAGCAGTCCAGCATCAAGTGCTGCATGGTCGGTGAACAATAGCGGCCGCACTTCAGGCGCACAATTTTCCACTCAAATCTACCCACCATTTGACATTCGTTTCCGGGTGGTTCTTCTATGGGAGGGCATCTCGGAAGCATAAACTATGATTAGGCGAAACAATAGCTCCAATTACGGGTTCTGACAAATCAGATCCGAACCCGCCGGAGACAGTTATGATTTTGCTCTCATGTTTGTAGCAGGGCGACACGATCGAAAACTATAATTATAAATCAATTTCTGCTCGTCCTTGAAATGTGCCACTCCAGTGTCTTCCGGACTCCCGAATTGGAGTAGCTTTTTCTTCTGCTGTCGTTTCGTCCGTAGGTTTTCCACGTTCGTTTTTTGTTTGTAGCTCCCGCTCATTTCATGCACGGACAAAGCTTCCACTTCCTGCAGTCCGTGCACTCTCCTCAAGTGCTCTCGTTTTCTTCCGCTTCGCAATTTAATTTCCTCGCACGCACAAAGCAGTTCCATTAGAACCCAGCGAAACAGGTATAATCACCGGGGCACCTTTAATCGGGGAAACCTTTTTTTGTTATTTTATTTTGGAGCACAATAGCTGAAACAATTATTTTCAAATAAATACTTCGGTCTGGTTTGTGCAGATTCGCGTCCGATGGCTACCAGGACGGGTACTTCGGTGTGTGTGTGTGTATTTTTTCCTGCTTAATCCAAAAACCACCACTTCAGTCTCGGTACCTGTTCCGGGCCGGGATGCGTGTTTCTAGCACTTTCCTTCCACAACACTTGTTCGCATTCGGTGGCAAAAGGTACTTCTTGAAGGGAGAAAGATAGGAAAATAGGACGGAAAAAAAACCTACACGATCAAGTCCTTTTGGGTGAGGATCAATTTTTCCAACTTCTTATTTCTAAATCGTGGGTTCCTTTCTTCCCTGCATTGAAATCTCCTTCGAGCCGGTGTCAATGCGGAATAACTTCAAAAAATAAAAATAAAGAATCCCAAAACCCAACCCCAGCAAACCCCCGGAGTGATATAACTTTCGAGCCCGGTACATTTTCGGCCCACCAATTTCAATGGGAATGTAACCGAATTTCCGACGCGTTCTCTTGACACAAGGTTCAAATATTGGGATTTTTTTTACCACACTGTTTCCACTAGCCTCAGATAGAGATTTTATTTCCCACAACAAGCCACACAACCGCCCGGTTGCGGCGGAACAGACCAAAACAAAAGGCCTACAGATTCGGGTATTTGCTAACGCGGAGACTTTTGATATTTGCGGTGTTGCACGTTCGGTACGTTAGAAGTGTTTACACTTTATGATATGAAGGCGTTTACCCAATAGGATGAAGAATGAAAAAAAGCCAATGTTCCATCTCATCAAAACTCCACGCGAAGCGATATTCATTGAGCATGTTTTGATGCAAACGGAAGACTTCAACGATGCCACAAGTGACGAACCTGTTCGTTTATTCGGATGCAAGGTTTCTTTCAAATCGCATCGCATTCGAACTGTTCGAACGCCAGGTAGCGAAAGGATAACATAGGGATCACCCACCACTGTAAGACAAAGCCCACATCCAACCCATTCCCGGAGGCGCTTGTCAAACTGTTCGATCTTATCTCGCGCCGACATGGGAAAACCCGAGCTAAATGCTTAACATCTTGGCCCATCCTTTCGTTCCCTTTGTATCGATTCGTAGGCGTGATGTTGTCAGAAACTCGCACTAATCTTATCCGTTAACCATGCCACCAAGTGACAAAACCAGTGTCCTTCTCACGGTAACCACCGAGTCAAGTGTATGTGCTTCCGGTATTCTAAAAGTGCAATAAAAGTGTAAATTTATTGCCCGTTTACTTTTACTTTTACAACCGGAGCGTTGTTTGATTCCCAGGTACTCCGCCGCCATTCAAATTCGATTTCATTCATGAATTTTGTTTTTTTTTTTCTGTCGATGCGCTTCATTCCTGGCAACTTCCGTTTTTGCTTGGCCGATCGATACGATCGTTCAGCTTCTTAATGGTTGGTGTTGTTTTGTGCCACTTTGGCGGTTCGTTCCTGTTCCACGCTGTGTGAGAACTCGAGCTGAATGGGATTCTCAGAAGATCCAGAAGCTACGGGCCGTGCAACCAGCCACCAGCGGATCGTTATAGTTTGATTAATTCGATAAGCGATGGGGAGGATGCGCGCTGCTCCAAATGTGAAGCCCAAAAACGGTTGAAAACAGTTTTTGGAGGTGAGAAAGCAGCTTTTATAAGCGCGGGTTTTTTTCTGGTACAGGCAGCGAAGGAATGGGTTATAAATCTTGCCAAACCCACACTCTCATTTGTCTCAATTGGTCACAAAGCAATGAAATGTATTTTGCTGGCGAAAGGAAGATTCGAGCATAAGGATACAATTTGTTTTGCGATCTCTCTAACTAAGAGGGGAACAGTTTAGAGATAGTTCGTTATCCTTAACTATTTCACCAAAGGTCTGTTCGATGGCATAATATCCTCATCATCAGACGATTTTTCAGTGTCCAGGCACAACATGAACAGTGTCATTGAAGCGACGTAAAAACCTTTGCTTCATTTCGGCTGCTATTGTTGCAAATAGGATGCATCGTTGCTATTTTATCAACAGCAACAAAAAAAAAAACGTCTTGCGCATCCATACAAACTGTCCGCTTTCAAAGTTACGATGAAGTTACTCTGCCTCCCACAGAAAGGTCAATCAACTTGCGGTGCTTTTCGTACTGCTGGTTCCCTTCACGATCCGTACCGCCTAAATGAAGACATCAACGATCACTAATACGACAGCATTCGGTCCAGTCCGCGTGTTAGATTCCCGAACGGTGCGAAACCAAATCACTCATAACTCACGCGGCTCCCGGTGCCCATTAATTAGCACGTCAGTGTGTGGTTCACGCAAATCAACCCTTCGACTCGTACTCAAAGATGCTCCCTTACGTTCGCGAGTTGTTTGTTTAACGCCTTCTAATTTGGAGCCCAAGGATCTTTGCGCGAAATCTGGCTTCCCTGAAGGTAACACCCGAAAAAAAACAACTCAAACAACTTTCGAACGGGCGCTGCTTTACGATGCAGTTTTACATCGATTTAGATTTTCCCTTTATTAGTCGCTTGTTTTAACTTTCCGGAGCAGCAAAACAAAACAAAAAAAAAACTAACGTAACGTGTCTGGGCTTTGGGTCCCTTTTTGGTTCGAGCGAAGTATTCTAGGAAATTTCAGTCAACAAGAAGCATGTTACCCTTGAAGGGCTTCGCGACAAGGACTTGCTTTCAGTTGCTTTTTGCTCCAGTTCGGTGAAGATTGGAAGTTAGTTTTTACCTCATCAAAAAGATTTTAATTTTGCGGTGGAAAGCGAATTTTTTGTTTGGTTATATTTCTTAATTAAAAGTGAAGCTTGCGTTGTGGTTTTCTTAAACCGCAACAATGCCACCGGCAGCAAATCCAGCATGCACAAGAAACATCTGCCGATTTTCTAATGCGTGTGCCTCGTGCTTCCTCGTTATGGACAAAAAAAAGGCAACGGAATGGGTGTAGGTTTAGTAGCTAATGTTAATGAGATGTAATTTTTTAAAGGCTTAAATTATTTTGTGGAAAAATGATTGAGTATAAGAAAAATTAATGAATGAAAATGAAGTTCATACCAATAAATAATGGATGAAAGGTACCAAATATTAATGACAAAATAGTAACTGCATATTAGTATGTACCAGTAAATGTGTCTAAAGCAGGGATCGGCACACTGAAGCTGCGGGCCAGGAACTTCAAATGAGGTATCCAAAAGAGATACATGAAATAGGTGAAAATAAAATAAATAAAAACATTATAAAACTAGTCTTGTGCTTAATGAATCTTTTCAGAAGAGCCATTCATATGAATCATTCATGAGGAGTCATTCGAATCAGGAATCAACTCCTAAAAGGGTGCATGAATCCTCGTGGCGGTGGCGGATCAAATCCCTTGAGGTCTTCAACGAAATGGTAGTTGGGGTACATTTTAAGCAACCAAGTCCTTGGAGGGGACGAGGAGGTACAGGTACATGACGATCAAGCTTCTTGAAGGATGGATGATCCATGAATCTTTGAGGATTCATAAAACTTCGAGGACACATTTGACGACGATGATGATTCACATATATAAATTGTTTGTGCCTTGGTGAAGAGATCTTGTGTTGTTTGTGAGGTCTTTCAAAATTTTCAATCGGGCCATTTCAAATCGGTTGCTGGACTGGATTTGACAAGCCGGCCTCACTTTGCCGACCCCTGGTCTAAAGTATGCAATCTAGCGTTGTGCTGAATATTTTTTTAAAGAAGATTTATTCATATAAATTTTCAGTGTGGAGTCAAGCAAACCATGAGTCGACTCGCAAAAGAATCATGAATCATCAAAGAGGTATGGGAGGCATCAAACTTTCATGCTAAGCCTTTCAAACTAATTGGAGTTCACAAATGAATGCTATTTTTTCGGTAAAACTATGAGCCCTTGGAGAATCATGAATCTATGAGCATGAACTAATCTTCTGAATAAAGATTCACAGACCTTTAATGCTATCCTTTAATGCTTTTAGAACTAATAAACTTTCTGATGTACTTACATATATAAATAATGAAAATGCAAATCAACTTTTTTGTACAATTGTGATATCTAAAATAGTAAATATAATGTGAATGGATAACAATGTACAATACAGTTTAATCATGAGCCCTATTAGGATGCTTCGCAATGGCACAAAAAAACTCGACCGGATCATCTCATGACTGATGGTACCACCATGACTTCTTACATCTTTAACCACTTATGATTAACTGTATCTTTCTTCCTGCTTGTTGCAGCAATGCCGCATCTTCTCAATAATAACCGACACACTTCCGGTGCTGCACGTCTCATAAACCACAGTTTCTCCACCGTAAGGGAGTGCGATATGTTGCCAATTGATTTCACGGTAACCTTTTATGCTTGCCTGCCTAACGGTATTACGCACACATGCAGCTCTCGCTTCCGTTTACGGAATTGATGGGTTTTCTTTAAAAAAAAAACGGTTGCCGATGTTGGGTTGCTGTTTACAAACAAGCGTTATTAGCTCCAAACTTTCGAGTAATTAATTCGATCCTTACCTGCGACGATCCTAGCACAATTTTGAATAACAGGGGCAACACATGAAAACGGAAATCAAATTTTCCACCCATTAATCACAGGTCCTTCGTACACTTCGCTTGTTTGCTTTTTTTATGATGCCAGAGCATGTCTTTTTAATGTTTAAAAACCTTACTTTGCATCCGGTGCTCAACTGCTCAACTAAAGAAGGCACAAAACTTGAATATTGAGTAACCAAAAAAAAAATCAAAAACGAATACATACATTCTCTTTTCAATATTTCACTGCGTTTCTTCTCACTGAGGGTTTCTTCTACCTGTTGTAGGGCTTGCCATAGCAGTTTCCATTCTACCTTGTTCGTGCTGCCAAAGCTTCCACCCGGCGACACGATGGTGTGAAGGTGCAGCACTCTCTCTCACTACTGTGCGCAATATTTGTCACAGCACGAGTGCCAAAGAGGACCGAAAACAAAAACACCAGAGGCGACCTGTCAGCAAGTGAAAGTGAAGACATTATTCTACACGACGGAAGGACATCCTTCCTGGAGACAGGAGAAAACCAGGGCCTACAAACCCCTTTTTTTACTTGCGCATCCTTTGTTACGGGTGGTATGTTTTCTTTGGTTATCTACCACTATGACCGAAGCTACAAGGAGCCGAAATGTACGAAATTAAAAAACGATCTAGGTGACAAATGGTAACTCATTTGTTCTGCCACACTAGCGCCAACCTTTTTTTTTGTTGGTTTGAAGGGATGACACTATCAGCCTGTATAGCTGATCGGTCGATTGGGTGTGGAAAATGATCAAGTGTCCGTGCAACCTTCCCGGAAGCACCCGCGTACGATTGAACCGATGATGGAACAAATTGTGCAGAGGATCACGATAACACAGCAAACAAAAAATCCCCAGGAGAAAGTGCTGACAACATGGTCCGGCATGAGAAAATTCATCTTCTCGACCATTCTTTACGCACAGTCGTGCCTTTCTTAATGCTTCCATTTGCTCCATTTGGTATCAACGGTAGCAACTACATCTGCATAGGAAATGTAGAGCACGCGCTCGAGTGCCCACTTCAATGCGATCACACTAATCCATTCGTTCTTCTTCAGAAGCTGCCCACCCAAGTGTGATTACATGATGCTCTCAATTCAATTATCACGCCCCACAAAAGGGATCATTTTATTGGAGCAATTACGAGCTGCTTACGCTGACATGTGCTCAGCTTCCGAACGCGTTCCAAACTCCATCCAGTGCCGTCCATCATGCCATAAATCGGGACCATTCAAACGCGTCCATTGTTTGACGGCTCGTCACGGTGGCCCGATGGGATAGTGGCGATAGAAGGGAATCCGAGAGCCCGCACCAAGGAAACGGGAACTACCGAAAAAGTGTTATCCAAACACCGGCCCTGGATGGCCAGAATGAATTTACATAATCTCAATGGGCGAGCGAGACGCGCGAGAGGCTCGCGATCGAGGGCATCCAATCGAGCGCGATGAGAACGGTGATGAGAACGTCGCTGATGATGATGATGATCAGGATGATTAATCGCTTTCCCGCCAGTCGGAAAGAAAGCACCAACGATCGACGAGTGTAACGCTTCCGCGTGCTCATCACCGCTAGTGGCACCATGAACCAGGGGCGTTTTGTTATGATTATTTTTATTGTTATTCTAACAAAAATAAGAATTCCGAAACCTCATCACAATCGAGCGAAGATCTTCTGCTGTGATCCACTCCAGAGCTGGACCACGAATTGCGCGTACCACGGGGTTGCCGTGTCCACGCTGGATGAGGCAGAAGGAATCAAACAAAATCCTGCTCTAGTGGGTGCTCGTTTACATACTTACGAATGTGCACAGTGCTCGTTCGGTGCGGTTACCCGTTCCTCTGTTTGTGTGCTCCACACCCGTCCCTGACCGCCACCACGCCGTATGTGGTGGAGCTACTTGAACTCTATGGAATCTCGTTCCCTGTGCCCATCGCGCCCTCTCAGTTGGTTCGATCGGTTACTTCAATTTCATCACGTCAGTCCAGTGCGTTTTGCCTCGCATCCCGCGGCATGTCCACATTCTTTGATTCTTCGTATCAGTCTGCCTCGCTCGAGTGGACCCTCTCAAGCCGGGGCACTCTTCTCGGGGAGCACTCGGAAAATTGTCCGAAAAAAGGCCATCAAAACGGCGGCAGCACCGTCGGTATCCGTCAAGAAATCGACATATTCCAAACATTGTTGGCATGCAGGCCGGTATCTAGAACGCGAACGACACGTGAGTGTGCGGCCGGCGGTGAGTAAATTGATTCCCCAATTTACGGGTTTTATCCAGCACGCCTCACGTTCGGCTGCACACGACATGCTGATCCTGCCAACCCGTACATGTGCACGCCACGGATTCAGGATGTCCGGAGGCTATTTGATTAGCTTCTGCACACACGCGGCCCGACAGCCCGACAGTTTGTGTTGTTTACTGCCGAGTTCGAATTGGCCCCGGGGTCCCTGCAACCGGACAATCTACGGCACGCAATTCCCATGCTTAGATGATTTGCATACGTAATGAAAGTGAATCAGAAGTCTGTGATCCGATCGTACGATACCGGACCGGCATTAAAAGGAGCACACCGGTACGGAGCGCTTCGACCGATCGAGTGCACCCTAAAAACCACCGCAGGCTAGCCGTTCGCTGAAGAGCACTCGTAGCGAGACCTCAAGAATTCAAGTGAAGGAACAATTCTTCCCGAGCAGAACAACCAATAAAGAAAATAAAACAAAACTAACCCTCACACGGAAAGCCTTTAACTGTGTTCTTTTCGGTTTCAAGCGCTCTGTTTAAATCCTCTGGAGGGAAGAATTCTTCGGCAAAAAAAAGGCCTTCTTGTAGTGGAAACTTTAGAAATTTGAAAGTGTATTAGATCTCGTTCCACGAACGTCGAATCAAAACATTATTGAATCAGAATCAAACCATTATTGAAAGTTCTCCCAGTAGCAGATGGCTACTGGGGCACTGGCACCGGAGGCGTTATCATCGCACCGTCCCACACGATTCACGCCTTCGATTCGGGTGTCGTCTGGGGATGAAAGTACCGGTAGTACATCGTACCGACCACCATTAGCGTGAGCGTTGTCTTCGCCACCTGCAACACCGGCAAACCGAACAGAACCGTCGTGATGACGAACTTTTAAAACCACAGGTCTAATCATGGTGGAACGCGATCCGGGATACGCGTTGCATACTTACATTCGCTCGGCCACGTATGGTGCGGTTGTTAAAGTATCGGGACCACCCGCGTATCGACGGATCATCGATCGGTATCCCATCCTTATCGGTTTTAAGCTTCTGCTCCGACATGCTTTTCAATGTCCACTCGTCACACCGGAGGAAGTGGGGTTTTTTTTTGTTGGTATGCTGTTGGTAAGTTGGCTGTCAAAAGCTGCTGCTTGATGCAGAGCATGCTGCGAAATGGTTTTTTGATTCGTCCGCTTGTCCACGGCAGCCTGTTGCCTGGCAACGGCATCAGTAGGCTCAGCAGTAGGCGTTGAATCGTCCTTTGCATCGTTTTGCTCGCGGTCGATGGGTGAAAAGAGGGAAAGTGAAGATATCCTCCGCGCGGACAAGCCATTTCCTGGAAATGCACCTCTTTTCCCCAGCAGGAACCAAAGCTACCACCTCAAAGATCACCGAAGACCTCTTCGCTAGCGATGACGTTGCTGGGCTGGTGTGACCATTGCCCTGATCTAAGCCAAGCTACAGAACCCATTTTTTTGTTGTGTTCTGGTGTTACTCAAGCGTAAAAGGCTTCTCCACTCGCGTCGTGTTCCTGCTCGCTTATCTCTTCCCACAGCCAACTCCGGTGCCATACTGGAGCAACTGAAATTTGATCGATTTTTTCGTAACCTCACCCAGAAGCAAATGTGCAACCCGTGGTCCAGTGTGCCTGGGAGAGTTTTTGCCCTTTCACCGGTGTGCTACGTCAAAGCGTGGACTGCTTCTGTACCTGGTGTGTATGCTTTTTTTTAGGATTTTCTTTGTTTTAGGTTTGTTCGTAGCTCCCGCCGCCAGACGAAAGGTGAAGAAATTGGTGGAAAAAGATGCATGCGCACTTTGCTCACCGTTTGATTCCCGATGCAAAAGCCCTTCGATGTCAAACATTAAAACTCCAATTACTTCGTACGTTCTAACAAACCACCTGTGGTGTGCTGCTGTGGCTAAAGTCCCTCCTGCGCTGGCTCTTTCTCTCTCTAAAACCCTCTCGTACCCAGTAACGCTTTCTTTCTCATCCCGCGCACGTGCGGTTTTACACGTTATTAGTGTCGCTGGTGGGCAAACATTCATTATGTGTTGAATGGCGTGCAAATAAACAGCACACACACTACATTGTAGCAGTTTCTAAGCTCGCTCTCGCCCGACAGGAACCACCAAATAAAAATGCCAACCCAAAATGCATCGCTTTAACGTGTGATTAAAAGCTACTCACCTTCACCGCACGGTACAACCACGCGCGGACAACGCGATTCCGCAATGATTGATTACACTCCGATAATGCAAAACCCCCCGAAATGAGAGCAAACCGTCCAACAGTTCAAACTCAAACGGATTTTTGTGTATTTTATTCGCAAAAAAAAATGAAAGCATATTATCACATGGATGCGGTGTCCTTTGCGCGTTTATGGCGATGTCTGTCGCTGAGCGTGGCTACAGTGTTTGATCAGCGACTGAATTAGTGACGTCTCATTTGGCAGCTTAACGTTCTAAACCACACACAGTTTATCTTGAAATTTGACACACCGTCTCATTCGGGCGGTCGGTGTTTTGCTTTTGCTGCTGCAGTTCGTGTACCCTTGTCGGGGAATTTGTGGCAGGCAGCTTCGTGTGCTGAACACACATTTTAATGGTAACAGTGAAATAAGAAGTATGGTAGGTTGGAGTTATCTTCACTATGCTTATTATGTTTTATGGATTGCAGCAATTTAGGGGTAGTAACATTATAGTGTACTAGATAGTACATACATTCCGGTTGCCAATTGAAATTCCACTTAAAGACAAACATTGATAAAAATAAAGAAAGAAAAAGAAATAAAGTTAGAGAACGTAGTTGTTGATCATAATTCTTGATATTCGTTTTTTTGCGTTCCATGATATTTTGTTACTTTTTTCAATTAATTTCCCATTTCGAGTCCTTCCGGCCGGTGATTAAAGACTTATTACGACTTACGTTATTTAAACAAAGTATCGAACTGATTCTACAGGATCGTCTCCGTGGGATAGTAAGATCTTCCAATACATTATTAACCATGGACGACATCTGACCACCGACGGAGACTCTGATTTATGGTAACAACTAATGTAGCAGTACACTCATACTGGAGATAACAGCGATTTAGTTAACTTTTGGCTAAGTAAACGCCCTAATGCATACTAAAAGATTAGTATATTGTTGAAGTAATCAAAACGTACTCAATCAATCATGTGAATGCAAAATTTTGTTAAATGAAGACTTGTAGCCTATTTATATTTTCTATTTGTAGCAATTTCATATAAAAATGAAAAATATCAAGTGATATGTAATTCCAAATTTTTCTTCTGTCATTTAGAGCGTACAATAAATAAGCGTTTTAAAATCAACTAAATACTACAAATAATGTAAATTTAAACTAGTGATGGGTTCGCCGGAGCGCCACCACCGATCCGGTTTGTTCCGATTCTGTAGAATTGGCATCGTCGCACCGATCGGGACCGTTCTCGGAACTTTTTAATAACCGTCATGACCTGTTGGAACCGTTTGGAACCGTCGGAGCGATCCATAACCAAAGACTTCCGGGACCAGTTTATTGATTTTTTTGACAATATTTCACAACGCTTCTTTAAAGTTAAATAGATGATTGTTTTTCTTATGTTAAAATACCACTCTCATACTTAATACCAATAAATCAGCAGAAGCGGACTGGAAGAATAAGATGTTCGAGAAAATGCATTGAAAACAGTTTAGTTTTTATTTCAATAATTTTTATTTTATTACAAGTCACCATTCAAATACTGTCCTATGTCTGAATGATCCTGCTGTTTTACCACAGAAACAATATCCATAAAATAAATATGACTTTTATTACACCACTGATCAGCATTCACCGTCATCATGCTACAGTACAGCAAACTATCCGATAAGTCAATCGAGACATCAAACCCGATCGACCCGACCCGACTACAAAGGGATCAATGGCGCTATCTAATCATAATACGGCTTCAATAGCCCAAAACCCGACGACCATTAACAATTTCACACAACCATTACGGCAACGAGTCCTTGTAATTTAAACGGCGCCCGCAACGCCATCGGCCGACGACATTCGTGGACCACCCGGGCTTGGTTTCTAGTCACGAACCACCATTAAACCAATTTCCCCATTTGCCTTCGAATGTAAATAACGCTAAACAAATCCTGTGCGCGTGTATGAAGCAAAGCGGCGAACAAATCCTGGCGAGCTAGCCGACCTGCCAGCGATGCCGAGTGGTCGACGGTAAGGATGACCCTTTAAGGATGGTGGTATTAAAATTTTATTTTTATCGACAGTCTCTCTCCGGCTCTAATTTGTCCAAACACACCCCTTGGAAAAGGATTGGAAAGCGATCAACTGAATGGTTTCGGCTTCACTCTGGGTGAACGTATCCTTTTGCGCCTTTTCCCTAGATCCTTTTTTTTTTCACTAGCTAGCCCATTTTTGATCGACTTTTCTCCGCCGCGATCCTTGTGATCATAAAAGAACGGAGTTAATAATCTCTCCCTCCGTGTTTTGGGGGAACGGTGGAATGTTTATTTTATATTTTACAGAGAGAAAACATATTAACAATGCGCAATCCTTCCCCGAGCTATACGAAACCATCCCCGCAAAGGACGGCACGATCGCACTAACTTTTATCGCACTACGTGGCGTGGCTGCGGTGCAACCCTATAATTATTATCCGTTTCATGTTTGCTTTACCTGTACCGCTTCCAGCCTTTACAGCTAGCCCTTTTCCCCCTTACTCCGCTACCTATGTTCCGTCTAAGCAGGACACACGGCAAGCTGAAAACTGTGTTTGCCGATCATTATTACAACACCGCGAGCAGTCAGTGGCGTGCCAATCGCCAATCGAACGACATTTTCCCAAATGGACAAAACAAATAATTCTAACCCAATGCATCACGAGCCTCGCGGGATTTGGGGCGGGCCAATGCATCACTAGCCCAAATCGTAAATTTGGCAGCTCGTTAACCACAGCACGAACGCGAATCGCTTCAATTAAGTCTTTGTAAGTTACGCTAGGTTACGCTGACACGCAAATGTGCCGAGGTTTGTTTTTACGAGCTGGGTACACATAACTTAATTTCAATTGTTTCGCCACACGCAAAACGCTAGTGAACAGGTCGTACTATTGCACGAAATTCAATTGGCTTGCAGTTCTTTCGGGCGCGGCAACGGAATGTGCACAATTTGGAACGAACGCATTGAACAGCCGTCCCGTGCGTTCAGTTAACGTTCGTTGCGCTATGCGTATTGCCTACATTCTGGCGCCGACACCGTTTGTCGACATTCGCGTACTGTGGCGGGGCGTTGTCGGTCGTGGCCGACTGGGACGCGTGCGCTGCGTATCGTTTTGTGGGGTTTTCTTTCCAGCTGGATGTGCAAAAACTGTTGATTCAACTAGATATGAATTAAGTCGGAGAAGTAGAATCTCACTTTTCTGAAACTAAGCGATGAGACCACTACTCCACTTATTCCATATCGTGATATTTGGCCACTCGCCGGACCAGTTAGCACTCCCAGCGTCCACGGCGCAGGCAGCGAACGTTGATATCACGCCACCATTCATGGGTATGAAGTAGATCTGACAGCATAGGGAAAGGCTCTGGCGGGAGCAGATGTGGCGGGCCCTCACCTGCTCACCGAGAGCCTTTGGAAAACGTGGTCTGTCTACGATCTAAAATACCCACGATCGTAGCGCGAACGTGTGTGTGTGTGTTTACGGTATTGAAACACTTTTAATCCAGGCGTGGCGCATCTTTTACGCAGTGCACTCACTCACCGTCTTATCGAAAAACGCACAATGTAACCTGTACACTTCACCTTCAAGTCTCGCAACACAGATCGTCAAATTCGAGTTTGAGCACAATTGTTCCAACCTTAATGATAACACTGCCCTCTTAAAAGAAAATCCGGTGCCACATCAGCAACAAGACAATGGTTGCAACGTGACACGGCTAGGAACCGGCCGCAACCCGGTCCGGTCCACACTAAGCGATCCACGGTAATAAGAGCATTTTAAAATGTACACAGCTTTTATAACCGATAAACGAGTGATTTTTTGTTGCTGTTGTGCGTGTCACCTACCTATATCGAACGTCAAGTCGATACAGCTAAACCCCCGGCCATACGTTGTGGCCGGAAGGAAAGAGAGCGAGCGAGACCTTATCAACGGACGTTTCAGGATCGCCTCACCGTATCACAACACGGTGGATTGCAATGGAATCGACCCATTGATCGATAGCGAAATGGCTGCCCTCCATGCGTTACCATGGTGGTAGTGATGGGAACACAGCGAACCCGATACGTTATCAATCGCTTCGGAACCGCGCGTATCTAGCGGTTCACCTCCCGTTACCACCAATACAGCATTGACACGGCAGATAAAAGTGACTCAGTGTCGATGTGAACGTGACATCGATATTTATACACACCGTGTTTGTGCTGTTCCCGATCCGTTCACGCTCGTATCACCTCATCCAACGGCCAAACAGACACCCATTTGCCGGCCGATCCCTTCCAGCTCTATCCTGTGTGAAATCACCGATAAGGAAAATCGCTCAACGTCACCTCTAATCAACCACCAACCGGTAGGGGTTGCATTCCCACCGCGCGCTCTCTATTCCCTGCCTGAGTCAGCTACGGTAATGAAGGTGAAATATGGGGGGGGATTTTTTTGATCTTTTGGGACGACACCCAAGCACCTCGGGCTGGAGCGCAACGGAACGCACACAACGATTCCGTTTCCGAAAACTATCAACGATAAGCAGCACACTTCTTCGTGCGTTTTATGGCGATGGTTTAAGTATGAGGCAACAGCATGAAGCATGCGAATGTTTGGAATTAGTTCATCGTTTTTTTTTTTCAGAATCATCGGACAGTGTTGGAACAGAACTTGCATTGCGAAATGAAACTCAGCACACTTTATCGACCCGGCCGTGCGATTTGATCGCTCCGCTTGATCACAGTTGCGCCATGAGTTGCAGGTTTACATATCGCGCCCCACCAACACAAACTCAACTCTCCCCACACACACACACACACACACACATCCCCCACAAGCATGTGGTGGTATTGTCCTGATATGGGCACACTTTGTGAAGAATTCACCCCGGATTAAATCAGGAAGAGCCGGACTTTATTTGGAGTTGGAGTAGAAAGAAAGAAGAGGGTTTCGTTGGAATATTTTCCGGTTTTTTAGTCGGGTTTACGTGTTGGGCCCATACCAGCTAGGTACCATTGAAGGAACAGTAAAAAGGCACACACATTACAAATCGGTAACAGTCATGGGATTGCGCAACTATCGCACCGGTACACATGTTGGAAGAAATGGCAGGAGAAGTCGTTTTTCTTTTTTTGGGGAGAGCTTATCGGGAATTCTACGAAACATAGGCCGGATGCTTGTGCAACTCCTGGCATAAGATCTGACACGGGGAAATACAAGGGGTGCCACGACAAAGTCACAAAGCTCCAAAAGATAACGCCTTAAAGAGTTGATCAACCTTGCGCAGGTAACGCTCTATCGGGACCATAAATCGGACCCGGTCGGCGGTGTTCCATAAACTCCATAATCTTCACCGCACACTGTGCGCTCTATGTCCGTTCAGCTCAGGTGCAAAGCTGCTCAGTAATCCATGCAGAAGGAACGGCTTAATGCGTGGCTTTGCCTACGGGATACTGTTCGCAAAACATGGCACTAGCAAAAGGGTTCCTAACAAAGCTAAGCATGCATGAGGCCGGGGGACAAAATCCCAAGGTATTATGTTTAGCTAATCGTCATGCAATGTTCGCATAAAGTCATGAAGAATTGTAGGAATATTGGACAAACCAAGTAGTGACGTGCACAATGATTCAGGATGAATGATTGATTTAAATCATTCTAGGGAGTAAGTGAATTGAAATCTCCAAGAAGAGTATTTAAATCCCAAAATCTCCATAAGCAGGACTGACAAGCCGGCTACGGGCAAATAAAGCCAAAGAAAGCCAGAAATGGCAGGCCTAGACCTCTTTAGATTCTTGTGTCGATAAAGAAGAAGAAGAATCTCTTATGTGAATTAACTCCGGATTTAACTGTTCACTGGCTTAACTCACATAAGACTTAACTCATGATTTAAATCGGGAGTTGAAGGACTCCGTGAGGAGTTAACTCCAGAGTTCACTCATGATTTAAATCGTGAGATGAAGGTCGCCATGAATATTTCTATCATGAGTTTAAGATCGCAGCATAACCTCCTCCCCCCCCTTCCTCCCTCTCTTTCTTTCCCTTTTTGAAAGTGTTAGATATCTTAATGAGTGAGTTTAAATCTGTATTCTAACTCTCAGACTCGAATCTAACTCCTTGAAAGGAATTAATATTCCCATCTCTAAAACCAAGTACTTTGCCATCTTTCGAATTTAAATCTTATTTTACATTTTTTTTCTGTTCTTCATGAACTGCATACGGTTATTGAAGATCCGTGAAGTTTTGTTCGTTTGTACACAACTTTTTCTTTATCGACACAACAACCTCAGAAGTTTCCGAGGCCTACCATTTGCGGATAATCAGTCCTGCCGTGCGGTGGATTGGTACGGATGGGATTTTGGATCAATCTTGTCGTGTGAAGAGCGGTACCGGCTACCAAATCAACACCGCCCCGCTCCAATGTAATGTCCACAACAAGGACCAGGCTATCAGCGTAAAGTACTTCTTCAATCACAAAATGGTGATATTTAATGTAATCATTCCAATAAAACATTATCCGCGCTACAATTCAGACATTTCCTGCGTTCTTACCGAAAGAGCATGGACCATTTTTTGGTGATACCTTCACAACCGTCTAGATGGTGCTACGGTACGGGAACAGTACGATACCAACAACAACAGCAAAAAAAAAACCTGGAATTTCTTATCGATGTACCAAATGATTGATACACAGCGCTACCATTTGTTTCCCGCATGCTTGCTGGTGCTGTGAGTTCCGTCCGCTCGTATTGCGCAGCCGGCTTCTTCTCCCGTGGGCCGCAGCTCGCAACCGTACCCTACCGAGCACCCTTCAAACTCCCGGCTAGGCCACAAGGTGCACCTTGAATAAACAACGAACGCAGTGTACCTGAGCGGCATCAGCACTGATAAGATAAACGGTGCTCGATTGCGTTTTTTTTTTTGTTATTCATCTCCATAGCATTCGCCTTCGCTTGGTCGGGTGACAAGAGGGTTTCTAGGGCTTTAGCGGGCACCGAACCATCCGAATAAAGGTGACGCTAGGAGCGAACATTGATCGGTACGGTACGAACGTCTTCCGCCAGCTAGTTAGCGCTAGCAATTTCGGTGTACCGCACTAATTTCGTCCATTGCAACGTTCGTTGCAAGGCTGGAAATCGTTTCACTTGTTTCACTCTCCCGTCCCGTTCAATTTCGTTTGGTACACGTTGCACAATGAGGGTGTTTATGAGAGGATTAATTGTACCCCGATTCGATAAGATAGCTGTTCACAAATCAATGTAAACCCTACCTTGAGCCTTAATCTACTTTCGTACATCAGTGACGACTAAAATAAGCTGCACGGGAAAGATAAAGGTTGGATTACACCTCAGACGTTACACTTGGAATTAATTGTTTTGCTAAAGTTCAATTCCAAGCCTTTGGAATTTCGAGCGACTGTAAAAAAAAACTACCCATAGAACGTTCGATAAGTGTTATAAATTCTAAAAATACATTAACTACACATGTTTACGATCGCTTTGCAGCCTACCTACTCAAACTTCCCAGAAAGTTTGCATCAAATCACAGTGATGGCTTGACCTGTTGAAGGAGTCCTCTAAACTGCTCACGGACAACCGTCGTCGGCATATCCATTATTCCGGCCTTTCTGGTGAGCGCATCACGCATTCGTCCATGACATGACCAGAATAGGACCAGAACGAATTCTTCTGAGCATCTTTCTCTCGAACGCCGCTAAGAGTTTTTGCGTCAGTTTTGGACAAAGTCCATGTTTGAGAGGCGTATGTAAGTACTGGAAGTTTTATGTATATAATTTCTATATAGTTCCAGCTTCGTTCGTGTTTTTAGAGAAGAGAAGTTAACTCAGACCGTACTAAGACCGGTTGGCAATCAACATCCTTGCGTGTATCTCAACATCAATATTATTGTTGGTGCTGACTTTTGACCCAAGAGAGGTGAAATTTGGGACGAATTCAAAAGAGCTCAACCTAGGTCAAGGTCAGCTATCTTCGTCACGTCACTCCAGGGTAAGTTAGGATTTGTTTAGCAGGATCGTTGGTGGTGCCAGCATTAACTTGGTTATTGGCTGATTTGATAAGCACCCGCTACGTAGGAGAGAGCTGTAAAGCAATGAGGGCTATGTCATCAGCGTGTGCCAAGATTTGGTATGTTCGGACACCATCGTTACGCAACTTCACCACTATTATTCGTCATTTCATTTATTTCGCTTCCATTCGTGAGGGAAAAAAAAACATCAATACTTCATCCTACGGCAGAGCGAAAACATTTACAGTAGAACGTAAAACAACGTGTAAGACGGAACATCAATAAGAGTGAGAAGCGGGTTCGATCGTTGTCGCCACACAACTGGAAACCTAACCTTACATTCCACAGCCCAGCAAGTAAGTGAAGATGATCGAACCTAATACGCGCTCGCACTTTCAAGCTGCCACAGCACAGCACTGCCAAATCTGGCAATAATTTACATCCGAATTTCTACTAGCAAAAGTGTACATCTATCCAGCATTCCCAAACAGTATTCTTACATTTGCTCTTTTGACTGAAAGCGGAAAGGCTATAACGCATTACCCCGAACCTTTTCGGTCAGGTTCGAGAAATCCTAAACTGCGACTCTTCTTTAGCTCCTCGCTACGTTCGCCACTGCGACGGAAACGGTTACAGATAGCCTGTACACTACCGGACTTCTTCAGCGGTTCCCCGTCCGGGTCGTCCTCCGGTTCACCCACCCGGTGGCCGGTTCGTCGCGCAGATCCAAGGCTCTGCGCGCTGCCCATCGTTGCCGCCGCCTCACCGCTGATGTCCACCATCAGGCTCTGCCGACAGAGTGCCGAAATGGCGTGCATCTTGCTGAGATCCTTACTGCTACGCCGAAGCTTTACCTTCCGTAGCTTCGAGGCGAGATTCGATAGACCACCGAAACGGCTTCCACTACTGCTGGCGGCAATGGATCCACCGGCACCGCCAGCAACACCGGCCGCACTAGCGGTGCTGATACTGTGTCGTGATACCGATCCTGCTGGACCTTCCCCACCGATGCACGACGACCCTGACTCGTTACGGCGCAATGTAAGGGACGAAACATGATCGGTTGATGAGTGAACCCCGATCACACCCGCACTGGCACTCTTCATGAGCAGAGTTAACTCTCCCTCCACCACACTGGACGACGCAGTGCTGGTTGCGCTGATCTGGCTAATGCGATTGCTCCATACCTCCGACGCGTCCGAACACACAGCACCGGATCTACTGCCGGTTGGAGCACGCAGGAACTCTTCCTTGGCTTTCTTCAGCTTCAATGCACGTTGGCTTAGTGGTACCAGAATGCTGCGGTTCTCTTCCAGCGGTGTCGTTGGAGCAGATCTCGACAGTTCCGTTCTCTGCTGTTCGAGGTTAAGCCGTCGTCTTGCGATCAGCCGTGGGCTGGGCGGTTTGAGTGCTTTGGACGAGATCAATACCTCCGTTGCGCACTCCTCGTTGGGGACGGATCGACACCGCGTATACTTTTCACTGCGCGTAGAACCCTTCTTGATACTGCCCGTGGTCGCTCCGATCGCAATGGGAGACTCGGTACGTTTTTTGTACAGCCGTTCCTTTCGGATCGTGCCCGTCGCGTTTGTTACCGTTTGGCATGACAGCGAGCTCGACACGCTCGATGATAGCTCTTTCGCAGCTGCTTGCTGTTCCCGTGTCCTTTCCAACCGGGATAGAGTGTCGCGCCGCCGTAGACTATCACACGCAAGAAACGTACCAAGCTCGGGAGATGGTTCCTTTTCCACCTGGCCGACAGGTAACTCACGCTGTTCCATCACCGGCTTGCTGGTTCCCTCAATCTTGCTCGCACTGAACGATTTTACCACCCTCGTCCGATCCCGATCATCACCAAACCCACCAGCAATGGTCGTACCGTTTGGGCCTCCGCAGGCCAATTCGCATTGCTTTTCTTCTTCCAGTTGCTTCAAGGACTTGCGCAAGCTACCGGCGCTGGCCGATTTCGATAGCTGTATCGTTTCCTGGTACTTTTCGGTCTGTTTGCGCACACGCCGATCAAGTACTGGCGATCGCCACGCAACTGGAGAACACGAACCGGAACTGTGCGGCGAGGCGCCACTCTTTTCCGTCGTTAGGCGCTGGTTGTACTTCGCGATCATCAACCGTATGTTGGGCGACAGCTCCTTGTTCGGTGCCTTCGATGCGTCCATACGCCGCTGCATGCTTGGCGACTGTGGCAATGGTGGTAAGTTTGTGACGATCTTTTGCTCCTGACTGGGGGACAGTACGACATTCACCACCGTTTCCGGCGCATCATTTCGATCCGATGCACCGGATCCGGACTCTAGCTCCTGGCTGAAAGCGACCGGTTGATTGGCGCTTCCGGAACCCAGCATGGGCGAACCCTCACTTTCGACCGTGGTGAAGATTTTGCGTTTCGTTTTCACCAGCACACTGGTCGGAGCGATTACTGCCGTTTGTTCGGCCACGGTCGGGTGCGTTGCCTCCAGCAGCTCGATGCACGTTTCCTGGGGAGATATAAGCACATCCTCCCCGGTGCCAGCCGGTGCCATACCGATCGATGCATTTTGCGGCTGTGGTCGCTCGACCTGTTCGATTTTTTGTCCCGGTTTTATTTTCAACACGTACACCACATCTTCGGCAGCCTTTTCGACAGTGGCCGTCGCCGTCGCCAGCTTTTCCGTCGAATCCGAGGCGGATTTTTTCGCCCGGCTCGTTTTGCGCTTTGTCTTGCGTGGCACATCCAAGACGTAGTTCTGCGGACTGTCGTCACTGTCGCTCTCCGTTTTGCTGCTTTGCCGTGAACCCATCCGTTTGATACGCGCCTTCCGGCGACTGCCGTTGCTAAGATTTCGCTGCAGCTTTTTACCGGCCGCATCGCGGGGTTCCTTTTCCGGCGAGTCTTTGCACTGGCAACTCGGCACTGCCGCTGTCGCTGTGTATGCAGACGAGTCAGGCGACTGGGAGGTCAGGGGAGCCGGTTCGGATTCCGAACTCACAGGGAAACGATGCAGCGTGGGATTCGGTTGCACCAGTTCCACCGTATTGACACGCACCGCGTTGCACACGAACGTCGGTGTCACGTTGATCGTAGCCATGCTGCGGAACGAATCCTCCGTCCGCTGTATCGATGACGTTGCCTGGGCCCCTACGGCCGGCGTAATACTGATCTGTGGGATGTCCTCGTCCTTGCGCCCGTTAGCATTGGCCGTGGCGTACTTCATGTAGGAATGGAGTGACTTTTTCAGTTCGGCCACTGCACCATTTATGGTTTGCACGTTGCTCAACACCTCGCCGGCGTCCTTGAGGGTGCCGTCGTCGAAGCGATGCAGGTAGCGTAGTATATCGAGCGCAAGATCCTTCATGTAGGCAAAAAATGCAATACTGTTACGCGAACCCGTTTCCACGAACTCGGGCAGTGTTGCGATGAGCGCCCGCAGCACGATCTTCAATCGGCGCACCTCGTCGCGATCTACCGAGTCCTGTTCGCTCAATCGTATCAGCAGCTTGGTGGAGTCTTTCAGGATTGAACTGCTGTTGCTCGAAGGTCTCGACGTGTATCCAGACCTGCGGGACAATGAGGCGAGAGTTTACAAATGTTTGCTCCAGCAACTGCACTCACACTTACTCTTTCGTTTTCTGGTTCACGCCTAGTGTGGCCGATTGTCTCCGGCCTTCGTCTGGCAGTACCGGCAGCAGTGGATCAGCCACCTCGAGTACTTCATCCTCAACCTCCACCAAAACGGCTCCTGGTTCTTCCCGTTCCGCAGACAGCTCCAGCTCGGGATTGGACGACACGCGTCGATTAGAACCACTATCCTTATCGACCTCTTTCAGTTCGTCGGCATCGTTTAGCGACAGACTAGATGGTTGATGCGATATCGACGATGCAGAAGGAACCGGAGCGATACTGTCCATCGATAGTGAACGTGCTAATGCTGGCGATTTTTCTCCTGCAAAAAAGATGTAAAGCTGCTTTTGAAAACCGTTTATCAATGTTGCTACCCACCCCAAACGCTTACGCTTGTTCTCCAGCACAACGCCACGGGTTTCAACTACCACCGGAGCGTAACCCGGATGTAGAAGCGCTATCGTGGACGCTTCCGGACCGATACCCTTCGCCTTTTCCCATTCGAAAAGCTTGCGGGTAAACTTGCGCGAAATTCCTTCGAACCTGATGAACCCCTTGGTGGTCTGCACCACCAGTTCCTTCTTGGGCGTTTCCGAGGTGCTGACGAGCGCCTTCAGCTTGGATAGGCCCTGCTGTTGCTGGTGTCGATCTTTCTCCAGCTCATCGGAGGTTTTTGACTTCTTTACCGCACTGCCGGATGCTTTCGACTGTTGGCGCTTCATCGACGATCCACCCTCGCTGGATCCACCCTGGGATGACTGTGTGGTATATGGTGGGACTTTGTTAGCTGCCTTCATCTGCTTCCATTCAGCTGAAATCAAAACAATATTAGTTTTCACAGTCGACAATGTGCTGTTGCTAATGCTACACACATAGTTTTTTCTGAAAATCTTCCGGCAAATCTTTGGCATCCGGCAGCTGCTTCAATCCTTGGCCTTCCAGTTTGATCTGTCCCGTTTTCCACAGTTGCCAGTCGGTAATCGGTTTCTTCTTCGTATCCATCATCGACTCCTTCGACGAGCCCGGCTGGTGCTGTAATACATCGATAATTAAGGAGTGTGTAAGTATTAAAACTTTCCGGAAGAAAATCGATCATCATTGACCACCTTCGTGCGCCATTCGTTGAGCTTCTTTTTGAAGTCCGGCGTTAGATTGTCCTCGACGATTGGGGGTGGTTGGGATTTAGACGTACAAGCGCCATGACCCCCAGCAGCCTCTTCCTTTAGCAGCTGGTTTACTAGAAGCAATACTTATTGGAATATACCAACCGCTACAATTGTAAATACTCCCGATCTTACGGAGGTTAGCATGTGTGCCCTGCGCGTGTTCGAATACTTACAAGGACTGTTGTTCAGCAGGAGGGCGGCCGGTCGTATCCGCTCCCATTCTTGTTGCTTTGCATCAAACTCGCGCTGCAGCTTCAACTGCAGCTCCTGGTACCGACGTTCGATTTCCTCCCGCTGTCGCTGCAACGAGCGATGTTTCGGCGATGGTCGGCGCTTCGGCGTGTTCTGATCCGACACATCCCCGCTAGAGTAACCCGGTTCGACCAGCTCCGCCACCCGGTCGGCACCAGCAAAAAAGCCAAACTGCTTGCCGGATGGACTGCCGGGAAGGGAACCGTCGGGGTCGAGCGAAAGGCCGGCATAGCTTTTACGCTTCGGTGAATATTTCGGACCGGGCGATGAGGACAGCGATAGGGCCGTGCCGTCTGGATGATCCGACCCGAGCGCCACCTCGACGGAGTCGGGCTGCCGGGTCAAGCTGAGCGGTTTGGGGGGAGATTTCCTTAGCTTACTAATACTGCTACTGCTGTTGGTGTTGGTGCTGGCGCTGCTGGCGGGTGCTAACCCGTGCGATGTGGTGCCACCGACCGGTGATCTTGTCTCTACCGGTACGCCTTCAGGTACGGATTCGATATCAGGTATGTGTTTGCTTTTGCGCGATCCACGGCTCGTCCCGGGTGCTGCCATCGCGGTGGTGGACGCACTCGGTGGAACACCTTTGTCTCCGCTACCGTTGCGATGTATTCGGCTGTCGGTGGCAATGCTCGCTGGTTTCCAATCGCCGTCCTCCCCGCTAGAAAAGGCGGCCTGCGCACCTGGGATGGAACCGCAAGGGGAGTTCGGACCGCTCGGGGCACTGTTGTCACCGGCCGCTACCGAACCGGTCGCGGGAAGCAGCAGGAAGGTCGGCGTCATCGCGGACGATCGATGGCCGGGGGACGTTTGGCTGGAGGAGAACGAGTCGGATCGTTCGCGCTGCATCACCATCTCGCAGGCGTCCATCGATTCGCACGGACTTGCCTCCCGGCTGCAGCCGACACTGTTCGATGGTTTCGCGTCCCGGCGCGACTCGTTCGACTTGAGCGATCCACGGTGATTTTTCACAATACCCTTCACCTTGCTCCAGGCAGATTTGTTCTTGTTCTAAAACCGAAAGCGGTAAGAGAGTTACAGCAGAGCCGACAGATCGGGCGGCGGATGTTCATCCGATCGTACGCACCTTATCCATCTGACGAATCGGTTCGAGGATAGCGTCCCCATCCAGTGACCGGGATCGTCGCGCATCTTCCTCCTGGCTGCTCCGCTCCGTACTCTTCACCGAGTCGCGCTTGCCGTCTGAAAATGGAGCGAAGAGACAGCATGACACCAGCGAGTCTACGCGATCGTCAACCACACCCACACTGCCGACTGTCCCAATGTGTTCCGACACGCTGACGAATGGATTCGTCTAGCAAACAATTATGCAAATTGACGGTGACCAACGCACACGGCGATCGACATCCCGTCGCGAACGCCCGAAAGGGGGGGGAGGATGGGGACTATATTTAGCACACTAGATCTACAACTCTCGGGCCTGCCACCCATAAAAAAGTACAGACTCTCTTTCCCTCTCTCTTTCTCCAGCGTGTCGGATCATCGATGGGAAGATCGATGCGTCGAACGCGTACAGAGGGTTGCGATATTAAAGACCCAGCACTCGACAATGTGGTACACGCGTCGATCCCGGACCTCCTTGTTCCTATCGTACCGCCACCCACCCGTACCGACATCCGGTCCATTCCCTCGGCCAGAATCGCACCATCACCAAATTCCAAGAACTCCGGCAGTCCGACCGATTCGTATCGGCGTCACCCCATCAGCGAGTCCGCGGCACAGGACCATATGTTTTCACTTTCGAAATCATTCGCCATCCACACACCTCTCCCGGTCCCGCTCAATCCTCCCCTCGCCAAATACCACTCCATTCCGGTGCCCCATCCGGATCTTCCTGCCCCAATCCGCAGTGATTAAACTTCGCAGAGGAAGCCGAGGTTCGTCCCTGGTCGGCGGCGTCGTGCGAACGCGTTTCATGCGTTCGGATTCCCAACTTTACGACTTGTTTACTTTGCGCTTAAACTGTTTATACGCGTTCGTGTGTCTGTGTGCTTTTTTTAGTGCGATTAAATGATCGTTTTCGTCGCGGTACGGTTTTGCAACATGATTCTTTTCCCTCTTGTTTTTTTTTTCTTGGTATGTAATCTACCATCTGCAACCCCACTTTTCTCGCAACCGTGAAAGGCGAGTTTGAAATGCTCGGAACAGTTGAGGAAAACTATCCGTTCGTGTTTAAAACTTTCTCGAGCGAGCGTCACACTTAGTGTACTTGCTGCCGAAGCTATATCGTCAAGAACATCGGCACAATTTCTCACGGGGAAAAGCGTAAAATCTCACAATCGCCCGTTGGATTCCACACATTTCCGTAGCCGGATTTAATCCACTGGCGAGGTGATCTTTTTCTTTGAACTTTTCAGAACTCACACTTCCCACTCGCTTGCGTTTCCGTGTTCGTAGCAAATCGTCATATTTATTTTCACTCCCTCACGGAAGCACATTTACGATGTACGCAAACTCTCGGTACACATCCGCACGTTCTTTGAAGTGAAGCAATCCCACCGCATGTGGCAATGTTCGATCGAGTTTGGCGTTCGATTTTGAACGGGGATGATCCAGAAAAGATTCCTTCCATTTCGTCAGAGTGTGCCTTAGCATCGGGCAATCGCCATGGCGCAATCGACCAAACCCTCAACCGACCACGTGACTGCCCCCGGGTGTCGGAATAAGGGCAGCTCGCTTGTGCAAAACGGCGATTTAGCGTGCGTAAGCAACACACCCACCCCCTAGAACAAAACATTCAACGCTGGCATTGTGCTGTGGTCGCAGGTCACGGTGATTGGGCCGCGAGGTGCGTTCTGCTTCAGCGCAAGAAGCTGGTGCCTTCATCCCCACCACGAACTGGCGGACCACGCACAAACGGAACACCAGCGTCAACGCATCCTTGGACTTTCCGATCGGTTTTTATTTTTTTGCTAGCCGTTGCTTTTAATTTACACCGTTCCTAGGGCAACGCAGGGGTTACTATTTTTACGTGACATCTAGAGCAACGCGGTACGCATCATGACGCAGATGAACTTTGACACGCTAGACATGGTGGGCGCACAACAAAACAGTAGCGCGCTACCGTGCAGCGCACCTTGTGCCTCCCCCTCGCGGAAGGGCCTTCCGCCGTTCATAATACGCATTAAGCGAACATCGATCAAAAGCGTCGGGCGGCCTTTCAGCGAGCGATTAATGCGCTTTATTTATTGATCGAATGCATTCCTACTAATTTTTCCCGAGACTGCCGCGACCTCACCGCAAATGGATGCCATCTCATGCAGGCGAGAAATTTAAACAACCACTCGCACTCGCGCCAAGCCGCTGGATGGACGGAACAATTAAATCAATTACTTCTCCGCCCGATTTTGCTGTCAGCCATCACACAGCAAGCATTTTGTCTAGCAACCTACCCTTACGGGTGGCTGAATCAAGACAAAATTTGGGAAATTGGGCAACGTTGCTCGTACTGTTACGGTGCAATTTTCGAAAGATTAGCCACATGTCGAAACTAAAAACGCCGCACGTGTTTGCATTGACCGATGTCGCAAGCGCGAAACTATCTCTTCACACCATACGTCTTATCGCGGTGCTAGCGTACACAATGAGGTGTGCTACATACACACGGATATTACCCCTTGGAAGCGTTATCAGGTTAGGTAAGGGAAGGGAAAGCATATTTGTTTCTTACACACACACACATTTCGATACCCCGTTCGATACCTGTTGCAATTTCGTAGCTATAAAGATTTGTCACGCATAATTGCAACACGTGTACTGCGTGTGTGGAGGTAGTAGGTGATCAGGTGATGCTAGTCATTCTTCGCAAATATTGTCCAGTAGCCAACACAGTACACTCTCTGTCCGATCATGTGATTGAACCAGTTGTAAATAGACATTCAAACAGAGCTTCATAAACCTACTCGATAACAAGTTCGTAAAATCTTCTGAGCTGGGTCGTCCGGTGCCATTCTCATGACGTGACCAGCCCACCGGAGCCTGGCGAGTCTAATCCGCTTTACGACAGTAAGTTCGTCATACAGCTCGTAGAGATCGTCATTGTAGCGGCTCCTTCCATTGTCTTTCCACCCATACGAGGCCAGAAATCCTTCTGATCTTACTAAGAGGGTTTCGTCCATTGAAGTCTATGGTCTCAGAGCCACATGTGAGTAGAGGAGCTATCTCTCCTCTTCTTGGCGTAACGACCTACTAAGATTATGCGTGTCATTTCTGGCTTACTAGACTTATTAGACTTAGACTAGGGTAGCCGGATAGTCATTGCTTGCTACGGGGGATTGGGTCTAGATGAGATTTTGGTTCAATCTGTTCGTGTGAAGACCTACGCCGCTACCATCATGTCACCGGTCCACCCCAGCGCTGGTGCTATATAAGCTCAATATAGTCCCAGCTTCGTTCATCGCAAAAAGAAAGCTTTAAAAAGATCATCCATTGAAATGTTTCAAACGTTCTCACTGTATTTTTTGTTTGTTCTTCATACACTCATTGTGTCATTTTGCGCCGCAGATACGCCTGTGGTGACAAACGCCGTCCAAAAATTCCACACTCCAAGATCGGTCAAATCAACACTTCAGCAAAAACAAACGCACCATCAGCTCGCAACCATATATCTACGAGCGGCGTGGTTTATATTATGCACACATATATAGAAGGAAGAAAAGAAAAACAAACCACCCCCCACACACACACACACACACACGCAGTTACGAACAAAAAATGGCCTCCGATAGCGGAACTACGCGGTGCGAAAAATAAATAAACATAAACACACCCCACGTCTCGACTAACTGTCTGTGCTGGTGAGTTGGCCACCAATGTCCTCGGGAACGCGGGAAGACATCTTCGCCCGAAAAAAAAAACCGCAATGCGAAGGTTGATATTTCCTTTTTCTTTCCGCTTCTTCATTGTGAGTTTTTCCGTCTGTTCAGCAGGAGTAGAAGAAATTCAAAAAAAAAAAAATTCAACAGCACTTCACCTCCACTAAGCGATTATAGCAGAGAACCCCATGGGAAGATCATGATCATTTGCCGAACAAAACAAAAAAAAAACTCACGATCGCCCACATTCGCCCCAAACACTGGAAGCGGCTTGGTTCTCTATCATTCATACCATGCCAAAATGGTAAACCATCATCAAGTCCTCGCCAAGGACTCGCATGGCGTTAGCACAAGCGAACGAACCTCCACCATGCCTGCACACGCCTGGTGCTACTTCCAAAAAAATAAACCACTGAAAACCACTTGAAAAATCGCACACTCCAAACCCGTGTGCCGTTTTGTTTTTGCCGCGCATGTATGTGTACCGGGGGAACCATGTTTGGGCGTGTTTGCCTGCGCGCCCGCAAACAGCAAAAATCTTTGCTTGTTTTTTTTTGTTTGTTTGCAATTTTCCTCTGCACTGTTGCGATTTTCCTCCCGTGCTTCAAAACTGCTAGCGAAAGCACGATCCTCTGCTGCAGGCCGTTATTTATGGCCCCCCGGGGTGGGGTGAAGGAAGAAAAAAAAGTGTTTCCCGTTCCTGGGCCCCATTCCGCGTTTTGATTTACGAGCTACGGTACTCCGGTTGCGGTTTGCTGAGGTTTTGGATGGACCGAAAGTGGATGCCGGTAGCCGTACGCCACTAGCGCCAATACGCTCCAACGGTCACGTGGAGAAGGATGAGGTGTTTTTTTTTTTGTGGGTTGGAAGAAAAACTGATCATTATCCACGCCATTTTTGCTGGTGCTACTTCGGTGTGGTGGCTGTGTGTTCGTGCTTTCTTCCCTTGCAGGGTTAGGAATCGCACATTTCCACACGTTGCTGAGTCCTACGGTGTGTTTCTGGGCCGGGAAGTGTAAAGTCCATATTGCCAGCAAGACGTAAGACGGCTGTGGGGAGCGCTAAATAAGCAAATCTGGAATATTTGACCAGCAATTGCGTAATGGAATTTGCTCATACACCCGAAATCAACTATCGTTGAGTGTGATTTTTCAAACCAAAACTGGCCAAAACCATTGCGCGCTCCATTATACGAGACGTTAAATTTTACCTTGACCTTTCTTTTTCAGTCAATCCATTCGAGATCATATGTTAAGTATGACGACTTCTTTCGACACTTTGTTATTGAGTGGAAATGGGAAAGGATTCGCATGCTCCAAGAATTCTCTTTATAGACTTCTGAGATCGTCTAATGACATTACCACAACAAGTGTCGTTCTTTTTCTCCTACTTGTTTCCTGGACAAACTTAAGAAGTCTAGAGGGTTGCCAAATCTGGCTTTCCTTTGACTTTAATTTTTCCGTAGCTGAATGATCAGTCCTGCTTGTAGGTCCGAATAGAATATTGGACCGGTCCTGTTGTGTCGAAGACCAATGCTGCTACTAGATACACCATACACCGCCTCAACAAGCTTCTTTGTTGTTTAGTAAAAGATCCTATCTCAAACGCCATTGTGTTATTGTCATTTTTCAATGTGTTCCATGTTCATTTGTGGAGCCTAGGGGGGTTGGGAACGAATGCTTAATCCAAATGGCATGAAACTCAATCAATCTAGAAATAACCCGAACTGGGAAAGGGGGGGTCGCTCGTATGAACAGAGGATTCATGGGAAGCCCAAATATAGTGGCAAGAATGGCTTTGATTGGATGACGACGGTGCTCGACCATAAATGTTTTCGAGGTCTCCTTCTTCTTCTTTATCGGCACAACAACCTCAAGAGATCTTGATCTGCCATTTCTGGCTTTCTGTGACTTTATTTACCCGTAGTGGGATAGTCACGGTGCTGCGTACGAAGGAATGGTCCGGGTGAGATTTTGGACCGAACCTATCGTGCAGAGAACGGCGACGCTACCTTAATGCCACCGGGCCACCCTAATCCAGGACTCCAAACCGCGAAGCAGATGTAGCATCGCAAAAATAAGTAGACTAGCGAATGAGATAAGTGGTGATCACGTTCGCGATTATTTATCTACTCCATCTTAGTATAAAATAAAACGTCAACCATATTAAGATCGTCTAATCTTTCAAAATATTTAGCAAGAAAATCCACTAAATCGTTACTAAAAGACTTCTTGCAATGCGGTACATCTTCAATAATTTAATGATTTCCAACGCCTCCAAGAGGTTTTCATCAGCTATCACCGACCGGCATAGGTTCGAAACCGGAAAAGTACTTTTCATCGGAACCGCCCTAAGCCGCACACACGATGCGATCGTACAAGAACCACCCGGCGCTGCGAGCAGTCGGAGAAATTCAAACGAGGACAAAAGCATCATAAACAATGGCGGGCAGTAGGAAATGTGTTCTTATTTCTGTGGGGCGATCCTCACTAAGATCACATAATTCCCGCGATGCCGATCGCGCTTTTAATCTACTAATCGGCGAAAACGGTACAACATACTCCAGGGCTCACTAATTGGTAGCAGTTTCCATGGGGAGAGAAATTGGCAGCGTAACCCCATTGTTCGATCGCCCATGTGCCACGGTGCCAAACGCTCCAAAGACAACGAGTTCCGGGTGGTTATGATGTGACCTGGCTTTTCCTCCTTGATAAACAATCCCCGAGGAATCGGAAAATCTCGAACTCCCTACGCAAGATACATGCGTACGGACGCTCCGGAGAACACACGGGGAAGGAACGCGCTGGCATGGAAGTGTGAGCTGATGTAAACCAGAACACCAACCGGGCCACTTCGCTGGATCGCACAACGCGATCATTTGTGGGATTATTTTAAGCTTGTTTATTGTTTCCACTTCGATTCGGGAAGCGTAAGAACAATTCCGACCCGGCTGAAGATCATCCGAACCAGGTGAATTATAAAACCACGACTTCGCCCTCGCCTGCCAGGATATCCATCACCCCGTACCCGTACGGTTTTGTGCCGCTTCTTCTAGCCGACGGTTTGACCTACATTCGCATTAATGATGCTCGCTTGTCGGGTGGTGTCAATTGAAAGTAAAATCACCTGTTTTGCTTCCCACACCGTCTGCCACCGGCCGCCAACGAACGGCGCAGCAGTGCTTATCTGCATAAAGTCGATCCCCTTCCATCGCTGGTGCAACGAACGCACCAGAAGGTGGCGGGAGGAGGAGCGGGGAGGGGGGTCCGAAATGTACGTGTCGCGGGAAAAGTCGCGGAAAAACGGAATATCTCTCCGGGCATCATCACCTCCCCCCACCCTCCCCCTTCTCCTTCGCACCGGCCACCCCACTTACGAGTGTGTGTAATGAGTGAGCGTAGCGTGTTCTGGGTCGTCTTGCTTGCCCACCCGAACTCGATACCGCCCCAAAACGCAAAGTGGCGGAACCCCACCGGCGGCCGAAGCGAAATGGGCGGGTAGGTTTAAAAATAGCGCGATTATGTCATAGCATATCTTCATGCGCACACCCATACGCGACCCCTGCCCCGTAAAGCAACGCCGAAACGTGGCCATCATCGATTGCAAAGGTAGAGTTCTTAGTGCGACCCGGTTCCAAACCAGCAAACCGGAGGTGCAACAAGATTCCTGCCGTGGCGTTCGCCCTCTTTCGAACCTTCTCTCCCTAGCGCGCTAGCCTTCTCTGGCGTTCCTGTTCATTTGCGTCAGGCAAGAAGCGTACCCGTTTCAACAGTTCGCACATGAACCCGGAACCCTTTTTTGTCGGATCGCACGCAATGCACATACCCGCACCGGCTCGCACCCATACGCGCGCTCGTGGCCCAACACCCAACGCACCCGTCATCCGGTGGGGCGGATTTCTAGCGTTCTTGCCCCCAACCTCCCCCTTCCCCCTCTTCTCCTTGTTCGTCAGGGATTATTTTTAAACCCATTCCAACAAGCGCCACCCTGCCCCACACCCATGTGGAAGCCCCGGTAGCTGCTGGTGTTCGGTCAATGCCGTACGGAGCATGCACGCAGCAGTACGTTGGCTGTGCCGTACAATTGCAGACCGGGAGGTGCTACATCGGGCGGCAATGCACAATTACGTCAGCGAAACGATACGTAGACGCCATTCTGCAGTGCAGCACCGCTTGACAATTATGCTTTTCTTACGCGCCACCAAACATGCCACCCCATGGGAACCCTCTAGCGCGTACTGGCAAGCGACGGACCCTAGTTCCAAATGTACAACATGCTCCCCCCCCCACCGGCCGAGCAGCAACACTCTACAGGTGTTGGGATGGATGTAGTAGAACCGGAGCGACCGGGCGAAAGAGTTTTAAAAATAACCACCCGAAATTCCTGCCACGCTCCATTCGGTATTTCGGTATTTCGGTGCGGTGCGATTGCGGTTTGGCCGTTCGTATGCGCCGAGGTGCGTTGTGGACGAAGGGTTTTTACACCCAAACACTAGAGACGGAAAAAAACACCACAACGCCAGCAGGATACAACAGGTGACGTAGTTCGTGGTGCATCCTGGTGCTCAAGCGGGAATTACGGATTACCTAACGTTGGGCGATTAAACGCCACTCCGCTACGTATAAGTGCCCTCTTGCATCCATCTCAAGCATCTCTGCCGAGTGTTCAGTCCTTGCGCCGATGCCGATACACTTAAGTGCCGCTGGGAAGTGATCGTTGCAATGCGGTCAATAGTGCGGCTACCCAGGAAATGGTTTACAGCATCCACCGTAGTGCTTCAATTGTTGGCCCCACCAATTGCGCACTCAATACATTCCGTGCGCCAGCTTTATGGTCTCATGAATTTCTTTTGACGCAAATCACACCCCAAAGTGTGTCGAGTGTGCGGCCGGATGGTGATGGGGAAAATGGCGGGCAACGGGCAGTGTAACATTAGTAACCATCATCCGTTGAGCGATACTCTAAACAAACCAGTTTGGAGCTTTCCGTACCTTCCGCGTTCCTTTTGCTGGGCCGTTTGGTTTGCAGTACTAAAGCGGATGGTATCTATCTGCTGGAGAAAAATGGATGATGATCTGTTTAAGCAAACCCATTTCAAATGTCAAGACACACTTCAAGTTACTGGGCGAACAGTCAAACTCTGCTCCAACTTACTAATGTTTGCATTTGCATACCAACTTCATTACGACGCACTCGCTTTATGACGAATATATCAAGCGCAAACGATCAACGTACTACGCAGGATATCTTCGGCCGCATGTACACCGTGCGAGATTCAGCATCGAATGATGCAATGCAACATATTTTGACATTTAACCGCTGTCGTAACGAGGTTCTTCGCAGAGTTCCCAGCTCGTTTCCATCAGTTTTCCATATAACGAGTCATGGCATACTGTTCTTCTTCTGCTCGATATCAAATTTCT